>NC_134547.1:44205703-44523382 GCF_050624435.1 Tenrec ecaudatus
TTCACCTAAACTTGCAGGCGAAATAATACAGAGGAAATTATTCTGTGCATTGCAGTAAAAGGTGCATGAATTAACAAGTATTTCTTTGAAAAATAAAAAAAAGAGCAAGAATACTGTGTTAGACCAGTTGACTAGAAAAAATATGAAAGAGCTTTATATCAAGAAGTAATTGTATATAAGGAAAATAGCCCAGCTCAGTCCAACTCAAGTCCTTAAGGCCGATATTAGTTCACAAATCCCTCTTCAGACTCACGAAACCACATGTAATGATATAGGAAGATCACAGGCAGTGGGTGGATCAAATGACAGTGGAAGCATCTCCTGGGCTCTGGCGCAGGTGTCAGCGTGTCAGTGTGGCTCACCAGCATAAAGGTGAAAACCCAGAGGGTCTTGGAGATTCCTAGGATCCTCCTTAGGAGGAGGTCACAACAAGGAGGTACCATCAGACTGTGACCTGATTGATAGGCTAGATTCCACCCACATTCCTAAGGGTGCCATGTTGGCACAAAAACCAAAGCTATCTCAAATACTATATGACTGTACTTATTGTGATCCTTATATATTTATTTGCAAGCATACTACAAGGCTGAAGTGGGGAAAAAACAAATAGTTAATAATGATTATTATTGAATGATCGAATTCCAGGTGAATTCTGTACATTTAAAAAAATTAAATTAATTAACTTTTTAAAGATCATTTTGGGAGCTCTTACAGCTCTTATCACAGTCCATAAATCAATTGTGTCAAGCAGATTTGTACATATATTGCCATTTTCTAAACATTCACTTTCTATTTGAGTCCTTGGAATCAGCTCCTCTTTTTTCCTTCTCTCCTCCCCACTGGTGACCCATGATAAATTATTAATTATTATTATTTTCACATCTTACACCAACTGCTGTTTCTCTGACCCCACAGTTTCTGTTGTTTGGCCCTGGGCGCACGTGTGTGTGTGTGCGCATGCACGCACACGCATAGTTAAGGTTGATCATTGTGGTTCCCCCTTCCTACCCTCCTCTGCCCACCTTTCCCCTACCCTCCTGCTATTGCTACTTCCATTTCTATTCCTAAGGGGTTTATCTGACCTGGATTCTGTGTCTGTACTTTTTTTAGAGAAAATACTACTTTTAAAATTGTTGAAGATAAAGTTGCATAGTTCATTTGGGTATAGACCGGTTAAGTGACGAGGATTCTGTGGCCTGAGCAGGCCTAACATTGACACTTCCTCTTTGTTAATGTGATAGTAGTACTGGCCCAAAATGTGTCAAACACCTGGTCAGTATTTGTGGCAGTTTCTTGGAATATGTCTTAATGCAAGATTTTAGGTTACAGCTTGAGATATATTCCATTTTAAGTGAATCATTCTGTAAATCCAAAGAGGTCTGAATACTAAGATGTCATTAGAAGGATACTCTTGTTTCTAGGCTGACTTAAAATATAATTGGTAAGCATTGATTATAGGAGAAAGTATAGTAATTGGTAAGCATTGAGTATAGTAAAAGTATAGTCATTCAAAAGTGATTGTATCTAATGCAAATTTCATTCTGAGAGGAGTCATAATGACTAATTTTCTGCTTATTAAGTACTCAGACCCTAAATCTGAAAGCTGGTCTTGGTTCTATTTCTGTAGAGTGCTTTCTTCTTGATTCTGAGTAGTATTTGACTTTATATTTCATTTTCTTTCTCTGTATCATTTCACTGTTTTCTTGGTCTTTTAACACCACGTGAGACAGTGATCGTGATACATTCTTTGTGATGATCTCAATTACAAGTGCATACCATGTGGAAGTGGACATACTGAGCCCTCGCATGTGAGGCCTTCACTCCTCTTCATACCTCTTAGGACCACCCTCCAGTAATATTTTAATATAAAAACCCACTGATGCCCAGTTTGCATGGGTGGATAAATGCTTGTTTCTGAAAAAAGTCAGATATTGGTGGGACTACCTATATGTAGACTAAGCTTAATAGAACTAATACCAATGTATGCTTGTCCTTGCTGAAGAGCACTGTTGCGTTTCAGCAATTCTCAGTTGTGAAAAATGGCCAAGAGGAATACTGAGGAGATTGGAGGGAACTCTCCATGCTGCCTTGTGGTCCCTTCTCCAGTGGTGGCTCTTCCACGAAAGCATACTATGTATTAAGTAAAACTGTCAGGCATTTCTTCTAGTTTCCTGAAGTATTTTTTAAAAATTTCCCTTAACAGCAGATGGACATTGGGCCTCCACTCAAGCACTTACTCAATGCAAGAACACTTTGTTCTATTAAATTGGCATTCCAGGATGCACACCTTCCCAACATGATTGCTGAAGAAAAATGTGTGCATAAGCAAATGTGGTGAAGAAAGTTGATGGTGCCCGGCTATCAAAAGATACAGTGTCTGGGGTCTTAAAGACTTGAAAATAAACAAGAGGCCATCTAGCTGAGAAGCATCAAAACCCACATGGAAGAAGCACACCAGCTTGGCTGACCATGAGGTGTAGAAGGGACCAATTATCAGACATCGAAGAACTAAAAACCATATCAGTGGGTGCCTACCTTCCTGACATGACCACTGAAGACAAACGTGTGCATAAACAAACGTGAAGAAAGCTAATCAAAAGTTACAGCATCTGGGGTCTTAAAGGCTTGAAGATAAACAAGAGGCCATCTAGCTGAGAAGCATCAAAGCCCACATGGAAGAAGCAAACCAGCCTGTCTGATCACATGGTGCAGAAGGGACCAGTTATCAGACATCAAAGAACTAAAAATCATATCAATGGGTGCCCACCTCCTGATGCGATTGATGAAGACAAATGTGTGCATAAGCAAATGTGGTGAAGAAAGCTGATGGTGCCCAGCTATCAAAAGATATAGTGTCTTAAAGGCTCGAAGATAAACAAGTGACCATCTAGTTCAGAAGCAACAAAGCCCACATGGAAGAAACACACCAGCCTGTGTGACCACGAGCTGTCAAAGGGGTTAGGTATTAAGCATCAAGGAACAAAAAATCATATCACTGAAAATAGGTCAGTGTAGAGTGGAGATTCAAAGCCCAATGGTAGTCAACCGGACACCCCTTAATGAAGGGCTGTGGGGAAGAGATGAACCAGGCAGGGTGCAGGGTAGCAACGATGAAACACATAGCTTTCCTCTAGTTCTTAAGTACTCCACCCCTCCCCCCACTGTCATGATCCCAATTCTACCTTACCAATCTGGCTAGACCAGAGGATGTACATAGGCACAGATAGCAACTGGAAACACAGAAAATCCAGGACAGATGACTCCTCCAGGACCAGTGGTGAGAGTGGCGATGCCTGGAGGGTGGAGAGAATGTGGGGTAGAAAGGGGAAACTGATGACAAGAATCTACGTATAGCCTCCTCCCTAGGGGAGGGACAGCAGAGAAGAAGGCAAGGGGAGATGTTGGACAGTGTAATATGTGACAAAATAATAATAATTTATAAATGATGAAGGGTTCATGAGGTAGGGGGTAGTGCCGAGGGAGGGGGAAAATGAGCAGCAGATATTAAGGACTCAAGTAGAAGGCAAATGTTTTGAGAATGGTGATGGCAACAAATGTACATAATTTCTTGACACAATGGATGGATGTATGGATTGTGATAAAAATTGTACGAGCCCCCAATAAAATGATAAAAAGAAAATTTCCCTTAAATCACCAAAGTTCAGGCCAAAGTTTAGCTTGATTTAGGCAAATGTGAGGTAGAGGATGGAGTACTAAGGGACAAGTAGGAAAATGTCCTTTGGTTAATTTTGCTTATTCATGTTCAGTTAAATTTCTGTTAGTTGAATATAGCTCATGACTCTTCATTTTTATTTTTTAGAATTATTTCAGAAATATTAAATTACTTTGACCATAATAGTTTGAATGGCAGTCAGGTCTCAGTTTCCTTGCGTTAAATAGTTTTTTTGACTTCTCATTTTGTTCTTAGGCATAGCATCTCCAACGACATTATTTGATAGATACAGTTCCCCAACAGCCAACACGACGAGAAGGCGGCTCTTTGTTGAGAATGAGAGCCCCTCTGATGGAGGGACACCCGGGCGAGTTCCACCACAGCCCCTAGTCAATACTGTGTCAGTGCAGAATGTGTCTGGTGAAACAGTTTCTGTCACACCAGTTCCTGGACAGACATTGGTCACCATGGCAACGGCCACTGTCACAGCCAACAATGGACAAACAGTGACCATTCCTGTACAAGGTAAAGATGGCAGAATTTCACGTTAAAGTCTTTCTTTGTGATGGTAACTGAAAAATGTTGACTGGAATGACCATATGGGTCAACTGAATGTTGATTGAGATGCTATGAGAAACCTCCCTTTAAAGAACATTGTAGTATCAATACTTTGTGATTTTTGTTTGTTTGTTTTTTAACTCTTAACAAATTGTAGGTATTGCCAATGAAAATGGAGGGATAACATTTTTCCCAGTCCAAGTCAATGTTGGGGGGCAGACCCAAGCTGTGACAGGCTCTATCCAGCCCCTCAGCGCTCAGGCTCTGGCTGGAAGTCTGAGCTCTCAACAGGTGACAGGACCCACCTTGCAGATCCCAGGGAAAGTGGCCATTCAACAGATTTCCCCAAATGGACAACAGCAGAAACAAAGCCAACCTTTAAACAGCAGCAGTCTTAGAACCAGGAAAATCAGTTCTTTATCACTTTTCTTCAGAAAGGTAATTTTTCATGTTCCATTTCATAGCCCAAGCTTGGAAGTGTTAGAAAAACAAAGTTTGAAATGTTTTTGTATATCTACCAGGTTTACCACTTAGCAGGTGTCCGGCTTCGAGATCTTTGTGCCAAACTGGATATCTCAAATGAACTCAGGAAAAAAATCTGGACATGCTTTGAATTCTCCATAATTCAGTGTCCAGAACTTATGATGGACAGACATCTGGACCAGCTGTTAATGTGTGCTATTTATGTGATGGCAAAAGTGAGTATGGAAAAGAAACCATACAAAAATGCTACTTTGATATTCTTAGAAAACTTAAAAAGTTTTATTGAAATATAATTCTTAGGCCATATAATTTACTCAGTTCACAGGTAAAATCACAGATACAAAAGGGTGCACCCCAATAAACAGAATAGTTTTTTCATATCTATGTATTTAAATTTATTTACAAAAGAACCTATTGACTTCAAGGTACTTACTCTCCATTACACTTAATACATTTATCAAATTTGTGATTCCATTCTTGGAAACATTTTTCAAACAAATCTGTTTGCATGGCCAACAGCACCTCCCTCAATTGTTTTCTTCATCGCTTCACTGAGGGAGTATAGTTCCTGGGGCTGGGGCTTGGTTGGCATCACTCTCGATGCTCTGGAGGGTATGGTGGAGGGCTGCCTCTTAAATCACTTGTATAAAACACTAAATGCTGGTTTCCCTTTTTTTGTATAAAAACGCTCCTCAAATTTCTTTTTGGTTAGTGAAAATACGAAGGGGGTATCCCCCCAAAAACCGATGCTCATTTTTGTTTTTTGATATGAGGGAGATAGTGCATTTGGAGTTTGTTCCACCAGGTCAGACTGTTAATAAAGCTTTCTATGTAGTGGTTCTGAAAAGATTGTGACAAAAAAGGCCTGATTTGTGGGAGACAGGGCTGGTTTGCCACCACCACAGTGCACTTAACTCATACAGCCATCTCAGATTTTGGGCCAGTTTTTGGCAAAAAAAATAATGCCTCTTTTGCCCAATGCATCTGACTCACCTGACCTTGCTCCGTGTAACTTCTTTTTTTGTTCTTGAATGAAGAGGGACATGAAAGGACAGCGATTTGATGACACATAAAAGGTGAAGAAAAAACGAGGGAGGTGCTGTCAGCCACATCCAAACAGATGAATTTGAAAAATGTTTCCAAGAATGGAATTGCAGATTTGAGAAGTGTATTAAGTGTAATGGAGAATATTTTGAAGGTGATAAGGTTCTTTTATAAAAAATTTAAATACATAGCTTTGTGGCTAGGGAAATCCTATTTTTTTTGTATTCCCTCATATTTATTATCTCATGTTAATAACTTCATCTTTATTAAACTTCTACAATAGACTCCAATCAACTTTCTACCTAAGTAGATTATTTTGTGTGTGTGTGTGTGTGTGTGTGTGTGTATGTGTGGACATGTTTTAATTATTCAGATAGACAAATAAAACTCCTGGGTCATATATACAACCATGTTAAACCATTAAAGGAAATCCCAGACTGTTTTCAAGAGTGACTACTATTTTTCATTCTAACTAGCAGATTATAAGGATTTTTATTTTCCCATATGTTCTTCAATACTTACTGTATTTTTGATACTGAGTTTGAAGTGTTCTCTTTGTGCTCTTAATTTGTACATTTTGATCTCTAATGATGTTGAGCCTTTTTAAAATTTTCAGTTATATTGGCACATAATCCACATCATATAATTCAATCATGTCAAAAATTGTATAATCATAACCACAGTCAATTTCAGAACATTTTCCCCCATGACTAAATTACCTGTAAAATGAGTTCTGTGCTTCCCTCCCCTGCTGCCTTCAATGTTTACTCCCCAAATCCCCTTACCCTTCCCGTTTCCCCTCCTACCCACCTTATGTACCCTACAAATTCTTCCATCAGTTATCTCTATATATCCACTCCTCTGTTACTTATAAACTGGTAAACCCAACAGAAACAATAAAGAAAAACAAAATTAAGTGGTAAGGATAAAACAACAATAATATACAGATTAAAAATACCGTAATGAACAGGAAAGAAAACACCTCCATCAATCTTTAAAAAGCCAGCAATAAGCAAGAGATCCTTGTACTAGAAACATTTCAGGTTGGATCTAGAGGGAGGTCAACTGGCCAGGTATCAGATTTTGTCCAGCCTAATCAAGATTACAGTGTTATTCCAGACCTTTGCCTGTGGCTAGAGGGGATCTGCCAGTGGCTTAATCTGACTAGTTTATCTGCAGATGGGTTTTGGGCTCCCACTGTCCTCCACAGCCTTCCATAATTTGGGTGTTCACAATTTGAGCTCTGATACTTTAATTTGAATTGTGTTCTTGTCATCTTTGGATCACACAAGCTGTTGTGCTTCTTCCATGGGGATGTAGTTGCCTCCTTCCTTAGATGGCTGCTTGTTTAAATACAATCCTTGAAGACCCCAGCCACTATTTCGATTGATAGCCAGGTACCATCTGCTTTCTTCATTACACTTTGCAGTAGCACCCTTATATTCATTCAGTGGTCATTTCATAAAGGCAAGTATTGAGTTGGGCCAAGTTATCAGAATTAACTGTTCTTGCACTGGGGCTAGTTAGAGTTAAGTAGGTGCCCAGAATCCATCTGCTTGCCATGTAATATGCACAGCAGAGGTTTACTTTGGCGGTCGTCTTAAGACAAAATCAGAACCCTGTATGACCCACTACATTAGAACCAGCAACAAACCAACCAATAATCAAATACTCAAACAATCAAACAAAACAAAATGTCTCATATTTCTTTACGGTACATGCCTATTAATGGCATTGCTGGATCATATGAGATTTCAATTCTCAGTTGCCTTAAGTATTGCCATATCGTTTCCACTGGCTTTTCCCCATTGAGCATGATGTTGGTTGTTGGTTTCTCATATTTGTCTTTTATTATTCATAGTACTATGAAATAAAACTAGATATTTAGATTAGAGCGAATGCAATCAAAGGAAAGGTCCAGAGGCAAAAAGTTTTTTAAAATACTACTAGGAAAAAAATAATAATATAAAATTCAAATAATACAATAATAACAGCTAGCTGTTACTGTATAGTTTAATTATCTTGAGAAAATAACTTTCTGGTAAACCAGGTCAGAGGGAATGAGATTCGCTCTTTCAGATGTTGTGGCTGACCAAATATGAGAGGGGGAATGGGGTGTATACCTACCACTTAGCTAGGCGCTAGGCGGCAGAATAAAGCAGCGCCCTACTCAGAGGGCAAGTGGCTTATGTGAGAGGGTTGTGATACTGACTAGGGGCTGTTAATTTGCTGACAGTGGACCAGGTGTGTGTTAGGTGCAGCCCAGATAGGTTTAAAAAGATAATTTTTTTAAAAAATGCCTTCGAATATCCATGGGGGGTTTTTAAAAAGTTTTTTTGGGGCTTTTTTGGATGTCATAAGATCGGGGGTTATGCCAAGCTGTACCCTTGAGTGGAGCTGGAGTTCCTTGGGCTTGTTTACTGCTTATGCCTGCTCCAGGCTCCTCAATAGATTGGGCCCCGTGCCGCTCGGTAGGTTGTGGGCAGCACAGTCTGCTGGGGCAGGGGAGTGGCTTATGGCTGGGGGGCTTAGTGGGTTGGTCCAGTAGAACTGTGTCCCCCCCCCACCGCCCCGCTCTGCTGCGTCTGTGGTTAGCCGGGCAAGTGCCAGCCGGGGCGGTCGGCAGAGGCGCATCTTAGCAGCAGTTCTTACTGCTTTTTAAATTTCAGTAAATTTGTGTCTACTTACCTGTATGCTGCCACTCTTGGGGCCTGGAGGAGTAGCATAGTCCTCTCGGTGGCTCTCCTGCATTATTTCTGCAGTCCCATGGTGTGTGTTACTCGGTTGCCATCTTGTACTCTGAGCATTGCTTTTAATTTATTTGAGCATTATTTCCGGTGCTTTTTGGTCATTTGTATATTTTCTTTGGAGAAGTATCTGTTCTATAATTTTATCTGTTTTTAATTGCTGTATTTGTCTATTACATACAAGGAGATACAAACGCTACAGAAACATTCCATTATCTTTTAAAATAATTTTCTACAAATTGTTTGGATCCCCTTTCTACTTTACTTACTAGTCCCTTAGCAGAATTATGACATTGTAAATATTTTCTCCCATAATGCCCCTTAAATCATAACCATTTAAAGATTCGGTAATGTGGAGTTATTGTTTAGGTGCTCATGCTTAGTGTGTCAAATCTCAGAATCCATTTCCAAATCTGAGTACATGAAGATTTATCTGTTTGATAGTTTTAATTCTTACATATATGTAGAACTTTAATCCATTTCAAATTAATTTTTTAATATGTTGTGAGGTGGTTCAATCTTTCTTTTGCATATGGCTATGTAAGAATTTATATTTGTGCTGCATCATTTCTTTTAAACACTTCTTTTTCCCATTGAATGGTCCTCGCATTTTTAATTAAACAGATGCATGTGTTTGTGTCTGAATTTGGTGTATCTTTCTATTAACCCACATAGCTACCCTTCTTCAGGAACACACTTTTTTTTTTTGGTAAGGGGGTTGTTTTGTGTTATTTATTTATTTTTTGGTTGTTTTGTTTTAAACAAAACAAATTTAATTTCCCCCCAATTTTAATTTCCCATACTTTAGGTATCTAGAAGTCCAAATTCAGAGAGAGTCCTTGCCTCTTCAGCTTCTACTGGCCATCTATCTATCTTACATCACTCTCTGCTCACTTGTGGTTTTTTGTTTGTTTTCATAACATGAAAAGATAATTTTAAATAGATGAAAAGAAATTTTTCTCCAGGTATATATGATACATTATTAAAAACTTTACATTTTTTCTTACTTAAAAATAAAACTCATAAAAAATAGAGTAATAAAACTCATAAAGTAGGAATAGTCAGACACTTGCTAAATATGACACAGTCCCACATCAGTCCTGATATATATAAAGAATACTGGCTGACTATGTAAATATCTAGATAAGGTTGAATATCTCCTTCATGTTTTCCACTAAATAAACATTTTACTTAATAAAAATAATACATTTCCACGAAAGGTAGGAACAAGATGAGATGCATGCTATTGCTACTTAATATTGTTCTAAAATTACTATCATCACTATTAAAAGAGAGAAATGATTAAGAAATGTAAATAGTAGGAATTTATAGAGCCGCTCTATCACCAGAAGCAGTGCCTGTGTTCCTCTGCTCCTCTCTGCCCACAAGGAGATGCAGTTCCCAGAAAGCAAATTATATTTTAATGCACTAATGTCATATACTTGTCTTCGACCAAAGCTATATTCCACAAAGGTGGCAGATTGGGTAGATCTATCATCTGATGATTTCCAGAGGGTTCAAGCATCTCTGCCTTTGTTGCCTTGTCATAGCTGTGAATGACTCTGTTCCTGGAAGATCATCCATGCCTTCCACAGCAAGAGATAGCCGGTCTCCAGCTAGACAAAGAGGAAACCTGTCCTCTGTAGAACGGAGTTGTGGTCTAGAGAATTCCAAAGAATTTCTGGATAAATATCAGCCAGAAACTCAGCATGAACTTCCTGTACATAAAAAAAAAATGAAGAAGTTGAAATCTGGTTAAAAGCGCAAATCTTAAAAAGGCAACCCAAACAGGCTGGGTCTCTTTTATTACTAACAGGTCCTCCTAGATGTGGGAAAACAACTCTAACATAATATCAAAGGAACTTGATACTCATTGACTGGAGTGAATTAACCCCTTTGTACCTGATTTTCAAAAAGATGATTTCCAGGAGATGTTTAACCTTGAACCCTGCTTTCAGATATATTCTCATCCATCTCAGAGGATAGTTTTAAAATATTTTGTTAAGAGCTGTTAGGTATAACAAACTACACATGATTGGAGAGGATATGAGAACTGATAGGATAAATTCTCATTGACGACTTAACCAGTTTTATGGAGATTCTAAATTTTACATGAAGTTTTAAGGAATTATATCCAGATTAGTCAATGCCCTCTTCTATTTATAATCTCTAATAGTCTCAGTGGACATAATAATCAAAGGTTACTGTTTCCCAAAGAAATTCAAGAAAGGAGTTCTATAACAAATAACAGTTTTAACCCTGTGGCAACAACAGTTATGAAATTTCTTAATCGAGCAGTGACAGTAGCAGCTATTAAGTTTGGAGGAAAACTTGCTGTTCATGATAAAGCTTCTCTGGAGTTGCTGTATCAAGGATGTTCTGGTGACATCAGAAGTGCAATAAACAGCCTTTATTTTTCTTTTTCAAAAGGAGAAAACAATCTATAGCCAAGGAAACAAGGATTGTCTTCATTAAAATCAGATCCTGCACCATCAAAATCAAAACAAAAAAAACCTGACCAAGCAATTGAAAATCACGCAGTCTAAGCTATTGGTGGCAAAGATGTTGCTTTCTTTTCAGAGCTTTGGTTAAAGTACTGTGTTGTAAAAGAGCACCTTGAACAGAAATGGACTCCCTTGGTGGCCTTCTCATTTGGCAGAGTTTGCCTGGGATACAGTAGTTATTCAACCTGAGGAAGTTGTAGAAATGTCACACATGCCAGACGAGTTCTTTAAATTTATATCTTCATGAAAACTACTTGGATTTCTTCATGGAAATAGATGATCTTTCCTAGCAGCCAGTGCATTTCTTAGCTTTGCATATATACTAAGCACAAACTGGAATACATGCTCTTTACTCGGGGAGTGTAGTACATTGGTAGCTATGAGAGATGTGATATATTCCAGTAGAGCCTGAGGATTTGCTCATTGCCAAGCAGGAGGATCAAGTTTTCAACCCTTGCACAAATCCCAGTGGTTTCTAATAAATTAAAAGATACTAAGAGAACTGCCTGCCAGCAAAAGCACTTTTTTCTGACTTCTGCAAACTCAACTCCTACCACACCTTGCTATACTGACTATTCCTATGAAAAATCAAGCACAGATTTCGTTTATCTGAGCTGTAGGAAGGCTTCCTTTGAAGCGACACTGGGGAAGATTGAAAATGGAAGCCTTGACTGACTGAGAGCTTGAAATGATAGACCTTGACAGTGGGGATGAAGTCCAGCTGACCGGAGGGCAGCCTACAGCAGAAGCTGTGGGTGAACTCCCTCAGCCCTCGGAACCCAAAGACTGGTGTCTTCCTTTGAGTCAGAATAGTGGGAGTGGACTGCCTGCTAGCCAGCCACAGGCATTTTCAGCCCAGGGTGACATGGAAGATGATGATGATGACATGATCAAAGAAGACTGTGAGAACAATGAGACAGGACTCAGCCTACCAAATTGCTACTTGAAAAATTGGCTTTAATTTATTCAGTGTCTTGTGAACAAAGTCAATATGCATTTCAGGTGAATTACAAACACACTGTTCATTCTTCACTCTTGTAGAATTTCATCATAAAGAACTGATTCCTTTGTCATCCTGATGTAAATCATCAAGTCTTCAAGTAATCTCTTTAATTTTCTAGTATTTATTTAGTCTTGTGAATGGTGTACAGAGAGGAGATCAATGTGTATGAAATGTGTTTTGAGTGTTAAGCCAAGTATGTTAGTCTATAATGTGCTAGTCTGGGTTGACTAGAGATACAAGTCTAGGTCACTTATATGAGCATTAAAAAGAGCTTTAAATAAAAGAGTAATTGTATATTAAGAAAACATCCCAGTCCAGTTCAATTCTATAAGCCCTATATATATATTAGCCCATATGTCCGATACCAGTTTATAAATACCTCTTCAGACTCACGCAACACATGCACTGACATCGAATGCAGGAAGATCACAGGCCGTGGGTGGAAAGTCTTGTGGATCCAGTGGCGGTAGAAACATCTGAGCACTGGCAGGGCTCTCAACAGGGGTCTTGACTTGGCTCCTCCAGTTCCCAGGCTCTAGCATAGGTCCATGTATCTTGTCAGCAGGAAAATGAAGCAGGGAGTCTGTATGTATCTGGCCTTCAGTGTGCTATTTATATATAATTTATATAAAAATTAAAATGCTAAAGTTAAAAAAAGAAATATAAATAATAGGGATTAAGAGTTAGCACCAAGGTTTTGACATAGTATTAATGTATCAGAAACCCAGAGTGATCCACTGGAAAAAAAGACAAACAAAACAAAAATAGCACAACTTGCAAGAGAATCTAGTAGATAATATTTTAAAATATTAGCAGTTTGGTTTCAGAGTTGTTATATATTTATTAAAAAATAAAAGCTAGTGGAAATAGTCTTATTTATAATAGCCATTAAAAAAGGTAAAATACCATGGATTAAATTTAACAAGCAAATATAAAGTTCTTTTTGATGAACATATAAAAATATTTATCAAAAGGAATAATTACACATGTAAAAAAATGGAAGACTGAGGCTATAAAAGATATAAACTCTTACTAAATTGTTCTATATACAGTTTTTTAAAGTGTTTCATTGGCACTTCATCCACATATATAATTCAATAGTTCAGCCACATAAAGAAGAGTTATACAATCTTTAGAAAATTTTCTTTTTCTCCATATTCAGTTATTCATGTACTTTTACTTTTCAATTTTGGCAAAAATATACACAACAAAGCAATCTCCAGTTCAACAACATCTATATGTATACTTCAGTGCCGTTATTTATATTCATGCTGTACAACCATTATTGCTAACCCTCTCCGAATTGTTCTACCATCAATTAGATGAACTCAACACAACTCCTCAGCTAAAACTTGTCCTCCTTCATCCATAGTAGCCATGGGTCAGTTTGGTTTCTTTTTATTTTTTTAGTAGTTTTCTTGATGTAATATTCATATATCATACACTTTCATAGTTAATCCACTTCTGAAAAGAGTTGTACATACGTCATTATAATAAGCTCTAATGCTCCCATCCCGCTCCCTCATCTACTGATGACTCTTCAGCTCCCTTCTTCCCGTTTTACTTACCATTCCCGATAAACCATTGCATCAGTAATTGTTCCTTAGGCATCAAATCCTCCTGTGCTTACTAAACTGGGAGACCTTTCTATTAGCGATCCCACAGATGTCCGGCATAAATATATCTTCACCAGCAGTCAGTCAGCTCGCTTGATGTTCTCTTCACTGCTGGCTCATTCTTTTGTCTTATGGCCACCACCACATCCACCTCGCAGTCCTTTCTTTTGAGCCTTTAAGGCAGCAGTTGCCTGGAACGCCTCTGTTCACTTGTTTAATCTCAAAAGAGACTAAATCAAGATGCACATTATATGAACCTGCCTCATTAACATAACAAAGCAACCCATTTCCAAATGGCATTATAATCTAGAGGGTTAGGATTTACAACACATTTTTAGGGAACATAATCCATAATGTTCTACCCTTGAACTCCAAACATTCATGTCCTCGCCACATATAAAACACATTAAGTCTATCACATCTTCCCATAAATTCTAAATCTCCAAATCCAAAATCTCATTTACTGAATCATCTAAACTTAATTTAGGTGAAATCTTCAGTACTCTATTGCATCTGGGTCTGGAGGCAAAATTCCCCTCTGTCTGTAAACCTAAGAAACCTACAAGTTCTGTGGTAGAAAGGCACACGGTAGGCATTTCCATTACAAATGGGAGTGATTGGAAGAAAAGGGATCCTAAACACAGCACGAAAGCAAGCACAAAGCCCAGTAGAATAAATTACATTCGTTTTCAAGGACTAAAAATAATCGGACTGAAAATAGTTTATTTTTTGCCAGGGACCTTTTCTCTGCCAAGTGCCATTGATAGTTACGAAATTATTCAGGGGTCATACTGGTCAAACATTTCAGTAGGTCACTCCTAATGCGATGATGAGTTGGGAGCCCTGGTGGCATAGTGGGTTACAGTGTGTTGAGCTGCTAACCTTAGCAGTGTGAAACCACCTGCCACTGCAAGCGGGAAAGATGAGGCTTTCTATTCCCAGAATTAGTCTTGGGAACCCACCAAAACAGTTGTATCCTATTCTGTAGGACAGGGGTCCTCAAACTTTTTTAACAGGGGGCCAATTCACTGTCTCTCAGACCTGTTGGAGGGCCGGACTATAGTTAAAAAAAATACTGAACAAATTCCTATGTACACTGCACATATTTTATTTTGAAGTAAAAAAAAATGGGGCAAACACACCGGCAGGCCAGATAAATGTCCTCGATGGGCCGCGCGCGGGCCGTGGGCCTTAATTTGAGGATGCCTGCTGTAGGGCAGCGGTCCTCAACCTTCCTCAGGCTGCAACCCTTTAAAAAGCTCCTCATGTGGTGACCCCAACCATCAAATTCTTTTTTTTTAATCATCTTATTAGGGGCTCATACAACTCTTCACAATCTGTATATACGTCATTCATGTCCAGCACATTCGTACTTAGGTTGCGATCATTATTCTCAAAGCACCTGCTTTCTACTTGAGTCCTTGGTATCAGCTCCTCACTTTTACCCTCCCTCCCCCTGAACCTTTGATAATTTATAAATAATTATTATTTTATCATATCTTGCACCACCCAGTTCTCTGCTGTCTGTCCCCCAGGGAGGAGGTTATATGTAGACCTTGTCATCTGTTCCCCCTTTCTCCATCACCCTCCCTCCACCGTCTTGATATCGCCACTCTCACCACTGTTCCGGAGGGATTCAGCTGTCCTGGATTCCCTTTATTTCCTGTTCCTGTCTGTGCCAGTGTACATCCTCTGGTCCAGTGGTTATGTAAGGTAGAACTGATAGTGGGGGGAGGAAGCATTTAAGAACTAGAGGAAAATTATATATTTCATCATTGCTACATTGCACTCTGACTGGCTTGTCTCCTCCCCGCAGCCCTTCTGCAAGGGGATGTCCAATTTCCCCCAGATGAGTCCGGGTTCCCCACTCTGCACTCCCCTCATTCACAATGCTATGATTTTTTTTTTGTCTTTGATGCCTGATACCTGATCCATTCAATGCCTTGTCATCTCACAGGCTGGTGTTCATTTTACATGTGGGCTTTGTTTCTCAGTTAGATGGCCCCTTGTTTATCTTCCAGCCTATGGGACCCCAGATTCTATATACTTTGACAACTGGGCACCATCAGCTTTCTTCACCACATTTTCCTATGCACCTGCTTTGTCTTCAGTGTTCGTGTTGGGGTAGGCTGGTGTGCTTCTTCCATGTGGGCTTTGTTGTTTCTTAGCTAGATGGCCGCCTGATTGTCCTCAAGCCTTTAAGACCCCAGATGCTATATCATTTGATAACCAGGCACAATCAGCTTTCTTCACAACTTTTGCTATGCACCCACTTTGTCCTCAGCGATCAAGTCAGGACAGGCCAGTATGCTTCTTCCATATGGGCATTGTTGTCTCTCAGCTAGATGACTGCTTGTTTTTCTTCAGGTCTTTAAGACTTCAGGTGCTATATCTTTTGGTAGTTGGGCACTATCAGCTTTCTTCACCACATTTGCTTGTGCACCCATTGTCTTCAGTGACTTCAGTTGTTATATCTTTTGGTAGCTGGGCACCATCAGCTTTCTTTACCACATTTGCCTGTGCACCCATTGTCATCAGCGATCATGCCAGGCAGGTGCGCATCTCAGACTGCCGAATTGTTAGAACAAAGTGTTCTTGTGTTAAGGGAGTACTTGTGGATGGGCCCACTCTCCATCTGTTTTCTTAATACTCAACCTATAAATGTATATACATAGGTCTATTTCCCCCTCATCGTATATAAATATAGTTACATCTTTATATGCCTGTATTTAAGTCTCTATAACGACCCTTTGCCTCCTAGTTCTTTCCTCTATTTCTTTGTACTTTCCTCTTGTCCCACTATCATGTTCTGCCTTCATTTGGGTTTTAGGAATTCCCCTTGGTTACATTGCTCTTGATCCAGCCATACCAGATCTCCCACACCTTCCTTGACAGTGATTTTGGATCACTTGGTATTCCCTTGTCCCTGAGCTTGTTAACACCTTCTTCTTTTCCCCCCGCCTCCTCTACACCCAGGTCCCCCTGGAACTGTCATCCCGTTGTTCTCTCTTCTGGCTTGTTTATTCTGCCTATCCCTACCAGGTAAGACATACTATGTACTATCACAAGACTTCAGTGCCACAAAGCAACAACAGAAAATAAAACAATAGCTACAACAACAGCACACACACACACACACACACACACACACGCATACACACATATACATATGAATAGTTGAGGGTCTGTGTTTTCCTTCGTGGGTGCTTTCCAGTCAAGTTATGCCCTGGTACCGCCTTTATCCCTGGGACCTCATTGCTCTGCTGTCCTCACTGCTCTACTGCATGCCCCCAGAGGCTGGCTTTGGCATGGTGAACTCATGGTGGGCACAATTCCCGCTGTGTGTCTCTAGTATTGTCCCCAATGGTGCTATTGGTCAATGAGGAACGCTGTGTCAGATGGTGGGACCAGCCGTGTGGTCACCTCTGTGCATTGCTGTTCTGAGCAGGAACATTGTCCTTAGGGCTTGGTGAGCCAGGATGTGCTTCAATCTTTTTTTTTCCCTATATCCTCCCTGGTTGGCTCCTGTGTGCTCTGGCCAGACCAGTCCTAGCTTCAGTGCTGTCCTCTGAAGTAAATTCTTCTTAGGGGGAGGGTGGTGCTGTACACTTAGTTGGTCATGTGGCTGGCCCCATAAAATTATTTTTATTGCTACTTCATAATTGTAATTTTGCTACTATTATGAATCATAATGTAAATATCTGATATACAGGATATATTTTCATTTATAAATTGAACATAAAGCATAGGGATTAATCACAAAACAATATGTAATTATATATTCTGAAATATTTATTTCTAATTACAAATAAATGAAATTTTATCTTGAAACATGGTGTAGCATGGGTAACACTCTTCTCACTTGGTACTCCTACGTGGGCGTATCTGCATGTGGGCGGATAGAGTGGTGGTGTCTCGGTTCCTAAGACCATCAGATGGTCTTAGGTGAGCCCTGTCAAAGGATCATTGGGGGTTGAATGACTCACAGGTTGAGAACTGCTGCTCTAAGTAATCTGTACCCTCTTGGTGGAAGCCCTGTCGCCTTGGGCTTAATGTAGCTTCAGACTTTTCAGGCCCTCTGTGATGGCAACTCTGCACCCTTGTTTGGTTTGTTGTTATTAGATGCCATCAAGCCGGTTCCGACCCATAGCAACCCTATGCAGGACAGAAACAAACACTGCATAGTCCTTTGCAATTATTCCTGTGCTAAGCCCATTGCTGCAGCCATGGTGTCAATCTATTGCTTAGAGGGTCTTCCTCTTTGTTGCTGCCCCTCCACTCTACCAAAGCATGATATCCTTCCCAGGGACTGGTCTCTCCTGACAAGATGTCCACCGTATGTAAGATTAAGTCTTGCCATCTTGACCTCTAAGGAGCAGTCTGGTCAGACTTTTTCCAAGAGTGATGGCTTGTCCTTTTAGCAGTCTGTGGCACTTACATTATTCTTCCCCAGCTCCATTATTCAAATTTAACAATTCTTTGACCTTCCTTGTTTTATGTCCAATTTTCACATGCATATAAGGCAACTGAAAATACCGTGACTTAGGTCAGGTACACACCTTAGTCCATCGAGTAGCATCTTTGCATTTCAATACTCTAAAAATGTCTTGTGCAGCAGATTTACCTAATGTGATTCATCTTTTGATTTCTTGACTGCTGCTTCCAGGAGAATTGGTTATAGATCCAAGCAAGATGAAATCCTTGACAACTTCCAACCTTATCTCCATTTATCATGATGCTGTCTATTGGTCCAGTTCTGAGGATTTTGGTCTTCTTTACATTGTCATAATCCAGACTGAAGGTTTCATTCCTTGATCCTCATCAGCAAGTGTCTCACATCATCCTTACTTTCAGCAAGCAAGGTTGTGTCATCTGCCTATCTCGGGTTGTTAATAAGCCTTCTTCCAATCCTGATGCCACGTTCTTCTTCAGATAAGCCAGATGATTATTTGCTCAGTGTACAGATTGAACAGCCCCATTTCCAAGCCTGTCTTCCTTGCCTAGCTAGTCCCATTCTTCTGCCCCTTGGACATGGCTGCCCTGCTGCCTGTTTTTCGCAGTAGGCATATCTTATAGCAGCCCCGCATTCCACTGTAGAACAGTTGGTGAAAGCTGGCAAAGATAATCTTAACAGCCGGGAAGCTGTACCTACTACCCCATCATCTCCCCCATCAGAGATCCAGGCGCCCATGGCCAAGCTCTTTGAACCAAAGCCTTGCTTTCCAGGCGCCAACAGGTCTGCAGATCTCCATGTTTTAGCCTACCAAACCAAATCCTGACTTAGCGGAACAAATAGGAGCAAATAGCCTCATTTTTCTCCTGAGGAGTGGCTCACGAATTTGAACTGCTGACCTTGCTGTTAGCAGTACAACCCTTACCGGGCCAGGGCTCTGAGATACTCCAAGAATGGTCCATTTCTTGGAAGACAACAGATAATGGTTCTTTGGCCTGTTTCCTACTTGTAGAATTTTAAGAAGCAGTGTTCTTTCCTTTTATTTTTCTGTTCGTTTTAGTATTGCATCTTTTTAATTGTTATTTTGTAGTAACTTCTAAATTTGGGAAATGCAAGTTATCCAACTTTATTTTTCAAAATTGTTTTGGCTACTCTAGGTCCATTGAAATTCCAAAGCAGACCTTGGTTTCTGATTGGAATTGTACTGAATTTACCAATTTAGGGAGTGTTGGCATGTTAAGAATATTAAGCATTAAATTTAATACCTGAGTCATGAACAGGGGCATTTTTCTATTCAAATCTTTAATTTTTTAAAGTATATTTTATAGGTTTCAGAGTATAAGTTTCACAGTACTTGTTAACTTGAATCCATTATTTTACTAATTTTGATGCTTTTATAAATGAAAATAGTCTTAATTTCATTTCCAGCTTGCTTATTGCATACATGTAGAAATACAATACATTATTTGTATATTGATGTCATGTAGCATCTGGCAATCTTACTAAATTTAACAAGGTTCTAATTCTAATAATTTTTAGTTGATTCCTTCACATTTTCTGCATTCAAGTTCATTTCATCTGCTAATTAGATAATTTTAACTCTTGCCTCCAAATTGGGATAACTTTTACTTTTCTTGTCTCATTGTTGTGAATTAAACCTCCAGAACAAAGTCGAATGTAAGTGCTGAATGATAGTATCTTTCACTGTGAATACCATGTTAGCTGTCAGTTTTTGTAAATACCCTTTAAAAGATAGTAATTTACCTTCCATTGCTAGCTTATCTTTTTTTAAAAAATCATGAAAGGGTATTAGATTTTCTGTATTTACTGAGGCGATTCCATGGATTTTCTCTTTTCATTTCTTGTGGTGTCTGGTGTATTATATTTTCAGATATTAAATCTTGCATTCCCGGGTTACTACTTGGTCATGGTGTGCCATAGTTTTTTTGGGTTTTTTTTCCCCAGACCTACATGACATCCCCACTGTAGGAACTGAGTGTGAGGTGGGAGGGAACAGTGGTTGTCTCTCCTGATGAGGAGCTACCACTTTATTAGTCAGGGACAAGGCTGGATCAGTGCCACCCAGGGTAAAGCCTCCACCCTTAGAAGTTGGGGCTGGGCTGAAGAAGGAGCTCTCTTATCCACATCTTCTGAGAATGTAATCTCAGCAAAAAATTGCTTGGTACAAGATGAGAAAATATCTTGGCTTCACCACACAGAGAAAGTCTTCTAATAGAGAGCTTGGGGAGAGAAGGAACCTTGTGGTCTTGGCTATACCAGTCTGAATTGAAATATGTCTTGCTAAGGTGGGAACAGTCTTGGCTCAAATACTATTGTCATATCTTGCCCTATATGACATCTCCTGTCACCCACTTTCCTGTTGTCTGTCCCCCAGGGAAGAGGTCACATGTAGATCCTTATAATTGATTTCCCCTTACCAACCCGCCCTCCCTCTGCCCTCCAGTATCGCCACTCACACAACTGGATTCCCTGTGTTTCCAGTTCCTATCTGTACCACTGTACATCCTCTGGTCTAGCCAGACTTGAAAGAGAGAATTTGGATCATGATAGGGGTGAGGGGAGGGGGAGGAGAGGAAGCATTTAGGAACTAAAGGAAAGTTGTATTTTTCATCATTGCTGCATTGCACCCTGACTGGGTCGTCTCCTCCCAAGACCCCTCTGGCCAGGGGATCTCCATTGGCCTACATATGGGCTATGGTTCTCTACTCTGCACTTCACCCCTCATTCACTATGGTAAAATTTTTTGTTCTGATGATGTCTGATACCTGATCCCTTTGACACCTCGTGATCGTACAGACTGGTATGCTTCTTCCATGTGGGCTTTGTTGCTTCTGAGCTAGATGCCACTTGTTTACCTTTAAGCCTTTAAGACCTCAGATGCTATATCTTTTTTTTTAAACGTTTTATTAGGGGCTCATAGAACTCTTATCACAGTCCATACATATACATACATCAATTGTATAAAGCGCATCTGTACATTCTTTGCCCTAATCATTTTCTTTTCTTTCTTTCTTTTTTTCCCTTTTCTTTTTTTTACATTTTATTAGGGACTCATACAACTCTTATCACAATCCATACATATACATACATCAATTGTATAAAGCACATCCAATACATTCCCCGCCCCAATCATCCTCAAAGTATTTGCTCTCCACTTAAGCCCTTTGCATCAGGTCTTCTTTTTTTTCCCCTCCCTCCCCGCTCCCCCCTCCCTCATGTGCCCTTTGTAATTTATACATCCTTATTTTGTCATATCTTGCTCTATCCGGAGTCTCCCTTCCCCCCCTTCTCTGCCATCCCTCTCCCAGGGAGGAGGTCACATGTGGATCCCTGTAATCAGTTTCCCCTTTCCAACCCACTCACCCTACACTCTCCCAGCCAGATGCTATATCTTTTGATAGCCGGGCACCATCAGCTTTCTTCACCACATTTGCTTATTCACCCGCTTTGTCTTCAGTGGATGTGTCGGGAAGGTGAGCATCATAGAATGCCAATTTATAGAAGAAAGTATTCTTGCATTGAGGGAGTACTTGAGTGGAGGCCCAATGTCCTTCTGCTACCTTAATACTAAACTGATAAATATATGCACATAGATCTATTTCCCCGTCCTCATATGTATATGTCTTTACCTAAACCTCTATAAATGTCCTTTGCCTCTCAGCTCTTTCCTCTATTTCCCTTGACCTTGATCCTGTCGCACTATCATGCTAAGTCCCCACCAGGGTTTCAGCAATTCCTCTTGGTTATATTACCCTTAATCTTGCCCTACCAGGCCTCCCACACTCTCCTCACCACCAATTTGGATCACCCTCCTCACCATCAATTTGGAATGTTTGTATATAGTAGCTTTTTCCCTATGCCCCTTTGCATGTGTTTTTTTTTTTAAAGCTTACCTCAACACACTCATGATGTACTTGTCCTTTTATGCTTGACTTACTTCGGTTAGTATTATTTCCTCCAGTTCTTCCCATGCAGCAATGTGCTTCATACATTCATCACTGCTTTTTAGTGATACGTAGTACTCCATTGTATGTATATACCACAGTTTTTTAATCCAATCATCAGTTGATGGAGATTTGGGCTGTGTCCAGCTCCTTGCAATTGTGAACTGTGCCGTGATGAACATTGGAGCACAGATGTCTGGTTGTGGTTTGTTTCTCGCCTCTTCTGGGTATATGCCTAATAGGGGGATTGCTGGGTTATCTGGTAGCTCGAGTTCCATCTGTTTTAGATATCTCTAGATTTATTTACATAGTGGCTGTACATACATACAGGTCCACCAGCAGTATATGAAAGTTCCTGTTTCCCAACAGCCCCTCCAACACTTGTTGCTTTCTGATTTTTTGAATTGGGCTATCTTTGAGGTTGTTAGGTGGTATCTCATTGTTATTTTAATTTGAATTTCTCTTATGGCTAAAGATCGGGAACATTTTCTCATATGTTTGTTGGCCATTCAGATTTCAACCCCTGTGAAACTTCTGCTCAGGTCCTTTGCCCACCTCTTCAGTGGGCAATTAGTTTTTTTTTCTTTTTAGAAGCTAGCAGAGTATTGTAGATTTTAGTAATAAGGCCTTTGTCTGATGTGTCATTGCTAAAGATGTTTTCCCAGTCCACGGACTCTCATTATTCTCCTGATGAATTCTTTCGATGTACACAGGTGTTTTAGCTTCAGTATATCCCATTTGTCAATTTGTGCTACCTCTGTTTGTGTCCTTCCGTATTTCTGATATCTTATGTATTCCCTGTGCCAAAGTTCTCAAATTGGTCCCAATTTCCTTATTGATGGTCCTAATTGTTTGGGGTTTTATTTCAAGGTCTGTGATCCACCTTGAGTTTATTCTTGTGCATGGAGTGGGATAAGGGTCTTGCTTCATTTTTCTACAGGTAAATATCCATTTTTTTCCAGCACCACTTGTTAAAGATGGCATCTACTTCTCATTGGATATTTTTGGGCCCTTATCAAAGCTCAGTTGTCTGTATGCTGATGATTTTATTTCTGGGTTTTCAGTCCTTTTCCATTGCTCTGAGTATCTGTCACTGTAACAATACCATGCAGTTTTGACTACTGTGGCTGTATAGTATGTGCTAAAGTCAGGTAAAGCAAGCCCTCCCACTGTGTCCTTCATCTTGAGGAGTTCTCTGCTAATTCTGGGTCTTTTCCTTCTCCATATGAAGTTGGTAATCAGTTTTTCCATTTCTTTGAAGAAAGATGAGGGTAATTGCATCGGG
This sequence comes from Tenrec ecaudatus, assembly GCF_050624435.1. NCBI lineage: Eukaryota > Metazoa > Chordata > Mammalia > Afrosoricida > Tenrecidae > Tenrec > Tenrec ecaudatus. The sequence continues at coordinate 44,229,035 of NC_134547.1, forward strand.
ATTGCATTAAACGTATATAGTGCTTTGGCTGAACTGACATCTGGACTATATTGCGTCTTCCAATCCACGAGCATGGGATATTCTTCCATTTGTTGAGGTCACTCTTTGGTTTTGTAATAGTGTTCTGTAGTTTTCCCCGTATAGATCTTTTGTTCTTTTAGTCAGGTATATCCCTAGATATTTCAATTTGTGTTTGGCTATTGTGAAGGGTACCACCTTTTTGATCTCTTCTGTGGTCTTATCCAATACATATAATAGTCCAATGGACTTTTTTTTTTTAATTAGTAAATCTTTTTATTGGGCCTCATACAATTCTTATCACAATCCATACATACATCAATTGAGCAAAGCACCCTTATACATTCATTGCACTCATCATTTTCAAAATTCGCCTTCCACTTGGGTTCCTGGAATCAGCTCGATTTCCCTTTTTTTCACCCCTCCCCCTCCCTCCCCGCACTCCCCTTCCCCCTGCTCCCTTAATAGTTTATAAATAATTATTTCATCTTATCTTACTCTGCCCGGCATCTCCCCTCACCCACCTCCCCATTGCCCATCTCCCAGAGGAGAGGTTACACATAGATCTCCAAGATCGGTTCTCCCTTTCTACACCCACTTCCCTCCTGGTGTCACCACTCCCACCGCTGGTCCTGAGGGGTTCATCCACCCTAGATTCTCTGTGTTTCCAGATCCCTACTGCACCGCTGTACATCCTCTGGTATAACCAGGTCCGCAAGGTAGAATTGGGGTCATGATAATTGGGAGGGGAGGAAGCGTTCAAGAACTAGAGGAAGGTTTTGAGTTTCATTGTTGCTACACTGAACCCTGAGTGGCTCATCTCCTTCCCACTACCCCTCCGCAAGGGATGTCCCACTGTCTACTGATGGGCATTGGGTCCCCATGATGCACTCCCCCTCATTCACAGTGATGTGATCCCGACCCCCCCCCCCAACCTTTGTTGTTTGAGACCTGGTTCCTCTGCCCTTCATGATCACCCATGTTGGTGTGCTGCTCCAAAGGACTTCTATTTGTTGATCTAGTATCCTGCCACTCTGCCAAACTCCCTCTATTGCTTCCAGTACTCCTCTTATGGAACTTTTGGGATTTTTCATATATAAAATCATGTCATCTGCAAATGATAGTTTCACCTCTTCCTTCCCCAGACGAATACCTTTGATGTCTCTTCTTTGCCTTAGGGTGTTAACTAAAGTCTCTAGTATGATATTAAATCAGAGTGGTGACAAGGGGCATCCTTTTCTGGTCCCCTTTTTCAGTGAGATTGTGTTAGTCTTTTCTCCATTGACTACTACGTTGGCTGTTGGTTTTCATATATAGCTTGTATTGTCTTGAGGAATTTTCCTTCCATTCCTATCTTCTCAAGTGTCTTAAACAGGAATTGGTGTTGGATGTTGTCGAATGCTTTTTCTGCATCTATCGATACTATCATGTTGTTCTTACAGTTTTTCGTGTCAATGTGTTGAATAATACTAATGGTCTTTTGTATGTTGAACCATCCATGCATCGCTGGTATGAATCCCACTTGGTCATGGTGAATTATTTGTTTTATATACTTTTGTATTCTGTTGGCTAGTATTTTGTTAAGCCTTTTTGCATCGATGTTCATTAGGGATATTGGTCTGTAGTTCTCAATCCTTGTGGGATCCTTGCCCAGTTTTAGTATCAAGAGTTATACTAGCTTAATAGAAGGAGTTCGGGAGTTTGCTGTCTTTTTCTGTGTTCTGGAAGAGTTTGTCTAGGATTGGTATTAATTCTTCCCTAAATGCTTGGTAGAATTCTCCAGTGAGACTGTCTGGCCCAGGGAGTTTTTCTGTTGGTAATCCCTTGATAACCTTATCTATTTCTTCTGTTGCTGTGCGTCTGTTGAGATTCTTGACATCCTTCTAGGATAGTCTAGGGAGGGATTGTTTTTCCAAGACATTGTCCATATCTTCCAAATTGTTGGATTCATTGGAGTACAATCCTTCGTAGTACTGTGTAATTATCCTTTTGATTTCATTAGGGTGTATCGTAATCTCCCTTCTTTCATCCCTTATTCTTGCTATTAAAATTTGTTCCCTCCTTTCTTTGGTTAGGTTTGCCAGCAGTTTGTCGATTCTTTTTATCCTTTCAAAGAACCAACTTTTAGCAGCATTAATTTTTTCCATAGTTTTCTTTTCCCTCTCCTGAATCTCAGCCCTGATTTTTATCATTTATTTCTTTTCGTATTAGGATTGTCCTGCTGCCTCTGCTCTAGGTGTTGTAAATTTTGTGGCAGCATATCAATCATGAGTCTCTCTTCCTTTCTCAGGTGTGCATGTATTGCTATGAAACTTTCTCTGATAACTGCCTTTACTGTGTCCCATGAGTTTTGGCACGTTGTGTGCTCATTCTCATTGGTTTCTAGAAATAGCCTAATTTCATCTCTGATCTGTGCCAGTACGCACTCCTTTTGCAGTAGAGTTATGTATCCTTCAATTGATTGCTCGTGTTTTCTTCGTCTTCCTTTTGTTGATTTGGCACAGTGGTCAGAGAGCGAGGTCTGTATTATATCAATGTGCTTAAATTTATGTAGATTCACCTTATGCCCCTTATGTGGTCTATCTTCAAATGTGTGCCATGTGAGCGTGGGAAGAATGTGATTTTTTTTAATTTGGCTGAAAAGCTCTGTAAATATCTATCACATCAAATAGTCTAATTATACTGTTTAGATCTCTGGTCTCCTTGTTGAGTTCTTTCCCTGTGATCTTTCTCTGAAAGCGGTGTGTTGAAGTCACCCACTATAATTGTTGAGTCTGTGATTTGAGTGTTTGGTTGACGTATTCAGTGGATCTCTCATACGGGAAATATATGTTTACAATGCTTAGTGGTTCATTGTCTACCATTCCCTTGAGCATTAGATAGTGTCCCTCCTCATCTCTTTTTATAGTTTGCACTTTGAGGTCAGTGTTATCCGAGATTAGTATTGCAAGCCCTGCTTATTTTGAACTAATGTTTGCTTGGTATGCCTTTCTCCAACCTTTGGTTCTCAGTCTATTTTTATCTGTAGCTTTGAGATGTGTCTCCTGTAGGCAGCAGATTGATGGGTTGTGTTTTGTTTTGGGATGGGGGGAGTGTTTTCTAAGCCAGTCTGTGCTAGTCCCAGTCTTGTAATGCCTCAATTCAGGCCATTGATATTCAGGGTTATTATCTCCATCTGCGGACTCTGTGATGTCATCTTATTACCTTTTCTGTTGCGTGTTTTCCTACTTGCCTTTCTCATTAGTGTGTTGTGCATGTGTGTATCATTCTTGAGTTCTTTCCAGCCTTAAGCCAATGCTATCTTGTGGTCTGTTTTCACTTTGTTGCCATCTGGGTGAGGTTGTTTTATGTGGCGGTCTCTTATTTCTGCTTGATGAGTGTTGTTCTTCTGCCCATACTGGGTTGTCAAGGATCTTTTGTAGGGCTGGGTTTCTTCTAATGTATTCTTTGAGATTTTCCTTGTCTGGGATGACTCAGTTCTCCATGTACCTTGATCCATAATTTGGCTGGTTATAGTATTCTTGGGTTTACATTGTTTTCCTTAAATTTTTGGAATATGTTACTCCACTCTCTCCTCTTCTTCATAGTTTCTGCTGATAGGTCTGAACATATTCTTATTTGAGAACCTTTATATGTGATTGCTTATTTTTCCCTAGCTGCCCTCATGATTTTCTCTTTTTCCTCAAAGTTGGATAGTTTAATGTACCTTGACTTCTTGGGATTCAGACTAGTTGGTGTTCTTTCAGCCTCCTGAATGGTTGCCTGGTTTTCATTCATTAAGCTGGAGAAGTTTTCCTCCAAGAATTCTCCTAAGCAACAAACGATCCTTGAACTAACTAACTAAAAAAATTTTTTAAAGAATTCTCTTAGTATTGTTGCAGATGACTCTGTTGTATCTTCCTCCAGTAAGCCAATAATTCTAATGTTGTTTTGCTTCATAGCATCAGACATAGCTCTTAGGTTTTCTTCAGTTTCTCTGATGATCATATTAGATTTTTGTTTGCGTTTGTTAAAGTCTGCTTCACTATCCTTTAAGTCACTAATGTGGTTCTCTGCTTCCTCCAGTCGATTCTCGAGGTCCATGTTTCTGCTACTGGATTTTGTTATCTCCTTCCTAAGCTCCTGTATTTCCCTTTGGTGTGTGGCCTTGATCTCTATCATTTCATCCTTTTTCTGTATTGTTTCCCTCACATCCTGTATGACTCCAAGCAGCTTTCTGAAAATTTCTTTCTGTGGCAGTTCAATGTCTGCTTCTTCTCTGCATGTCGTTATGTTTGATACATCTGCCATTGCCTTTTGTTTGTTTTTTCATTGAGTTCATTGGGTCTGATGGCTGTTTGTCTTGTGTTGTTTTGCGTTGTGTTTAGAGGAGCCAGGTGCCATTTTCCAGGGAGTCGAAGAGCACTGGCTCTCTCTGGGGGACTTGTAGGAGTGCTTCTTCGAACTGCCTACAGCTAATTTCACTGTGGAATTAACCTACCACTTTATCCTGCTGTGGCTTCCCTCTCAGGGGAGTGCCCCAGAAGGCTGGTGGGTTGCCTGCTTTGGTTTTGCAGAGGTTTGGCAGAGGTTCCTGCAACAGCTTGGAATGTTGACTAGTGTTGGGCGAGCTGGTTTATACCTCCAGGTACAGTCAGGAATTCTCCGGTAAGAAGGTAGGCAGAGTATCTCCTGGACGGAAAGCAGGGCTTTCCCCAGTCTCAGGATATCTACACAGGGTGGAGCTCACCTAGCTGGGTGTGGTGCAGGCGTAAATGTCCTAGGCTAAGGGGAGTGTTGTGGAAGTCAGCAGTGCAGTGTGAGAGAACAGGAAAGACACTAGGAGGAGGAAAAAATTAAATAGTAAAACCGCTTAGACTGTGCCAGGATATAAAGAGGGAAACAAAAGCAACAATGTAGCTGAACCCCGATCCCTGCCCGTGGAGCTGCAAGGGTCTAGTCCCTGCCCAGAGGCAGGCAGGGGTAAACTGTAACTGTGTTAATGTCAAGCCTTTCTAGGGACTCCAAATGGTCCCAGCTCAGGCAGAGACAGTGGGGAGGTGGTGGGGGGTTGGGGGGGGTGCAAGGTCAAGCCCCAGCCAGCTTCCACTGAGGTAAGCCAAAAGCCCCCAGCCCCTCAAAACTCCATGGGTCTGTGCTTACTTATCTTTATGATGGTCTTCCTGCGTTCTTGGCAGCGTTAAATTTCCCTCTAAACAACTCTCCTGGGCTGAATTCTGTGGAGTCCTTCTGGTATGTGTCACTCTGTGGCCATCTTCCCGGAAGTCCTCCAGAGACTTTTTTTAATGGTGTAGTTTGTTTGTTAAAAATAATTTTCACCAGTCTCACTGGAGAAGTGGACCATAGAACTCTTCATGCTCTTTTGCTGCACATCAATTTAAGAACACTTTAATTCTTTCACAGGTCACAAAAGAAGACCAGTCCTTCCAGAATATTATGCGTTGTTACAGAACTCAGCCACAGGCCCGGAGCCAGGTAAAGTATACATTCTGTAAGTTCTAAAATAAAGCTAAATCACGTAATGGATTATTTTTAATTACCATAGTTGATTCTGTGGGCTTATCTCCAGAATGAACTACTAAGACTTTTATGGGAAATCTTTGCTTAATTTTCTTTAGTGATTGACATATGGCTTTAAGTGTTGGTTACTTTGCCATCTTTCCCCTCCAAAGACAACCATGTGTGATATCTGACTGCCTTCTTCATTTGATCGTAGCCAAAAGGTTAAGAAGTGATGACGAGCTTAATTAATAAATTATGAATGAATTTTTTGTTTCTATAGCACCTTTTCACTCTCTGATTTGATCTTATTGTTGGCTACTATTTACTCTGCAAGGTCACCATGTGGCATAAATGGTTGCGCTCAACCTTAAAGTCAGTTGCAAGTTTGAACCTACCCAGCTTGAATTTTTTCTGAACTATTTCTTACTTCTATCACATGTGGGGTTGCCATGAGTTAGTGTTCACTGGATGAAAGTAGGTTTGGTGGTTTTCTTGTTATTTTTACTAGTACTGCTCTGTACTTAATAAGCAATAATTGGAATTTGAAGTCAGACAGGCCCTCACTTAAATCCTGGATCTTCTGGCTGTTACATGGGGTTTTTTGGGATTTTTTAAAAAATTTTTTCAAGGTTCATTCATGTTGTAGGGCTCCATTTCTTCTTTTTTAAAAAATCATTTTACTGGGGACTCGCACAATTCTTTCTCTTTTTTTTTCCTGTTCCTGTTTCTTTTCTTTTTCTTTTTAAACGTTTTATTAGGGGCTCATACAACTAGTATCACAATCCATACATTCATCAATTGTGTAGAGCACATCTATACATTCATTGCCCTCATCATTGTCAAAGAATTTGCTCTCCACTTAAGCCCTTTGCATCAGGTTCTCCTTTTTGTTTCCTCTCCCTCCCCGTTCCCCACTCCTCATGAGGCCTTGATAATTTATAAATTATTATTTGTCATATCTTGCCCTGTCCGACATCTCCCTTCACCCACTTTTCTGTTGTCCGTCCCCCAGGGAGCAGGTCACATGTAGATCCTGGGATTCTTTTGAGAATCACACTTGAGAATCACATCAATGCTGTATAAACTAGTTTGTGCTCAAGTAAATACTAGTTTCTGCCCCTTCTCACTGTGTCAATAAAGGTGTACAGAAGTGTTTTGATAAAAGGGAAAAGAAGAAGAAATTCTGGAAGCAGTGATGGTAGAAGCCATCAAAATTCCCCAACAGAATTAAACAAAGACAGAAGTAAGTGCAATATTCAAAATCATAAGAGAGTCCAGGCTTATTCGGTTGTATAGAGACTGAGTAGAATTTTTTAGTGTCTCATCAGATTTGGAACTGAATTCGCCCCCATGGTAGACAAATCAGCCATGTAAGATCAAAGGGACACTGTTTATCAGGATAGAGGGTTACGAGGAGGAGGAATGGAAATAGGAAACATTGGGAAAAAGTGGGATATGTGACTTACCTTGAGGGAATTGAAATGGATGAGTTGAAATGAATTGTATTAAATTGCTGGATGTAAAACTCATAATCACCAAAATCACAATAAAGAGTTTCAGGGGAAAAAATTAAAGTGCCACTTTTGAACTCTTAAACAAATTTTACTTTTATTCCCTAGGAGGCCTAGATTAAATACTATTAAACTATTACAGTTTCACTGGCCATGGAATTATTGAAATAAAATTCTTAACTTAGTGGAATAGCTATTCATCCCTTAGCATTGAGGTGCATCATTCATGACAAGGCTCAGATAAGAATCTGTGCTCCGAGTTTGCAAAGTGGTACATTACCTGGAGCAAGACTACAGAAGTACCGTTGCTGGTCTCTGCTTGAATGACTTAATGCAGTTACGTCCTAGAAAGCCTAGGTAACTTTAATAATGGAAACTGCTTTGCTACTGCTACATATATGGCACAGTACTGTAAGTATTAATAATCATTCTGTGCTTTGCCCCTGTGGTAGAGAGACTACTATCATTAAAGTAGTGGAGGTCTCAGTTCAGAATTTCCCTATGCAGTGCTCTTTACCACAGACCACCAGCTTCTCTGTGGCTAACGTACTTTGTTCTACCACTGCAGCCAGCAGAGACTCCAGTCCTATCATCATGAGGTCAAGCAGCACCTTGCCAGTCCCACATCCTAGCAGTGCCCCTCCCACACCTACTCGGCTCACAGGTGTCAACAGTGACCTGGAAGAGGAGGAAAGGGGAGATCTCATTCAGTTCTACAACAGCATCTACATAAAACGAATTAAAACATTTGCTATTAAATACTCTCAAGCAAACATAGTAAGTTTAGTCGGGATTGTCTTATACATCACCTATGTGTGAAGTGTTCCATTTATAAACTGGTTTTACTATTTTTTTTTCTGGAGGGGCTAAATAAAACTGAAGAAGTCTCTAACAGATTTGATTAACATAATTTTCTATTGTCACAGGCATTAAACAAGTAAAGTGAGGGTGGGTTCCCTACACAGCAAAACAGAGCAGGAGACAGATGGTGTGGGGCAGGATGATCCACCAGTCTAAAAGTGATGACCTTGCAAATTATTGAACTTCCCTGTAACTTGTTTCATCAAATTAATCTTTCGATTTCATTTTTCCATAAAATTTTGAAGCCCCCTTATATTTAAGATGGGGATAGGAATAATTCCTGGTTTATATAGTTATTGTGAGGATTTAACAGTACAGTATGTGTGTGTAGAATACATTTATGAATGGGCTTCAAAAAGTTCGTGGAAAAGTTTCATTATATTTTCACCCATTTTTCCATGAACTTTCAAGAGCCCCAGTCAGAAAAATGTATATTTATCGTATGCACTTAGGAATGTTTGCTCATTGATTTTTCTCCAGGCTTGATTATTGCTAATACATCACTGTTTACCATTCCAAGAACAAAAATTTTTTTTTAACAGATGGATGCACCCCCACTCTCACCCTACCCATTTGTGAGAACAAGCTCACCTCGCCGGATACAGTTGTCTCAGAGTCATCCTATCTACATTTCCCCACATAAGAATGAAACAATGCTTACTCCTCGAGAAAAGATTTTCTACTACTTCAGCAATAGCCCTTCAAAGGTAAGTAACTGAAGTCAGTGGCCTAACTCCTCCAAAATTCTGAGGACACTAGAAATAAAATTTAAGCTAGACTGTTAGGCACTCACTAGAGTGACAGAACTGCTACAGACAAGCAATTTAAAACACCAATTTTACTTTACTTTGAATAATATTTTAGGGTTGGAAATAGGGAAGTGATTTGGATTCATTATTACTTGTTCCATTCCTATTTGTGTATTCTAATATTTCTGTTAGAAGTCTGAATTTTAAGTCTAAAGGATTTTATTCCATTTATAATAATTATAATCTTATAAAAATATGATAGGGAAAGAAAACTTGCATCATTCTCCATGCCCCCCCATCCCCCAACAAATCATGAAATGTCTGAGACAGGCACTGCCTTATTAGCACAGGTTTGTACGGTAACATCTGCCTCAGTCTTGGAAAGAGACGCTTGGGCCCAGCTTTAAAGGATGAAAAGTTAGTAAGGTTTGGGAGGGTGTTCCGTAAGAAGCAGAGTGCAAAGAAAACGATGTCCTTGGGGCAATGCTGCTAGATCACTGGGAATCATAATCCATGTTGGAGGGAAACTAATCTTAAAGCCCTGACAGGATTAGATTTGTAGGGTATGAATACTGATTGAAAATAAACAGATCTACCTAACAAATGGTCTGGACTCTTAAACATTTTTTAAAAGGATCAATGAAAAATGGTAAAAGAGGGTATTCTTTTAGGTTAAAGGATGCAAAGAATCATGACAACTAAATGCAGTACATGATCTCTCCCTGGACCTGACATAGAAAAACACAGTCCTACAGGAAAATTTTTTTTGGGGGGGGGGGGGGGGGAAGGCTTGGAACTGGTAAAATTTGAATGTGGACTTTTATAGAGGGAAATATACAGAAACTATTCAGAAGTAAAATGTTCCAATGCCAGTAGCTTACTTTTAAATTGTAACTTAAGGAAAAAGTAAGTATGTAAGTGAAGGAGGTAAAGAAAAACAAATATGACCAAACACTTATGAAAGGGTATTCAGTTTAGTATTCTTTAAACCTTTGTAAGCTTTAAAAATAAGGCTCTCAAGTTAAGAGTTGGGAGAAACAAAAGCCATCAAAAGCTTCTTAGAAAATATAAACAAAATAGAAAAAATGTGTCCTACATTGTAAAGTATCACATACCTTAGAACAAATTTGCATTAGGATAAACTGGACTAAGTAGAGAAGGGCTCATTTTTTCTGAATAGGAAAACCATTATGAAGATAGTTTTTTTCAATATATAGATTGACTCTCATTCTGGTGAAGTTGTTTTGAAACCATAATAAATGATAAGCATATAATAATAGACAAGAAAGCAATTGGAGTTGGGGGAAATGACCTTTGACAATTTTTCTAAGAATAGATTTTCATTCTTTTACCAAATAAACATTAATTAAAACATTAAATGGAAGAATCATAAAACTGTAAGAATATGCATTGCTACTAATCTGATCCTGGAATCAGGAAAGTCTAGCTAAGGAGAGTAATTGAATTCATAAAAATTCAAAAGGTAGCTAAAAAGATTTTTTAAATGAAGGAAAAATAGAAAACAGATAGAAAAATGAAATATATTAACACAACCATGTCACATGAGTTCTTCCTACTGCCATTTAGTTGATTCTGACTCACAGGACAGAGTAGAATTGACCCAGAGGGTTTCCAAGGCTATAAATCTTCAATGAAGCCTATTACTACTTCTCTATAACCCCAGAGCAGCTGGTGGTTTGAACTGCTGACCTTAGAGTTAACAGCCCCAATATTTAACCACTTGGATTAAGAGTAGAATCTAGCTCCAAGCTGTGTACAAATAATCCATTTTAAATATAAAGGTACATAACTTTACAAGTAAATGGGTATAAATTACCAGTTGATTATGTCTTTTAACTATTGGTTTTATGGGCATGACATTTTCTTAATCCTTATTATCCTCTTAATGCCTGTAGAATCCACAGGGACATCTCTGTAATTTCTGATATTGGTAACTTGTATTATATCTATTTTTTCCTTTAATCTTCTCCCTAGAGTTTTACTTTTTATTATTTTTTTAGTTTTCTATTTCACTGATTTCTGCTCTTTTTCTAGCTTCTTAAGGTAAAATTGTAGGTGCTACACAAATTCCCTCTTTTAGAGGGAAAGGAAAGAACTGCTTTAATTACATACCACAGTCGTGGTATATCAAACTTACATTTGCATTCAGTTAAAAATGTACTAATTTATATTTAAAGCAAAACAAACTATCACCACAAAAAGCTAATTTCTTGGATTTCTCTTTTGACCCATTGATGTATATCAGTTTCCAAAATTTTGAGAATGTCCAAGTATGTTTGTAATTGGTTTCTGATTTAATTCCACTACAGTGAGTGAAAATGTGATGTTTTAAATTTTATTGACTTGGTTTGTGGTCTAGAACAGTGTTTCCCAAAACTCACTCAAGAAATAGTATTCGTAGTACCCGATACCTATACTACAGAAATTGAATCTGCAGTTCAAGCATTCCGACAAAGAAAATTATAGCCCCAGATTGGCTTCCAAGGTAAATTCTATGAAATATTTAAAGATGATAAATTACCCTGAGAGATGAAGAAAGAGAATTTGAAAATATCTAGCAGTTATTCATAATAAAAACTCTTAGGGTACTGCTTCTGACAATGGCATGTTCTAATACATGTAACTGAAATACTTATGGAGCCCTGATGGTGTAGTGGTTATGCATTGGACTGCTAACTTAAAGGTTAGCAGGTCACAACCACCAGTCTCCGCATGGGAGAAAGACCAGGTTTTCTACTCCTGTAAAGAGTCTCAAGTCCACAGGAAGAGTTCTACTCTGCTCTATGGGGTCACTAGGAATTGGAATTGACTCAAGTGGCACCGAGTTGGTTTTATTGTTGTTGTTTTGTTTCACATGATACTTAATGGTGAAAGAGTAAATGCTAAAGACCGAGGAACAAGACAGTGATACCTGCTAGCGCCACTCCTGTAATAGAGGCCTCATATGTACAGTGTGGCAAGGTTAAGGCACACTGACTAGAAAGGAAAAAATAAAACACTGCATTCACAGACAACATGATTCTATACGCAACACAAAGGGGAAAAAATCAAAGAACTTATATAAGTTGAGCTAGGTTACAAGAAAATAGATCAGATGTATTTTTTAAAATAATTTTATTGGGGGCTCATACAACTCTTATCACAATCCATACATCCATCCATTGTGTCAAGCATATTTGTACATTAGTTGCCATCATCATTCTCAAAACATTTTCTTTCTGCTTGTGCCTTGGTGTCAATTCTTACCGTCGGTGCTCCCTCCCAAACCCTTGATAATTTATAAATTATTAGTTTTTCAAGTCTTACACTCACCAATGTCTCCCTTCACCCACTTTTCTGTTGTCGGTCCACCAGCGAAGGGGGTTATATGTAGGTCCTTGTGATCAGTTCCCCCCTTCGCCCCCACCTTCCTCTTACCCCCCCTTCTGGTATCGCTACTCTCATTGCTCCTGAGGGGTTTATCTGCCCTGGATTCCCTATTTCCAGCTCTTATCTGTATCAGTGTACATCCTCTGGTCTAGCCGGATTTGTACAGTAGAATTGGGATCATGATAGTGGGGAAGAAGAAACATTAAAGAACTAGAGGAAAGTTGTAAGATTCATTGTTGCTACCCTGCACCGACTGGCTCGTCTCCTCCTTGAGGGAGTGTGGAGTGGAGACCCAAAGCCCATCTGTAGACAACTGGACATCCCCTTACAGAAGGGTCACGGGGAGATCAGATGTATTTGTACTTACAGTAGTTAATCAGAAGGGAAAAATTTTGAAGCACCATTTACAATAGCATTTAAAAATTACATAAAGGACAAATCTGACCGAAGATGTGTAAGAGCTGTATCCTGAAAAACTACAAAATATTAATACAAATTAAAAGACTGAGAAAAATACCAAGGTCCATGGATTAGAAAGAAGTCCCTGTGTTGCATAGCTGCTTGCCAAAAGACAGGCAGTTCAAGTCTAATTAGAGATGCATTGAAAGAAATGCCGGGCAATCTACTTCTAAAGACAGCCATTAAAATGTTGGAATTGAGTCATTGGCAACGGATATTTATGTATGTGATTGCAAAAAAATACTAAGATGTCAATTATTTCCAGTTGATTTATTATAAACTCAGCATAATTTCAATGAAAATCCTAGATTCAGATAAATTGTGATTAGTATTTGTATAAACACACAAATTGCTTTTTAAGATTACAAGGCTAGGCAAAGGGTCTAGAATAGCAAAGAAGAAATTTGGTGGACTCTATCTAATTTCAAGTTTTACTATTAAAAAGCTATACACTTAACTCATTGTAGCATTGGCAAAAGAGTAAACATGTCAATAAGTAAACATGAGTGGAGTCCAGAAATAGATCCACGTATAAATATGGGCAACTGATTTTTGACAGATATAAAGAAAATTTATCAGAGAAAGGATAGCATGAACCCAGTCCCCAAAATAGGGAAACCCATTCCCATTTTTCCCTCCTCAAGTCACCTCGGTGGCACTGTTATCTGATCCTAGCCACCCAGAACTAAGTCCAAGGTCACAAGTTAAAAAGACACTGTCCTTCAGACTGTAGGCACATATTAGTGATAAGAATCCATAAGAACACCAACTTTCTAACCTGGCTATCAACTCAAAACGGATTCCTTATTAACCCTTCAGGATGCAAGCTTGGCCCTTACTTTGTAAAGTACTGGCCTCGTTAGCCTTTGAATTTGGTAATTTCGTAGAATGAGTCACAGAATTGAAAGCTGAGGAGCCCTGGTTAATGCTTGGCTACTAACCAAAAGGTCAACAGTTTGAACCCACCAGCCACGCCCCCAAGAGAAAGATGCTTTACTCTGTCCTGTAAGTCCTATGAGTCAGAATTGACTCTGTAGCAATGGATATTATTTTAAGCAATTTTTTATTATAGTCCAAAAAGGACATTAGAGACATCAGGTGACATCTAGGAGTGTTTCCAACATGGAATTTCCATGCCCAAGGGAGCACCACCTTAGCAAAAGCAGCTAGTGCTCTGCAAGCAGGAAGTCTCCGAGCCTCTATGCTCAGGACTTTTATTGGCTAGCCCCGCATGATAGTAAGCTTCGGGAAGCTAGTTGACAGAAGGCTCCACGCTCACCAGCACAAATCCTCAGGGTGTCCCAGACCATCATGGGTACCAGAGCCAAGAACAAAGGCCACAGTGCTTAGGATAAAACTAGGTCCCAACAGATAACCGAACACACACAAAAATTGATATTGGTGCCCTACACCGCATACCGGGGGTCCTGGTGGCGTAGTGCTTATGTGAGGTCAGCAGTTTCAAACGACCAGCCACTCCTCATGACAAAGACGGGGCTTTCTACTCCTGTAAAGAGTTACAATCTCAGAAACTCACTAGGGCAGTTCTAGCCCGTCCTTTATGTTTGCTGTGAGTCCTCACCGACTTGATGGCAGCGATTTTCGTTTTTGTTTTGTTTTTTGCGTATGCCATATGCCAAAACTCAAATGGATGACAGACTGAATGTAAAACATGAAACTAGACAACTTATACAAGAAAACATCGAAGAAAAGGTGTGATTATATAATCCGTTTAAAGTATTTAGAGACTTTAAAAGCAAGATTCATATAAAACTTACTGAATTTATATCAAAATTAAAGCTTTTGTCCATTGAAAGGCACTTCTGAGAAAATGAAAAGACAAGTCACAGCAGACTAAAAATATACAAATCCATTATTTGAGAAAGGAATTGTATCTAGAATAAAGAATTACCAAAACTCAATAAGAAAATAACCAGATTTTTTAAATGGGCAAAGATTTTTAACGCACTTGACAAATCACATCCTTATTAATATGTCTCAATATTTCATAAATGAGAGTAAAATGTTCTGGCAACAAAGTTGAACTATTGGAATACTACCACATCACTGTGTAGATACAAAATGATGTAGCTACTCTGGGAAACAGTTTGGCAGTTATTTGTCAATATGCCCTTATACACCCAGTATCTCATTCCTAGATGTTTACCCAAGAGAAATAAAAACAATGTTCCATACAAAAACACAAAGATTTTTTTCTACCAGCTTTATTCTTAACTGCCAAAAAGTGGAAAACAGCCCAAATACTCTTCAAATGATGAATTTTAAATAAGAAAACCCCTGGTACATCCTACCACTACTAAGCAGTACACTAAAGGAGCCCTAGTGGCTAACAAACAACAAACAAACAAAAACGCATTGGTGAGAATGAGGTGGGTTAGACCAGAGACCCAAAGCACATCTGTGGACAATGGAATATCCCCTCTCAGAGGTGTCACAGGGAGGGGATGAGTTAATCAAGGTGCAGTAGAGAACCGATGGATCACACAATATACTTCTGATCCCTTGAGGTTTCCTCATCCCCCGCTATATGGGGATGAAGGTGGTACCACCAATCACAATGAATGGCACATAACCACACACCCCCATCCAGGGGGAAGAACAGAAACCAGAGGGGAAGGGAGACAGCAGTTGGTGTGAGATATGAAAATAACTACTATAATCTATCAAGGGACCACAAAGGGCGTGCATGGAAACAAGGAGCTGATCCCAAGGGTTCAATAGAAAGTATATGTCCAGAAAAGAACGATGGCAATATATGTACTAATATGTTGGATACAATTGATGTACGGATTGTAACGAGTTGTAAGAGCCCTCAATAAAATGATCTTTTTTAAAAAAGCTCCAGTGGCAGTTAAATACTCATCTACTAACCTGAGGTTGCCCGCCGTACAAACCCACCCAATGGCTCCATGAGAGAAAGACGTGGCAATCTGCCTCTGTAAAAATTAGAGCCTAGCAAGCACTGTTGGGCAGTTTTAATGTCAGAGCTCTTTTGAGTCAGAATCGACTTCATGGCACCTAACACGATTTCACTCAACACAGGTATATCACAAATGTGTTCCATGCTTAAGTGATCAACACTAGATTCACCAGGCTACTTACCATCCAATTCCATTTCTATGACAGTTTTGGCAAGACACTAGAGGGATCAGAACCACCTATGTGGATACCTTTGGGTGGGTTGACTGTGAGCGGCCATAATGGAATTTTCTGGAGTAAAAGAACTGTGATAATTGTTATGTGATTGTGCATTTAACAAGACATGCATGTCTGTATACTACAGTGAATAGGGTTATAGATCAAATGACAGTAAGTAACTGTGGAGTGATGAGTATGTAGGGATTCACTTCCAAACATTAGATATTTTCTCTGATTATATATGAATATGATTATTATACTTTTCTGTTAGGAACATGGACAGTGTGAAGTACCAGATGAAAAAACAGTTTAAACCACTAAGCTACTAGAGCCCTGGTGACACAGTGGTTATTCAATGTGCTGCTAACTACAGTCAATAGTTTGAAACCATCAACTGCTCTGCAGGAGAAAGACAAGGCTTTCTACTGCCATAAACAGTCTTGGAAATCCACAGGGGCAGTTCTTACTTTGTCCTTCAGGGTTGCTAGGAGGCAGCATTCAACTCAATGGCAGTGAGTAGGTGAGTGAGTGAGTGGGGGCGAGTGGAGTGGGGTGAGTGAAATTAACAGAAAACATTAAGAACTAATTTCTGGGGCTTTGGAAAAACCCAAGGCAAAAGGCACTATCTATCAATGGGTCGTTTAGCACTATGGCAATGCTTTTTCTCTTCCTCTGGCTTTTCTTTAACCACAGAAGATAATGTGCATAACTCTCTTCTCAGGTCTCCCAAGTATGATGTAAAACTAGCAACATTTTAGATCCTGTGGATTAGCACCACCCAGAGTGTGGTGCTTAAGGAACTAAGCTTTCTTCTCTGAAGCCCAGTGGAGAATGACTAAGAAACGAGTGGCACTGGGGAGGAAAGGGAGCCAGGGGCATCATAACTTTAACCCAATTTTTTTTTATATCACAAACTTAATGAGCTCACACACTGGAACTGTGCAGATCAAAATCACCTATGGAGTTTATTACGAATAGAAATATGAGGGGGCTTCAAAAACTTTGTAGAAATATTCTGATATTTTTTATTTCCACAAACTTTTTAAGCTGCCTCAGATTCTACATTACCCTAGTAAGTCTTGCCAGTAAAAATAAGTGAAGTTAGCAAACTATTGGCTCTATTCTTTATCAACTATTTTTACTCTTTTAAGATGATTTGACTTAATGTGCATTATCACTGTAAAGATTTTCTCCCTACTGCTTCCCCCCTCTAGAGACTGAGAGAAATTAACAGTATGATCCGGACAGGGGAAACGCCGACCAAAAAGAGAGGGATTCTTTTGGAAGATGGAAGTGAATCACCTGCAAAAAGAATTTGCCCAGAAAATCACTCTGCCTTATTACGCCGCCTGCAAGATGTAGCTAATGACCGTGGTTCCCACTGAGGTTAGTTTCTTGAATGGGAACTGTCTTTTCACAAACTCTGGTTAGCAGCAGCCTTGAACACACACTAGATTAGGAGGCTCTTTACCTTAACCCGGCCAATCAACTAGTGTGTGAAGGGGAAGTTTCTGTGAGATTTTAAACTCACTCTAAGTATATTTACGATATTTTTATTCATCCTTAAAATATTTTCTCTACCAATCAATGCTTACTTACCATCAGCGTTGCTTAGAACAGGTATTACGGAGAATAAAACATGCGCTACTTTGAGAATTAAGTTTCTATGGACAGGCTTCAACAGAAGAACTGTATTTAAAATGCATTCCTGTTTTGTGGTAAGCTCTGGTCCTCATGAAAAGCAAAACAAAAAATAGGTATTCTGTCCTCCATCACTTATCAGGCATCTGAGACTTTTGCATTCCCGAACAACAGGGAGCCCAGATTCAGAAGTCCCTATGAGTCATAGCCCCCATTCCTTTTATGTAGTTCTCCTCCCAGGAGGTAGGGGGCAGTGTGAAAATGTATGTGCAGATGTGTAATGTTTGTGAGTGACCTTATATAAAATGGCACTTTAGGCTATAAAAAGCATGATTTTTTTAACCCAGATTTTGCTATATATTTGCAACAGCACTTTCTACAATATGAGTCTTATTAAGTACAGTGTATCATCTTTTATCATTTTCTACTTTCAAAAACTCAATGTTAAAAGTTCTAGTAGCCACCTCGCGTGTATTTAAAATTCTCCAGTTTTCTGTTACTGTTATACACGGATCAGCTGGCTAAAGATGTTAAATCAAGTTGAATTAAGGGTATTAATGTGAAAAATTATGATCTCTTTTAGAAGGCAGTTATTCAAACCACGTGTATTAAGGTGATCTATTTTAAGATATCTTTGGGTATGTTCCTAGCAGTTGAAAAAGAGAGAACTTTTAGAAGAATTAACAGCGTGATCCTGACAGGGCAAACGCCTGTTTTCCTTAGTATACAGTACCATTCTTACAATTTAGAAAACAATATTTAACAGCGATTGAATTATCTATATATACCTTTGGTAATAACTCATATTCCCAACAGTTTTAAAATTGAATTAATACTCTGATTAGGAGACAATTCAATTGTAAATTGAATCAATATAAACAAAGTTACTAGGTAACTTCATGTTGCTCCAAAAGCAATACGGGACTTCCTCTTTTCCATGAGAATACTATTCTTCAGAAATATTTATAAAAGCTCTTAAGATACTGCAACTACAGTTTTATATGAAAATATTTTTCAATAAAGCATTTATAAATTAATCTGTTTAGTTATATTACAAAAAAAGGTGTTTAGTTTCCTGCATAAATGACAAAGAACAATCATTTATTAGTTTATTTTGTCTCTACAAACACATTAGTCATTCATCATTTAAATATTTGACTTCATTAGAAACCGTTTTAACACTTTTTCTCCTCCAACCATAAAAATACATTAAGTAATTTGCTTTAAAAAAAAACAAACCAACTATGAATAAGTGTCTGGTTTCCTCTCCCTCAACTAGCAACGTACCCAGTGACAGCAGTTTGTAAATCAGTAAGACAGTGGGCTGAGGACTGAGTTCCAAATGATCTTCTGCTTTGGAACTTGCTCTCCCACATCCTACCACATGCACAACCGAAGGCAACGGGTTAAAAATCATTCTGTAGTGTTGCACTCTTCCTACTCTAGGATTAGTTTCAATGAATGCAGCTTACCTTTAGCATTGTGTTCAGAAAAATATTTAAGCCTCAAGGTCCCCAACAATTTGGAGTGTTGAACTAGTTAACCTCCCTAAAACCACTTCTGACAGAAGTAATGCATTACTTAAAGAGAAGCTTCCAAAACCAGTGGGGAGAACCGAAGCACACGTGGAGAACACTGATCTCAGTCACTGTCCACAGTTTTACTCTTCAGGCAGTCCCTTGCCTGGTCAGCTTTAACTAGGCCAGAGTCCAGCGCAGGAAAGTGCACAGTGCACCAGATTCACCACCTCTTAGGTTGCTACTGCTTTCTCTTCTTTACTGAAAGGTTGTACCGAGCCAGGCTTTACCCATGACAGGCCAGCAACGTGAACACTTTTATTGTGCTGTTCTTCAGGCTTCTTCTAGGCACAATCAAAAACAGACATTAAACAACCTACTGAAGAAAATCCAACACCCTACAAACGTGTTGCCCCAATGTTATTGGTATACAATAAGTGTTCTCCTTTCATGACCCTGTAGGAAAGAAACAGTGACTTAACCATTTTTGCAATGGTCATTCACGTACCTTCTGAGTCAACATCTTCTCCCTGGCTTCATCGTGTACAGAAGGATTCCATGGAGAAAAGCTTAGGGAGAGAAAAGTAAGAAAAACAGCTTTGGGCTGACTAAATTTCTAAGAACACCAGTTTTTCCGTAATTAAACCAGTTCCTCATAAAACAGTAAAACGAAGAACAGTTTTAAAGAATGATAATCAATAAGCATGTCAACATGTACTTATAGACATCTACATGATTTTCTCACGTGATAATGATCCTTTATCGAGCACTTTACGTAAGCTGTCTCGTTTAAGCCTGACAACAATCTCAAGAATAATTACTTAAAGGTGAAGAAAGTGAAAGACAGTGAAATTACATTCTGGGTCACCTAGTGAATCTAAACAATAGTCAGCCTATCTGGAGAGCCTATGCATGCTCTTCTGTGCTAGATAAATGGACCAAAGAGCGAAATCACCAATCCAACAGCTGTCAGTTCTCTTCCAGACCCCTTCCCCAAGAGTAAGCATCAGTGCTATGGGACCCCACCACCTCACACGCAATTCCACTTCCTCTATCATCAAACCTGAACGTCACTGTGGCCGTTCAAGAGGGGCTCCAACTAACGCTGCCAACTGAGACATCCTGACATGTGAATGAATGCACACATCTCCACGCCTTCCACCGCCACAATGTCCCAATCAAGGTAAAGTTTTTAAGAATCTCACAGGCATGAGAAATCAAGTTGACACCAGTTTATGAGGATTCTATAAAGGGATATGCACATCCCTTTCAACCACCTGGAGACAGAAGCACAGCACAACATAGTACAGCTTGCCTGAATGACATTCCACTTACCTAATTGCATAGGGGTCTTCTATTTTAGGTTGGTCAAACAAATGAGCCGTGCACACCTTAACACTGTCAACCACTTTACTTTTAAAAAGCTGGACATCTTTTTCGTACCTATTTTAAAATTGAATAAAGTTACCAACTTATTCTAACTTAGCAAATCTCCAAATGTTTTTTAAACAAAGCAGAAATAACATACAGTACTGCAGCCTCTGGGTTTAGGGGGCTTGTTGTGTCAATCTTGTAGAAAACTCTCCTCGCATACAGTAACACTTGCCAGATATGATTATGATTCCGTCTACAGGGAAACAACACTGATTACTGAGGCATCCCTCCTGCTGAATTATGTAACTATAAGAAACACTTCTTTACTAACCTCCATTTTGTAAATGCTCTCTTCACATCCAGTTCGCCTGAGGTGGGATCAACTAGCGGGTGAAAGACGGGGATATCAAACACCAAGCGCTATATTTAAAGAGAGACATGCCCTTTATTGCGAGCAGTGGAGCAAAACACACAACTAACTAGACCCGCAGATAGTTATGAAAAGAGCTTATATTGTTAAAAGCCCAAAAGCTTGCCTTGAGATAATTACTTCTATAGTTTTCCTGTAAAACTGAATTTTGTAATGACGAGGAAGAGAGTCACTTTCCTCGTCAGAGCACCCTGATTCCCAACCACACAGGAAATGCTGAAGTTCCAACCTTGCCTGGACACTGAGTAGAAAATAAAGCTCAAGGCAGAGAAGAGCCTGGCAGAGATGTAGCGAAGCATAAATATCCTCACAATAAGACTACTGGGCAGACGGAAACTGAAATCAGCAAAGTATTAGGAACTGTCTCAGCAGTTTAAGTCAGACATCTACTTACTGGGCAGTCCCCATCTGGGTAGTTATCAGGGATGTAAACTGTAAACTTAAATACGCCATCTTGATAAAGTCCATGCCGTATGAATATTACTCCAAACCACACTAAGAAGAAATGAAAACAGGTAAGGTTTAGTTTGTGTTAGAACCATAAAGCTACAAATTAAGAGTGAATCAGTGGCTTACTTAATGCAGAACGGTAAGATGGCTGCACATAGATTCCTGGTAACTTCTGCTTCACAACCAAGGTACTGAAAAAGAAGCAGCCAAATAATTACTCATGTGGTCATCAGTGACCCCCACAGAGCAAACCATAGCATGTCCACTTTCTGAGACCAAGCATCATCTTTCAAGGGATGGCTGCTGCCCCAACATGGTCAGTCATCAGAACCTGTCACTGAGCACACGATGTGCCCTAAGCCAACTGCAGGCCAGCTACTAGCTTTATAAGCAAAAAAGTGCCCCTAACTAAGAAATTAAATCCAAAATGGGGTACTCGAAGAAGTACTGGAAACCAGGTGATTCTACACAGCGCAGTGGATTTAAGTAAATTAAAGTATTTGTGAAATCGCTGTCACTTGGAATGGCTACAAATGATAGATCTGACACACATACTTAGAAGTCATTTTAAAATGCAATTCTAGGTAATAAAAAGTCCACAGCATTGCCCTCGCTTAGGTGCCATCTTAAGTGTGAGTCACCAGACGTGGCAGAAGTCAGTTTTCAGGTATGTAATGATGCAAGGTAGAGGCTGGCTACAGTGACTGTTAC
Source organism: Tenrec ecaudatus (assembly GCF_050624435.1). Taxonomy (NCBI): domain Eukaryota; kingdom Metazoa; phylum Chordata; class Mammalia; order Afrosoricida; family Tenrecidae; genus Tenrec; species Tenrec ecaudatus. The sequence continues at coordinate 44,250,807 of NC_134547.1, forward strand.
AGACAAGGAAGTCAATGCTTCACTGGCTTTTCTGGAGCCTAGTGACCCACGGGTAGCCATTCTGCCCCTCTCCCTGTAAGACCCTAATGAGAACACTGCCTCAGTAAGACCCTAATGAGAACACTGCTTCCCTAGGGGCTTAAAACACATTAATCTCCCATTCTTGAAGTAGATTGCTGGGCCAGTAGTCATTGTTTTTACCACCTATTTGCCATGACGCTTGCTTACTTTAATTTTTTTTTAGTTATTTATTCTTTTAAATCACTAAAATCCAATCAATAGTGATAATTGGCAGATTATCAACTGGTATGATTTACCAGAAAAGGCAATTCTGTGGTCTAGTACAGAGAGCAGATTTAATCGTCACAATAGAAGTCTGTCCTAACTCCCTGTCCAGCCTCAAACACAAGGCATCAATTATAAACTGAAAGAGCTAATGCTATCAAGTCACACCCATTCAATTACACTAGAGCCTTGGACCCTCTTCCTATTGCAACATTATTATACGCTCCAGGGATGTGGGGAAAGGATGCTTTTACAAATGTCATATCCAAGGGAGCTTTAATATGATGGCTAGTTAAAGTTCTCCAAATTCTCTGTAACACATGTTCAAGTCAAATTCCATCTAAATACACTTGATTTTGAGCCTCTGGGTTGTTTGCCAAGTGCTGTGATATCCCTAGATCTGGGCAGCTGTAGTTCAATTTAGGACTTCAGTATCTAATCAAGTTTTAACTTACATGGAACCCAAATCTTTTTAGTCCCTGCAGTTGCCTAGTTATGCTATAGAGGTTCATACAGAATAAATCAAATCTGTGGCAGACTTTCAAATGGATGAAGAGAGTTTTCAGAAGTTACTTGGTACGTTTTCTCTTCTCCAAGTCAGTGTCTCCAATTCCTTCTACTGTTGACCCCTAAGGTTTGGCTTCCAGACTCTTCAGGGGTGCACTGTCTGTCACAGTGCCTCCTGCTGGTGGTGGATCTGATTCAAGAAAGAGCAGTGCCACTGACCTGTTCTCTCCATTAACCTCTTTAGGAAGTGAGTTCTTCACCTCATCTGAAGTTTGAAAAGAAGTTCCTGGCCTACTGTAGGGTTTTCATAAATCTTAGATTCTTCCTCCTCTTGCTCTCTAAAACAGATTCTACTGGGGGGGTTTGGGGGCCAGATGTGAGTTGAGACTTAAAATTAAATGGCTGCCATTTACACCCGTTGCCTTCAATGATCATTCAAAATGCAACCGAATATCCTTGTTGAGAACTTACAATTCTGCGAGAAGAGAATATTCCAGGTAGAAGGGTCCATAAGAAGCATGTGTACCGTTTGTTGACTGTACCGCTGGAGCTGGAGATGTGGGCTTTGTTATGGGCAAAGCATTTTTGGGAATAGAAGGCAGTTGTTTCTTTGGCGCAGTACGTGGAGGACTGGTTTTCACGTCCCCTGTTAATGGCTTCTCTTCACCATCAGATCGCTATTCAAGATCAAGAAAACAATCTTAACTCTATGCCCTGAAAGTTGCAATTCATCTTTCCAGGGCTTCTTAACGGCATGATCAAGAGCAGGCAAAAGAAGAAAGCTAAACCAAGAGTATAAAGCCTTAGGAAACCTCTTTCAGTAGCTGCATCCTCCAAAGCCAATAGTCATTATTTACATGATTCAGTGAACCAGAGAAAGACGTGGTTTTACTAAGCAATTAGGCATTGTACAAAACCTAGAAAAGTGCCCTTGCACCCTGATACTCTGGAAGGTCAGGTGCTAAGAAATTCAACAGCATGAATCCTGGTGACTGAAATGAGTCACTCCCTGATATTGTTAGCACCTGGGTGAGAAAACAAAGGAAAAAACTAATCTTTTGTTTTTTATCTTGTTCCTAATGGATATGTTTCCATATTTGGGATATCACCAGCATACATTCCCATCCATAGTCAAAGACAAAGGTCTCGTGAATCAGAGAATAACCTATCACCTCGGAGGCACTTCCTTGGCTCAAGTGCAACCAAAGGCTGTTTACTTAGCTGAATACAAAATGTATAACGGGCATAAAAATAAGAGTCTTAATAGTGGCATATTTCTTCTTACTCTTCTGTATAAAGTAAGCTTCCCTAAAGTGAAAATGTACTATTTTTGTAACGAAGAATAAAAATTTTGTTTAGAACAATTCAACCAGTGATCTCATGTCTGACTTTAGCATCTTGGGTTAATCTTTCCCCCGGTTTCTCTAATCATCAAATCCAACTTTCAGTTCACTAGGAAATCTACTATAATAACGTGTCACAAACGTCATTTGTGCACCTACAAACTAAATCAAAATAACCTTAGCATTGTAATTACCAGAATAATTTATATTTGAGACATAATCTCAGTCTCAGAAATCAACATTAGCCAACAAAATAATTATCTTTCAATGGAAAATCTAAATTAGAAGAGCGAGTTATTCTGTAAAAGTTCTAGGCAAGCTTGGTATGGATTATTTGCGGCTCTTCTCTGGTCTCTTTTCTGACAAAGAAGAAAATGGGTTTCCTCACTACTTTCTTGACTATACTCACTTTGCGTACAGAGCTTGTAGACATGCTCCAGAAAGGGTTCATAACGTGCACTCCAAGCAAAGAAAGGCTGTGGCCTGGGGCATCAAACTCCCGTCCTCACCGTCCACTGTACCTTAAAACAGAGATAGGAAAAGCATAAAAACAAACAACTTCTGAAATGATTAAGATTTGAATCGGACACTTTATAACAAAATAATGCTATTTACAGGGAGCTTCAAAAGGCCATGGAAAAGTTGTTATTTTTCACTTCCAATTTCCAATAATTTTTTGGAGTACCCTCAGATAAAAAGCAATTACAGCTTAAGAGTCGGGGGATAGGAGGAGGGAGTCTTTAGACATCTTCTTTCCTCTATATTCCCTCCTCGGTCTGACTCTAATCCCGTCCTCCTATAAGAATCTGTGAACTGAGTCCCCGTTCATGGTTCAGAATATTCAGCAATAGTGTGGCTTTGGTGCCCCAAATCAGAAGACGTGGACTATAAGAATTGCTATTAGCACAATATCTAGGCATTTAACTCTTGGGAAGACAAGTTCAGAAGGCTCTGCACCCACATACACAAAACTTGCATCACTGTTCCTAGGACTATGGAAACAAATGACACCGCTCCACAGTGGCTGATTCCAAGTGTCTTAAATAAGTTGCCTTAAGTACAAAATGACTGCTGAGTGAAATTTGGAGCCAAAGATATAAACAGCAGAAGCACAGCAGAACATGAACATCTTGATAAGACAAAAATGGGTAACACTGTTCTGTCAAGATCATGCCCACAAAATTTCTTTTTTCAATGGCTAGAAATATAGAAACTGCAGGACTACTCTTTTAGAGAACTGGCAAGATGTACATACAGATGCAACAAAGGAGGGCAAAGAAAGGCATTTCGCAAATGCAAATCTTCCACTTAAGATTCAAATCTTGGATATAAAACGATATCTCAAAGGTCACAAAGTCAGTAGGTCATTTACTAAAAATACAAGGGAAGAGGCAGAGGCAAAGAAGCCAAGCTGAGTCTTAGGAACAGAAACTTCTCTAGTGATTTCTTCCAAAGCTGTTAATGTTTAAAACAGGCCTCCTCATCTGAATTCCTACTTACACCAATAAAAAGGCTGAAGGTGAAAAGGGTCAAAATTAAGAACATTTTACTTAGTTCATAAACAGATCAGCAGAGAACCATGTAGCAAGCATCTTTATTGTTTCCTCTCTGCCATGGGTGGGTACCAGTGCTCCCAAACTCCACCGGTGCCAATTACTGCTTGGCTTTCCTAAGATGATGCCACCCAGTAATTAAATCTGAGAAACAAGGAACCTGGTTCTGCCACTGATCTGTTGACTTACATCCAATTCAGCAGCAACAGCTTTTGGCAAATCTATCTTTATAAGTGACTATGACACAGATGAAAATAGCTGAACACCATAAAAGCATGGGGACATGTTTATATTGGGTCCAGATAAAAACAAGATTGGTTTTCAGATCCAGAAGTATTGTAGTCTACCATATAAGCTTAGGCAGACCCAATTTAACAGAGGACTGCCACTTCTTGGGACCCAATGTCCTAATCTGTGAATCGAGTAGGGAGAACCAATCGCCTGCCTAGTCCATTCCAAGGCTAACATGCTATGATTCTACAATTTGCCTAAAGACCCTTTGAATCTACAACGTGCCCCCAGTTCTTCCGGTCTTTACATAGCAAGTTTTCCACTACTTCGCCCTAGCTTTTTAAATATTCATAGCAGCAACATAACCACCAAGAGAAATCGTTACTTTGGAAGCACTTTACAACCAAAGCGCCATAGTGGAAGGTAGATATGTCCTCGTCTCTGGAAACAATGTTAGATTTTCTGCTGGTTCAGCCAGTCCCTTATAGAGCTCAGAACCCTAGGTGTCACGAGCCGAGGCGAAACTGGAGACCAGTGCCGTTTCTCCTGTGTGCCGCAATGCCTCTAACAGGCATGAACTTGAGAAGTCATCATTCCAAAAGACGCTAAAGAAATTTCCAATTAAGAGGCGACAGGGCAGGGTCCAAAGAAAAGTCAAAAACGACTCCCAGATGGGCAGCAGGTCCCGGCCCGGTGGCCGGAGGCCGGGCACCCTCTCCTGGGGCGGTACCCGGCTCCACGCACGCAGAGAATCTGGACAAACCTGTCTCGGAGGTGTTGCTCGGCGGGGGCCACGTCCTGGCCTCAGCCAATCTCCTGGCGCCGGCTCTTGGCCTACCTGGGGCCCGTGGGCCCCACCGGCAAGGGACCAAGGGCCAAGTTGGGTGACGGTCCCTCCTCAAGGAAGGGACTGGGACTGAGCTGGAGAGGGCAGGCCCCAGACCGGGCGAGGGGCTAGACCTGCCTCCCTCCTTGGGGCCAGCCTTCCCAGCCCCCAGGGCCAGGGGTGGGCAGTAACCCGACGCAGCAGGTGCCTGCAGCGCGGACAGGTGCGCGGCCAACCCCCGTGTCTCCGCGCAGCCACCGTCGTTGCGGGGCCAGGAGGGCTCGGTAGGGCAGCCAAATGCCGGCCCCAAAGACACCGAGGCCAGGGCCGACGGACCCCTCGCCCTCGCGTACCTACCGGACGGTCTGGCAGTGCGCCACCCCCACGCAACCTTCAATGCGATGCTTCGGGCCACCAGGAGCCGCCGTCGCCAGCCGACAGCATCTCCGGCCACAGCACCAGCCCGGCCCCTGCTCGGTCCCGGCCCCGCCCAGCCCTGCCCTTCCCTCAGTGTCGGCTCCGCCTTCCCCGGGCTTCCGCCCCAGCCTCCCGGCGTCGACTGGCTCCCTGACCTGCCCGTCAATAGCGTTCTTCCGGGGGCGTTGGCCGAGCGCGCTACGTCCTGCCAATCAAATCCTCTTCCTTCTGGTAGGGACGCGCTGGACCCGCCCCCTTACGTAACAGCTTTGGGGGGGCCCCCCCGCCCCCGATCAGTCACGGAAGTATTGGCTCTTTGACCAACGGTGGAAACAGGCGCCTGGACATAATTGGCCACAGCGTCCGTCAATCACCATAGAAACCCGCCTACAGGTTTATGCGGGCGGGCCGCTCCTGCCACTCAGCGAGGCAGTGATTGCGGGGGATTTGTGGCGGGGGTGTGTGGGGAGGGGGTTCATCCTGGGCGGGTCCCAGGCTTTAGGGGACTTGGTCGAATGTGGGGCTGCAAGTTGTGGCACGGGGCACTACTGGGGGGCCGCAGGACCCCCGGGGACCGCCCGGGCCAGCGCTCTGCCTTCTGTGGCTCCTCCTGGTGGCACCCCCACATCGCCTGGCGGAGGGAAGGGTCTGATGGTTGTCAGGTGCGAAGAACAGACACCCATACCTTGTTAAAGCAGAAAGGGCCTAATGGAGGTGGGTGACCGGGACTGCGCTGCCGGTGGTGCTTCTGAAAAATGTTCACAGGGGTCCAGGCCGCTAGGCGAATCTGGAGAGCGGCGAGTACCTGAAATGGACATTTACAACACCCACACCCCGTCCCGAACGGGAGACCCTCGGAAATTCGTCCTGTTCTTCTGATTTTTGTCTTTTCCTCTGACCCGTCAGCCTCCACTTTGATCTGAAAGACCCAGGACCACACGGAACTTTTCTTTGCTCAAAAGCCTTGCCACAGGGGGTCATTCCATACTAAATAGAAACAGCCTTTAAGGCAAGCCCTGTTGGAAGAGCATTCCCACATTCCCTTCTCATCCCACACACCTGCCAGACGATGTCTGTGGCAGCTGCAATGGGCTTTCACCCCTGAAGAGCTTTTCTCACAATGGTCCCTCCTCACGGGAGGTCCTCCAGCCGCTGACGCCGGCAAAGCCCCTGCCCCTAAAAGTTTCCCACTGCTTTCTTGAAACACCCAAGGCATTGGCACCTGGGGTACTGTCGCATCTCCGGGCACAGTATCTTACACTGGACAAGGGGAGCTACTGGGACCAGTTGTTTGCCAAATTATTGGTTGCCTCCAAGATTCTGGTAAATGACCTACTTGCTAGATGGCAGGAAGCCAGACTTCGCTGATAATAATCCTAAGAGTTGTTTCTGAAATTCAGCTTCTGCCCGTAGCTCAAATGGCTCCTTTGGTTTAACATATCCGTTTCCTCCATGCTTTGTGAGCAGAAATGGCATGAAAAGAAACAACCTCCAGTAGTTTCTATGGGAGGCTTTTTTTTTTTTTTTTTTAGCGTTCCTGTTGTTGCTAGGTGCTATCAAGTTAGTTCGGACTCATAGCAACCTTTTGTACCACACAGAACTCACAGTTGTTATGGTGAAGCCTATTGTTGAAGCCACTGCGCCTATCTATCTTTTTCGTTGCCCTTATATTTTACTAACCAGGATGTACTTTTCCAGGATCATCTTTCCTGATTACATGTTCAAAGTACTTGAGTTGTGAGTATGCCTAGGTCCGCCCCCCTCAACCTGCGCAAATAACCTACCAACCAAATCAGACCAAAGGACACATACACCCTACAGTAACTCTTAACACGGTGTTCACAAACATAGTTCAAAGCTAGGATGGGGCCTGAGAAGCTTGCAACCCCACTCAGAATGCACAACTGGTCAAATGGCTCACAACAAAACAATGCTGAATGCTAGTTTTGATTTTCACCTTTTTTTTCTTCTTTTGTATAAGTGAAAATTCTCTTTGAATGTCTCTCATGGAAAGTCTTTTATAAATGTAAAATGATGTTAAATGAACCATAGTACTTAAAAATATATAACCCCCTCTATTAGTCTCAAACAATGAGACAGGGAGCCTTTCCTTGTGGCCATTGTTGAGGACCAATCATGGTCCTTTCCTAAGCTATTTTCTGACTTCATATACTACCTCTCTCCTTGGGCAAACTCAATCGCTGTCTTAAGTTCTCAATGAGGACCCACATAGTGATTTTTCCTGCCCACTTCTGCCCTCTAAACTCAAGATGCTTGCACCGTACGGATACGAGATGCCTCAATACATATCAGCTAGAATGTACTGATACATATGACAGAAAGAAGTCTTTTTTTCCTGCAAAGGCCTTTTGAAGATCCAGAATACAATTCTCTAAAAAAGATGCTTTTTACAGAGGAAAGGCCCACATCTCAATGGCAGGAATGAGTCACTGACAAAGCCATTCAAGTGAATTGAGTTCACCCATTGGGATTGGACTCCCTTAAATATAAACTATATGCCGCCATCATCATTTTGAAAGCGTTCTCTTCCCATTTGAGGACCTCATATCAGCTCCCCATTTCTTCCCCCTCCCTCCCTCGCCCGCCCTCCCTCACGAACCCTTGATAAGTTATAGATTATTATTTTTATATCTTACATTGTCCTTTGTCGCCCCTCACCCACTTTTCCATTATTCGTACCCCTGGGAGGGAGTTATAGGTTGATCCGTGTGATCAGTTCCCCCTTTCTCCTCCCACCCTCCCGTAATCCTCCTGGTATCTCTTTTCTCATTGTTGGCCTTGGGGGATTTATCTATCCTGGACTCCCTGTGTTGCAGGCTCTTATCTGTAGCAGTGTGCATGTTCTGGTCCAATCCAAATTGTAAGGTAGAATTGAGTTAATGATATTGGGAAGCGGGGCAGGAAGGAAGCACCAAAGAACTAGAGGAAAGTTGTGTGTTAAATTGGTGCTATACTGCACCCTGATTGGCTCATTTTTCCCTGTGACCCCTCTGTAGGTGGATGTCCAATTGTCTACAGATGGGTATTGGGTCTCCAATCTGTGTCCTGCCCCATTCACCTTGAGTATGATTGTGTTCTGGGGCTTAGATGCCTGGTACCTGATCCCATTAACACCTCATGTTCACACAGGCTAGTGTGCTTCTTCCATGTGGGCTTTATTGCTTCTTAGCTAGATACCCACTTGTTTATCTTCAAGCCGTTAAGACCCTAGATGCTGTATCTTTTGATAGCCGGCACCATCAGCTTTCTTCACCACATTTGCTTATGCACCCATTTTGTCTTCAGTGATTGTGTTGGGAGGGTGAGCATCACAGAATGCCAGATTGTTAGAACAAAGTGTTCTTGTGTTGAGGGAGTACCTGAGTTGAGGCCCAATATCTATCTGCAACCTTAATTCTTAACATATAGATATGAGTATATAGTTCTATTCCTCTCTCTATATATGTATATACGTATATACATATATTTACATATGTATATACCTATATTTAGACCTCCATAAATGTCCTTTGCCTCCTGTTTTTTTTCATTTATTTCCTTTTACTTTCCTCTTCTCCCACCATCATGTTCAGCCTTCATTCGGGTTTAGTAATTCTTCGCTGCTATATTGATTAAGCCCCACTAGGCTTTCTACACCCTTCTCTCCATTGATTTTAGCTCACTTGTTCCCTTGTCCCTGGGTTGGTTCTCCCCTCTGTCCCCTTTCCTTTTTCCCACCTCCCCTTCTCCTGAACCCCCCGGGAAACATTGGTCCCATTCTTTTCATCTCCAAATTATTTATCCTTCCTATCTTATATAGATAGACATGCAGATACATTAATCAGCACAAAAACTCGGCAAAGCCAAATAAAACAACAAAGGAAGTCAAGACCAAAACAATAACAACAACAAAGCAACAACAAAAAGAAAGACACTGACAAAAATGGAAAGGCCTATAAATAGTTCAATAGTTTGTTGGCCTTTACGAGTGTTTTCCACTTAAATCTGATGGGATACCACACTCTGTCACCAAAGTCTATTTTTGGTATTCCCCAGTGTGTTAGTCTGGATAAACTAAGGAAACAAATTCACAGAAACTCATATGTATGAGAGAGTTTTATATAAAGGGTAAGTGTACATTAAGAAAGTATCCCACCCCAGTGCTCTCCAAGCCCACAAGTCCAACATTACCCCATGTGCCCGACACCAATCTACAAAGTCCTCCTCCATCTCACAAAAAAACATGCAATGACACCAACTGCAGGAGCAAAGCCAAATCAGCGAATTTTTAAGCATCTCAGCACTGGCAGGGGTCTCCACTCGGCTCCTCCCACATCGAGGGCTGCATCAGGGTAGGTCCATGTGGCTTCTCCTCAGGGATGTCTTGCAGGAAGTGGCTAAGGCAGCTGGCTAAGGCCATCAGAAAGCAAGAGACCCAAGAACTAGAAGGGCGAGGATCACCGAGCCATTTATCTCTCTGCCCTTCAGTTAATCCCACTTGTGTTTATCACCCAGGTTGGCACAATAAACCTTAACCATCTCACCTGGGGATTTCATCATGTTGCTCCCTTGCTGCTCTGTTACATACTCTTAGTGTTTTGTCCCAGCATGATGGGGTGAGAGTGTGCACAATTCCCGCAAGTGTCTCCAGTATTGTCCCCTGCAGCGCTGTGTCTGTGAGGGACATCATGTCTTGTGGTGGTGCCAGCCCTATGGTCCTCTCTGTGCGTTGTCTTCTCCGAGCAGGAATATCGTCCTCGGGGTTTGGTGGGCCAGGATGTCCTCCCCTCCCTCTCCATCCCTTTTTGTTTCTCCCATGTGCTCTAATTAGACACTCCCCTCACCCCAAGCTGCAGCCCCAGTGCTGTCCTCTGAAGTGCATTCTTTGGGGTGGGGGGTGTCTCCACATAGGTGGGATTGGGGCCAGCCCCGCATTTCCCATATCTTATAGGATTTACTTTGCCCCCACAGGATGGTACCTTCCGGTTGGATGTTGCCTTTTTCTTTCCCTAGGTGAGCAGATAGCAGCTTAAGCAGATTCACTTTCTGTTGATTTTGGAAATAACTTGACTAGTCTGTCTAGACTATGAGCTCTGTGAGGAGGCATCACTTGTGTTTGCTCTCCACACCCCACTGAACACTTGGCTATACTACTCAAAAACTCACTGCCATTGAGTGGATTCCAACTCACGCGACCCTATGGGACAGGGTGGAACTGCCTGCCCCTGTGGGTTTCTGGGGCTGTATCTCTTTACAGGAGTAGAAAATCTCATCTTTATGGGGCAAATGAAAGCTAGAGCAATTAAACTACATAATACCTACCAGCCAAGAATGCATATCATTATGAATATCAGGATATCTCCAAAGTTACAATTTGTTTTAAGATGTAACTATAAAGAACAAGAAATTCAATTGCCCTAAATTTTTCCTATAAAATGGTTTCCATAACTCATGTTTCATTTGTTCCTCTAAGTTTTTTAAGCATATCTGATATTTGTGTCAAAAGAGTCATTTATTTTTCATCAGGACCTAAAAGGTACATAATCTCTGTGAAGATTCAGGATTCTTGGTCATGTTCTAATATTCAAGCAACATATTCACAGAATCCATTCTTTAGTGCCTGGGAAATCAAGTGTATAAAACAATTTAAATCACTAAATTAGTACTAAAAATTTTTACCAGAAGGGGAAAAATGATATTTAGTTGAAGTGTGTGTGTGTGCATGTGTGTGTGAGAGAGAGAGAGAGAAAAAAATTTTTTAATCGTTTTATTGAGGGCTCATACAACTCATCACAATCCATACACACATCCCATGTGTCAAGCACATTTGTACATTTGTTGCCCTCATCATCCTGAAAACATTTGCTCTCCACTTAAGTCCTTGGTATCAGCTTCTCATTTTTTCCCCTCCTTAGAGCGATTTTTAAATGTATCATTCTATTAGTCCCTAGAGAAGAAGATCATGCTTGGTAAAGTGGAGGGCCAATGAAAAAGGAGACCCTTAACAAGATGGATTCACCTAGTGATTGTAACAGTGGGCTCAAAAACTGTGAGGGTGTTATAGAACCTAAGGAATATGTTCTGTTCTAATAAGGCTGCTGTGAGTCAGAAGCAACTACATGGCCCCTAACCTCATTCATTTCCTGAACGGTAGAGTCTTAGTGGGGTACACATATCATTGATGATATTTATCACTCAATATGATTATCTAGCTGTTCATTTAGTTTAATATGCTGTCGAATAGATCATGAACACTTCATAGCCACGATTGTATGGCTAGTATGCTTCATCACAGGAGAAAGATACGGCAGTCTGGTGCTATAAAGGGTATAGTCTTCAGAGTGTGGTGAAGAAGTGAGAGAGTGCCTGGCTAGCAGAAAGAATAGTAACTGGGGTCTTAAAAGCTTGTTTTAAAATAAGCAGCCAGCTAAATGAGGTATACATTAAGTCCACATGGAAGAAGCACATTCGGTTTATGTGATCCAAGGGTTGTAAATCGTAAAATGAATAAAAAAAAAAATCCAAGGCCAGAGGAGGGAATTGTATCAGATCTTAAATTCCAAAGGCTATGGATAGCAGCGAAAGCCCAAAATCCATTTGCAAAGTCCCCATGGGGATTAAATCTCCATTGAATTGCTTCAGACCATTGACCAGGGATGTGAATATTCTTGCCTTCAGATGGAGTATGCTGAAAAGTAAATTAATACAGAAATTTAACATCTTACCATTTGTTTCTCTTTTTGTTTTTGTTTTGTTTAGATCATTTTATTGGGGGCTCTTACAATGCTTATTACAATTCATACATCAATTGTATCAGGCATAGTTGTACATACGTTTCCATCATTCTTTTCCAGACAGTTACTTTCTATCGAGCTCCTCTTTTCCCCCCTCCCTCCCCCTATCCTCATGACTCCTTGATAGATTATAAATTATTATTATTTTCCATATCTCACACAACCACTGACTCCCTTCCCCCATGGTTTCCGTTGTTCTTCCCCCTGGAGGGGTGTGTGTGGTTGTATGTTGATCATTTTGATGATTGGTTCTCCCTTAAACCTCTCCCGCCTCCCTTTTTCCTTTCCATCTGGTATCTTTCTTCCCATTCCTGCTCCTGGGTTGCGTGTGCCATGAGCGCTTATTTCTTATCTACACCTGTGTACATGCTCCGGTCTATTGAGAAGTGAGAGACATCACTCAGGTAATGGTGGGGATAGGTGGGTGAGGAAGCCTCAAGGAACCAGAGGAATATTGTGTGTTTCATCGGTGCTTTACTGCACTCTGGTTGACTCATCCCTACTTTGAGACCCCTCTTTGGGGGATGTTCCATTGTCTACAGATGGATTTTGGGTCCCTGATCCGACCCTCCTTGTTCTCAACCATATGGTTTTGTTTGTTTGATTGTTAAGGGTCTTCTGATGCCTGTTACCTGGACCCGATGACACCTCATGATCACACAGGCTGGTGTGCTTCTTCCATGTGGGCTTATTGTTTCTCTGCTGGATGACCACTTGTTTCACTTCAAGCCTTTAAGACCCCAGATGCTATCTCTTTTAATAGCCGAGCACCATCTGCCTTCTTCAGCACATTTGTCTATGCACCCGCTTTGTCTTCAGTCATTGTGTGGGGAGGGTGAGCATCTCAATGTCTTCTTGTATTGAGGGAGGGCATGAGCAGAGGCACCGTTTGCTTCTTCTTGACTCATTCTTAGTTATACTTTTTACTACTATATACTTTCTCTTGGATTGAAGTTTTTCTGTTTTGTGGGCTTTAGGTTTGTTTGTTTTTTTTAATTGTTTTTGGTATGATTTTCTTTCTGTGAAATCCAGGACAGATAAACCTATAGAGATAGTAACTAGATTCATAGTTTCTTAGCATTATGGAAGGGTTGATTGTGGGAAGATGGGGAGCCTAGTGATAGTGAGTACACAAATGAAGAAAATGTTTTAAAATTGACTGTGGTGATGATTACATAGCTCTTTAATATATTTAAAACATTTAGTTGTATGGCATGTGAATTATATGTCAGTTAAATGTTAAATGGTTAATAGTCTTATAATTCGTGGAGCAAAAAAAATCAGATATGGCATGAAAATTGTGATGTCTGCAGAATTATTGAACTTTGAGAAACACTGCTATAGAAGGATGTTGTCGTTTTCCTTCGTACATCCTCACTGATAATTATGGGGCTTGTTAATAGCATCACAAACATATTCAGAACATTTTCTTCCCTGCGCTTTCCCCACAATCACCAGCTATTGAGTGAGTGAGCAACGAGGAAAAAGAATGGAAGGAATGAGGAAGTAATGAAAGATGAATATTATAAGTACACTACATTTCAAAAAGGTATCAGAGTAGTAGATAGACCACTCAATACTTCTGCCTAAAGAAAAGCCCCCTGTCCACAGCATTCCTGCTCATACAGGGCCCAGAAGAACATGGATTTCCCTGTATAACCAAGCACATTGTGAGCATGGCCCAACACTACAGGTAAACCCCAGCAGGCACTGACTATCCCACCAGCCACAAGAGCAAACTTCTCTCTGATTGGCATTACCTTTGAAGAAACACCACACTCTATGGTTTCAAATCATGGGGGGGAAATCATAAATGTCAATTTTCCCTGAAGTTGCATTCTCATAAAAAGAAAACCCAAGTATGAGAACTCAATATTTATCCACTGATAAATAATTCCAGGTTTGCCGTGAGCAGGGCACTGTCCCAGCCATAGATAAGTGTGAGAGGCCCTCCTGGGATCAGGTGGCCGTGAGCAGGGCACTGTCCCCGCCATAGATAAGTGTGAGAGGCCCTCCTGAGACGAGATGGCAGAGCGTCCTCATTTGCTTTAACTTGTTATTATACGAGCATTCAGATTGACGAGTACACTCAGCATCCTTCTATTTTACTGTTGATTCAACAATGTTTAATGTTTGCTATATTTCCATTTTGTTTAGGTTCTTAGGTATTAGGTTCCTAAGTAGTCAAAATGTTTGATGCCCAATTGCTAACCTAAGTGGTGATGATTTGAACCCTTGTAAACAGTACTGCGGAGTAAACGATCTTACAACATCCTTCTGTTAAAATGGCAGCCAAGGCCAGGTATACTCTGCCTGCACAGGGTCTCTGTGGATGAGCATCAACGTCCGAGCAAGCACCACCCAACAACGCTTGCAGCTTGAGAGTCAGCCTTTAAACTCTTAACCAAAATTAATCCCAGGAGGCTTGGAGCCACTTACGAGATTGGCTCATAACATAAAGACTATCATCCATGAGTAATCTGCTTCGTTTAGAAAAAAAATTTCTAGGAGACTAAATGGTCAAAAATTAGTCTAAAGTACAGATTAAAATATAGTTAGGCAGGGAAACCAGAGGGCTAGAAATAGTTGGACTACAATGAAATAAATGAGAATGATGACAAATTATTAAAAAATGTAGCCAAGACCAAGACCAGAGCATGTACACTGCTACAGATAAGAGATCGCAACACAGGGAATCCAGGACAGATAAAGTCCTCAGGACCAATAATGAGAGTAGAGATATCAAGAGGGTAAGGGGTAGGTAAGGGGAGAAATGGAGAACTGATCACAATGATCTATATATAACCCCTTCCTAAGGGATTGGGCAACAGAAAAGTGGGTGAAGGGAAACAGTGGTCAGTGTAAGACATAAAGAAACATTAAAAAAATAAATTATCAAGGATTTATGAGGGAGGGAGGGATGGGGGAACATGAGGAGCTGATACCAAGGGCTCAAGTAGAAGGAAAATGTTTTGAAAATTATGATGGTAACATGTGCACAAATGTGCTTGGCACAGTGGATGGATGTATGGATTGTGGTAAGCTGTAAGAGCCCCCAAGAAAATGATTTTTTTAAAAATGTAGACAGTATCATTCAGTAATTTGTATAGAAGTTGCTACATGGAAAGTTGATTTTTTTATATAAACATTCACCTTCAATACAATAAAAATTTTAAGTCTATAAATAGATGATAAATATAGATGATAGATCAAGAGATACATAAACATCCTGCTAAGTGAGAAAAGCCTGAATCAAAATTCCCAAATGGGTGATTCCATTCACACGAAGTGCCCAGGAGAGGCAAACCCTGAGACAAGAGAGCAGAGCGGTGGCGGTAGGGGCTGAGCGGGGAAGGCCTGGGAACTGCTTAATGGCCTTCTTTTGATGTGATGGGAATTCCACAATGCGACAGTGATGACAGTCACACGCACTGGGTGCTAAGTGCCACTAAACTGTACACGAGAAAATGCGTCATTTTGTGTGGTGACACTTCCTCTTCAGTGAAAAGTTCAATGTTTTTAAAAAACTTTCAGTATTTTTCTAAACTAGGGCCCAATCAAGATGCACTCATTGTACTGAGTTCTTGGGCCTCTCTAGGCACCTGGCTCCAAAGCAGGCCTCCCCTCTGTGCATCCCATCGGCTTGAAAGAATGAAATACAAAAGCCAAAGCTATCCCGTTGGCGGAGCTTTGCTGGTTTCCCGCCCCCCCCCCCCCCCCCCCCGTGATGCTGTTTAACGGGATCTCCCTCTGTATTTCTTGAAAACTCAACTCTGAAAATGTGATTTGATTTGGCATTTCTGGTAAGAGTATTTGGCGGAGGAAAAGCTTCTGATGACTCTCTGAGCTAATTTTTCCAAAGTATTTTCTGTGCTAATACGAGATATTTAAATATCTGGTTCTGCGTCTGTTCGATTTTGAAGGCCTCAGTTACCAGTTTTGGCCATTCCCACTTCCTTCCTGTAATACGGACTTGCTCCCAATGACTGCTGGCAAAGACAGCAATGCGTGTCTATCTCCGACTGGCTCCCAGCCGCTTGCGGGATGCTCCCGGCTAGTCCCTGAAGGCGGCTCACTGGACGCTAGGCGGCGAGCGAGACGCTGTGCCCCGTAACCTGAGGGAAACCGCAGGGTCTTCAGAAGGGCGTTTGTGCATCCTACACTCAGGTGTTTGCTGCGGTTTACATGCAGGAAAACTTTATTGTGAAAAAATCTGGGGACAGCTGGAGTCGAAGCTCTGGGTGCCTGGTAATGGGTGCACTGTCAACTCTCTCCCGAGCATTCGCGTCTTCTCTCTGTGGAGAGGAGGAAATAAAGCTTGCATGCAGGGATAGGACACACCCCCTTGCTGTTGCTCCCTTTCCTGGACGTGGATCTACAGAGGGGACCAGCCTGTGCAGGTCCGGGCGAATGCAATTTCCCCAGGAACTGGCAGCAGCTTCTCGACGCCATTTCCCTTCCGTCCAGTTTGAATAACCCCAGGGGAGTGGACCCTTGGTAAGTGGTGGAGTGCCCTCGTGTGGACATCGGGAAGAATGCAGCCAACAAAGAATGAATTCTCCTAGATGTCCACGCCCCACCTTTTAAAAAAAATCCTGTATTTGTGTTCACGGGAAAAACATTTTACCCTACCTACAAAGCTTGATTTCTCGTAATCACGTTGCCATTGTTTGAGCTACCGTGGAGCTTGTCCCTGATCACGAGGCACCATGCCCAAGGGGATCGATTCTTACAGTTTTCACTGGCTAAGCTTTTTAGAGGTACAGGGTAGGCGTTTCTGACTTGTCCATCTTCCTTTGGAAGCTTGGTTCAAAGCTGCTCGACAGTTCAACTACCTGCAAGCCTGCACTGAGTGGGCGCTGTGTATGAAGTCCAATGGTTTAGAATTAAATTGGGTCTTCAGCAGGAAAGGCAAGAATTATAAAATGGATGCCCCCCGCCCCCCAAATAGGTGCTTAGTGGTCTCAGACCAGGTAACACCCTCACCTAAGTTGAGTGACTGGAGGCAAGGAGTGGCTTAAAAACAAACCTTTCTACTAAGCCCTTTGTCTAAAATGCTGTAAACACCCACCTTTAGTACTTCTGAGGTCAGTCCTCTGAACTGCCCCAAGGGCTAATGCCTGCTGCTGACTCTGACCCTGTGACTACATTCCCACCCAGCCTCACCCTTCTCAAACCCAGCTCTTGGGCTCTTCTTTCCCTAAACTTGAAATGACACCTGATAACCTCGAGGTGCCCAGAGGGGAGAGGGCACAAATGATTTACGCTTGACTCCTAGCCTACAGGCTGGCAGATGGACCACACCCTGGAGAACAACCCAAGAAAAGCCTGGAAACCTGCTCCGGGATGATGTCAGCTAAGGAAACCGTTCAGGACAATTCTCCTCTAATACATGGGGCCACCCCAAGTCAGAATAGAACTCAAGAATGCTGGGTCTAAAGGTGGATTCACCCCTCTGCACACAATAAGGTTCACAGCCCTGAGCATTAATAGGGGCTTCTTAGTATTGCACTAGGAGCAGAGTCATGTATTCCACCCTGAAAAGCATGAGGCTTGGGGAGACTTGGGGTCTCGGAAGGGAGTTAGGGAGAGATCAAGAGGAGAGACAAGAAGGTGCTTGCTCTGAGCCCTCCCCAAACCTCTAGATTCCTATCTGTAGAATAGTGCTGGCCTTGCTTAGGTATAAAGTCAGTCCCAACAGGGAAATTGTTTTGGGAGGAGAGGTGCAGTTTATATCCCTCTTGGTAACAAGACACTTCCAAGTGACTCCAATCCCCTGAGAGTGATGTGGCCCTGCTAGTCTGGAGGGATGGCAGAAAACAGATACACAGATGCAGACCATCAAAGAACTCTCCCACTGTGTTAGGCTGGGTTGACTATAGAAACTGATCCAGAGATACTCAGATATAGGAAAGAGTTTTATATCAAAGAGCAATTGCATAATGAGAAACCATCCCAGCCTAGTCCAGGTCAAGTCCCCCATAAGTTCGATACTAGGTCCATAAATCACTCTTCAGACTCAGGCAGTCACAACAATGTAAAATGTAGGAAGATCACAGGCCAATGGGTACAAAGACTTGTGGATCCAGTGGTGGTCATGCATCTCCACAGCTCTGGCTGCCATCCGCGTGGCTCCATGTGGCTTGTCAACAGGAATGTGATGCAGAGAGAAAGTCTATGGCCCACCTTCAGGGAGAAAGAGAGGAACCCAGAATCCTCATGAGAAAGTCACACCCACAAGGAGGCATCATCAAGGTGGTCACCTAATTGACAGGCTAGATTCCACCCCTTCACTCTTAATATCCTCAAGTTGACATGAGATTATGTAAGTACCACAACCACCAAGTGCACTTGGACAAAGGTCAGGTTCCATCACCCATCTGCACCTTCCCAGTGGCCTGGTGGGAACTGAAGTCCATCTACCTTACGGAGTACCCGAAGGAGTTCTGAAGGTGGATCAAATGCTTAAGTGCTCAACTGTTAACTGAAGGCTGGCCAGCTCAAGCCACCAGAAGACAGGCCAGGAGACACCTCCCCCCAACACAGTTCTTCACTTTACAATCCACAGCTGAGTACGTGGTACCACAGCTATGAGCATCCTTCAGGGCCTGAGAACCTGCGCCCCAGCTCCTGGAATGGCCACACACTCAACACTGACCCCTGCACAGGCCAGTCATTCAGGAAATTCTGGCAGATGAGAGGGTGTGTTGTGATTGCTTCTTGAATAGGACTATCAGTCTCAGTCAAAGCAGGTACCCAAGGATGGAGAGTGGGCATGAACAGAGAGGCCTCTGTACATGCCACTCAATTTTCAATTTGAAAACTAGATGCCATTATCTACCTCCACTGAACTACCCTGCCCCAAGCTGCCAGGACCTCCCTTCTGTCATCAGAGGGGCCACAAGGGCACTTGAATAGTGCTAGGAGCAGAGGGAAGGAGAACAATCATCATCATCAAGAACAGACAGACAGTTGCTGTTGGAGTTGCTTCAGACTCCTGGGAACCCTGTGTGTGTGTGGGAGGAGAGCTGAGCTCCAAGTGGTTTTTAATAGCTGACTTTTAAGGAAGTAGATTGCCAGGACTTACTTCGGAGGCACATTCAATGGATTCAAACTGCCAGTCTTTTAGTTAGGGGCTGAGCACATTATACATTTGTATCACTCAGGGGACTCCTGTCACTGCTGACGACTGATTAGTAGAATTCTCCAAACCAGGGAGCACGAGGTCAAAGGCCCCAGGAGGCTCGGTGACGTCACCATTTGTAACTTGGGCAAGAGTGAAGAAATTTTAACACTCACGCTGCCTTCTAAAACCAAATGGGCCAAACAACCAATTGTGGGATACAGAAAGATTTCTCCCAATTTGTCTTCCCCAAATATATGCCAAACCTAAGATGCTGCTTTTGCTACACATGGTAAACACTTGGAGGTCAACGAGAGCAGGTCAGAGGTTATTCTCCCTAAGGGTGATCAGCCATCTAGAGCAATCAGACTGTATAGTCTGTCCCATCCTAAGTAGGGCCCACTCCCTTCTGAGAAGGACAGTAGCAGATTGTTTCCTTGGAGGAGAGCCAAAAGGCAAGGTGGAGCCCACTCAAGGGTGACTAAGGTGAGGCTGCCATAGTGAGTCTAGAGTCCCCCCATCTTGTCACATGTGCACCCCTAATCCCTCCCCTTCCTATTGGGTGTACACCCCTAGCTCACCCCCTTCCTGTCATGCGGATGCCAATTGTACAGCCCCTTCCTGTGATGTGTGGGGTTTCTTGTAATCACGCCCCTAAGACAGGCCTTGGTCAGAAATAGAGAGAGATGTCTCTTCTCCTTCCCGGTTCTCCCACTCTTTGTGCAGACCGGGCTGCTAAGACCACGGCTGTCCCAGAAGAGAGCATGCTATCGTAAAATGTGTCTGCCTTTTTTATTTCACTCTTTCTCCTATCTCTCCTGCTCTATGATTTACTATGATCTATATTATAATCGTACAAGTGTACCTACTGAAACCGTCATAGTGTTAGGGGCTGGTTCCCCTCACAACTAGTGACCAAAATTGGCCAAATATCCAGTGACCCCCCAAATTGGCACCCTGGCTGCCAGAGTACAATTTGCCAAGCAACCAAGCATTACTTGTTGGGGGCGTTGAGTCTGACGCAGTTGCGAAACCCTCAGTGGGAATGAGCGGAGGCCTCTTCCATTGCAAAGCGCACTTCTCCCCACGAACCTCTCGATTCTGTGCAGTGGCTCTGAGGACCTGGTCAGATCTGGCCTCACAAGGGAGAAGGCAATTCCGGTTCTACCCCAGCCCAAGCCCATTACTATGAGGTTGACATCAGACATGCTCCCGCCCTCCAGCGACGCTCAGCTGGATTCAGTAATCCGTTGAAAAGGCCACACAACTCACAGACCGCATGCACAATGAAGAGGGCTTGGTAGAGGAGTGGAAGAAAGATGGGGCTTTCCTCTTGACAGTCACAGTCTCAGAAACCCACAGTGTGTGTGTGTGTGTGTGTGTGTGTGTGTGTCTATGAGTCGACATCGACTAGTTGGCAATGAGTTTTTGTTTTTAAATTAGGAAAGTGAACAGGTTTCCACAACCATGATAAGGAGACATTAAGGACACCGTTACTGGTCCATGGCAACCCCTCTCCCAGGCCAGCCAGCCACTCTGGGGTCCCCAGTCTCTCGGCCACAGGCTCGCCTGGCCTCTGCTTCCTTGGTCAGTAGCCCAGCCACGGCTCTGCCTCTCGGTGGCTTAGTCTCGAGGGCTCCTTGCCTCGGCCTCAGGCCCTGGTATGGCCGACTCCCTCTGCCACTGCAGGCAGAGATTGGCAGTGTGCTCTGCTGGTGGCTCTTCTTCCTTGATGGTCTAGGAATTCTCTTCTGTTCCTGCTTCTGAGCTAGATCTTTGATAGCCAGAGAGCAGCAACTAAACTGATCGGTCCCCTCTATTCGTGTTTCACAAGCCCGATTTACAAACCCTCTCTGAATGCATTGAATGGGAGTTACAGAGGCACAGAGAGAAGAGCCATGTGAAGGCGGTTCACTTCCCCTCAGCCTCCCACAGGGATCCCTGACCCGTGGGCCAAGTGCTTTGCTGAGCAGTTCAAACATAACCTTTATTAACGAGAGAACAGCCATTCCATCAAAGCGTCTTGTTGGTGAGCTGTGGCCTTCTGGGCATTTCTGTTCATCTCTGGTAGTTCTGCCACCTGTATCTCCTGTGTGGGAGCATTTCTACGGTTCCCTCAGAGTGTGGGGGTGCCTGGTGGAATCTTTGTGGAGATTCGGGGAGCTTCCTTAGTGCCGCGGCATTGTGAAGGCTGCATAAGCTAATGATCTCATCTTTGCTGTAAGAAACAGAATAAAACAAAAACCGAAAACAAACACCAAACAACCCAAACAGTTGCTGTGAAGTCACTTCCAACTCTTGGCAAACCCCAGTGTATCCGAGCTCGGAGGTGAACTGTGCCCCACAGGACTGTCGATGGCTAATGATTCTGGAGTAGATCACCAGGCCTTTCTTTGGAGATGCCTCGGCGGGGGGTGGGGGTGGGGGGAGGCACAAACATCCCACCTTTTGGTCAACAGCCAAGTGTTATCTGTGGGCACCACCCTGGGTTGCACAGATGGATGTCAACTCAAAGCTTGTCTTCTTCCTTCTGCAAACGACACACCCAAGTAGCCCCTCCAGGTGCTGAGGAAAAGGCTGAGACTTGTGGCTTCTTGGAGGACTGCGGTTCAGTGGCTTACGCACAGGAGAGTCTAGGGGACTGGTGAGTGATCCCACCTGGGTCAGATCACAAATCAAAGCGCGAGCCGACTGAACATGGCACGGGCGTGTTTGCCTCTGAGCTGCAGAAACACTTAAGTCAGTAGGTTCCCCGAGCGCAGCAGCTCCGCCACGTTCATTTTCATAAGACATGCACATTTCCCAGGCACGTCTAATGCCTATATAAGCCAGGCCTCTTCTACAAGTCGTTGATACTGGTTTTCAGTGGCTCCAGCAACAACAGGAATGGGGGAGAGGTGGCGGTGTGGGCCCTGTAAGGGGTGCTATTTTTGCGGAGTAGGGTGGTGGGGCTGGAGGTGCATGTACGCACAAGGAATGGTCAAGGTAGGGAGGTCTTTCCTCCCACAGTTCATGTCAGAGGTTTCCTTGACTTCGGGGTGGAACCAGAGATACATGGATTAGCCAGATGAATAAACCTGTATTTTAAAAGAACTTTCAAAAAAATCCATTTGAGAGAGAAGATTTGGCAAAATAAAATCAGATCACCAGTGTCAGATAGCTTGAATAAATCAATGCCTGCAAGTCTAGTAAACAGCATCTGCCCTACAACCCCCTCCCCCCTCTCCCCCCACGGGCATTCTGGCTGACAGTAGTTACCTCAGTAACTGGACCGTGGGATGAGGCCAGGCCAGAATGAAAGGCATTGAAAATGATGTGTCTTCGAGTGAAAATTAATTTATTTGCTGACCAACAAAGAAGACCAAAGCAATCTCAGAAGTTTAAGGATGATGAGACATCATAAAATCGTTGACACTTTCACCCTCTCTTTAAATTAGACACGGAACCTACATGGACATGATAAAGAAGTGAGCATCTCCATCCTGGGTGGCACTTTGTGCAGCGAGCCCATTGGCTAATGAGTGGAGCAGCTTCCAGAGGCGCGGAGAGGTCCAGGCCCAGAGGGCAGGATCCCACACCAGGCTGCACAGAGCCCGCATCTCTACAGGTGACGACAGAGAAAGGAAAATTTGGATTGAACAGTCTAATCCCAATCCTAGGACTATGCCCCAAAGAACAGAAAGCAGGAATACAAACAAACCCCAGACACCAAATGTTCACTGCAAAGGGCCCAATGGTGGAAACCACCCAACTGTCCATCACCAGTTGAGTGGGTCGGCGAAACGTGGTCCAGTCACACAATGGACGACGACTTCGTCTGAAGGAGAAATGGTGCCCGGCTGCATGTCACAGTGTGCACAATTACCACTGCACAAGGTGCCATTGCTGCAAGACAGCGAACCGTCCCTCGGCGGCATAGCTCGTTAAGCAAATCTCAGTGACCGCTGCCCAAAATGTGTCTACTGAAGCAGGGTTCTTCATGGAAGCTGGCTGCCACATCTTTCTCCCATAGACTCGCTGGTGGAGTCACACCTCCATCTCTCCTGTTGGTTAGCAACTGGGTGCTTAACCGCTCTGCCACCACGGCTCCTCACCCAGGTATCACCAAACCAAACTCACTGCCACTGAGTCACAGCTGACTCCTAGCATCCCTGTAGGACAGGTAGCACTGCCCCTGTGAGTTTGCAAGATGGCAACTCTGTATGAGAGTAGAAAGCCAGTTCTTTCTCCCACAGAATGGCTGGAGGTTTTGAATGGCGCACCTTGCATGAACCCATATGTAGCCCAATGCATAAGCACCACACCACCAGGAGCTCCTCATAGGAACAGGGGGCAAGATTCCCAGCACATGTCCGGAGGGGGTGGGGAACAATGCATCGGTCGCAGTTCCATTGATCAGAATGCCCATCTCGGCAGAAGCAGGGGTGCCACCCACTCCCAGAGCAAGATTTCGCTTTTCATCTAAACACACAGCAAACAAGTTGGAGTCCTTGGGTAGGGCAAAGGGTCAGTGCATGTGACTGAAAGCGTGCAGGGCAAGCACGGGCTGTAGCACCTCAAAAGGAAAACAGGGTGTTCCACCCCCCAGTGAATCAGCCACTGGACGCCTTGTGGAACCCAGTTTTACTCCGACACCTGTGGGAGCCTAGTCACCAGCAGCCACCACCAGTGACTCTGACTCCAGGAGACCCACTGGGACGGCGCGGAACTGCCTCAGCAGTGCCAAGGTGGTAAATCTGTGCAGAAGCAGACACACCCACGAACCTGGAGTCACCGATGGAGTAGATTGCCAACCTTTGACTTGGTAGCTGAATGTTTAACAACTGCACGCCCAGGGCTCCTGCCAACTGCTATAGCAACAATGAATATAAAAGCAAAGTGCATGTCATAAGAACCAAAAGTAGGCACGTGCTACTATTTGTGTAAAAAGAGGCAAAGGGTGAACCCTACACAAATGGCTCTATCCAGGCTTGCCTGCAGTAGAACATCTCGTGCGCATGGGGACAGACACTATACACTAGACCCTGCCTGCAAACACAGGCAAACGCACACCCTCACACCCACGCTTGTTGTTATGCTAGAACAGTGTTTCCCAGAGTAGATCACGCCAGCCCCTGGGGAGGGCCTGGGAACGGACAGTGAAGGGGCTGCAAAAGCTGATCCTGAAGCTTCGTCCTGGACTGTGGGCTTACAGTACAGAAGTTACTCATTCCCAGGGGCGTGCCGAGTCATTGTTTTCCTGAAAATAAGTGTGGGAACCTAAGCCATCTATATGCATATGCACACATACACCCATGCTTGTGTACCCTAGAGTATCTCTCTTCACATGGGGACAGGCACCCACACCCACACCCATACTGCATACAATAGCCCATCTCTGCAAACATGGACGCGTGCACAGACTCTCCCACTCAATGTTGGAACATCTCTGCAAAAAAAAAAAAATCCTGGAAATTGTGGTTTGGGGTACAATAGCGTATCTCTAAATTAAATCACAAAAATGTAAGTTATAAATTGGCACCACAGTAGTCAACAGACAGAAACATGTACCCTTTATGTCAGTCGTGCAAATAAGTCATCAGATGATTTTTTTTAAAGTGAACCTTTACCAAAAGCACAGCAAACAGTTATTCCAAGCAAAGGTGAGGTTCCCCTTCCACAGTTTCTACAAAAATTGTTCAATGACGTTGGTTACATTCCTCCCAGTGGTTGCTGCCTTTCATTAACGCCTTCCTATACACTCATCCCAGAGAGTCCCCCAGGCACAAGCAGGCACCAGTCAGTCTGATTTTATTATTTATTTTAGGGATTTGAAGTTGGGTTCAATTTTTTTTTTTTGCAGATGAATTTTTTTTTATCCAACCCTCATTCCTACAAAAGACAAGAAGAATTGCTAACACCAAGTGCAGCTGACCTACTGTTGAGCATTTGCTGGTTTCCCCACATATTCCTGGATGCTACTGGATGGATAGCCCCAGGCTCAGTCCTTAGCAGCCTCTCTTTTCTGTGTCCTCCTCCACCCTACACACGGGTGTATCCAAACCCATGTCGTTGGGTATCCAACCACCTATTCAGTATCTTCACTTGGGACAGCAGTCATCTCAAATCCAACATGCCCCTCTGCCACCACACAACCAGTCTTCTCCCAGTTTCCTGTTCGATCATGAAGATATAGGCACCCTTCCAGAAACTCAGGTCTATACACATGGACTTGTCTTCTCCTCTCACACCCCATGTGTGTTAGTCTGGGTAGACTAGCGAAACAAACTCATGGACATTCATATGTGTATACGAAAAAGATGAGCTGATATCAAGGGCTCAAGTGGAAAGCAGATGTTTTAAAAATGACGATGGCAACAAATGTACAAATATACTTGACACAATGGATGTACTGATGGATTGTGATGAGTTGTACGAACCCCAAATAAAATGATTAACTTAAACAAATCTTTATATACAAGAGCAGTTGAATATTGAGGAAACATCCTAGTCCAGTCCAGATCAAGCCCTTACGTCCGATATTAGTCCATATGTCTGATACCAATCTATAAAGTCTTCTTCAGATTCACAGAACACATGCAGTGGTGCTGAATGCAAGAAGTTCACAGGCCAGTTGGTGGAAAGTCTTGTGGATCCAGTGGTGCTGTGAGCATCTCAACACTGGCAGGGGTCTCCATGTGGCTCCTCCTGCTCCAGAGCTCTAGGGTAGCTGCTCCATGTGTCTTGTCAAAGGAAATATCTTGCAGGGAGTGACGTGCATCTCGCCTCCAGGGAGCTCTTTATCTCCTTAACAGACCCAAATGAGATCATCAGGCTGTGACCTGATTGATAGGATAAACTGCACCCCTTCACTATTAAGTCTCAAATTAACAACAGATTATGTAACTACCACTTTATGTTTAAACTGTCAGCAAAACTGGGACAGCCCTACCTTTAGCTATATACAGAATCCAACCACCTCTCAAACTTCTCACCCACTGGAATTATTATTAAAGCCTCCTCACTGGACTGCAAACACAGCCACCATGAGCCAGTGAAAGCCTCCATCAGATCATGTCACTGGTTCAAACCCCACCGCCATGGTTTCCCACACCAGAGTAAAACCCCAAATCCTTGCCGTGTGCCAAAATGGCCTAGACAACCCCCACAATCAAAACTCTGGTCTCCTCGCTTGCCTTCCTCCTACTCATTCATGCCATGCAGTCATGGCAGCCAACCAAATCCCCTCTGCACTACATTCCCTCCATTTAACGCTGGGCAGTCTTCGGTCATCTAGTTCATTGCCTCCATTTAAAACCTACTCAACTTCCTTGCCTGTTGTATCTACCATCACAGCCTCCCCCTCTCTCCTCACCTTCACCAACATCCCCCTTCTACTCTTTTCTGTAGTCCTTCTTCCCATATGACAAACCATCCGCTTTACATATCGCATATAGAAAATATATGCTTTCCTTTCATTGGATATGCGCTCCACAAGGACAGCGCTCTAATTCACTGAATGCCCCAGGTATGTAAAGCAGTATCTGGCCTATAATGGACACTCAATAAATTTGTATTGAATCATCATGTACTTTGTGGACTCTCTATCCAGTGGTTCTCAACATTTATGTTCAGGAATTTTCAGTGATTCCTTTGAGGGGCACACCCTGTAGCAGTGTAGCTTACTACACTGTTCACTTATACAAGCAGGAATGGGCGTCAAAACTTTAAAGAAAATTTTATTATTTTTTGATATAAATTTTCCTTGATTTTTTAAAAGTCCCCCCATTTGTTACTGTAGTGGCTAGACTTTAGATCACCATGGTACACCTGTATGAAGGTATGTATGCTCATTCAGGTCTAATGATGTTTTCTTTCGGTATGGCTTTTTTTTTTCAATGTTTGGAATAAAGAAAAAAAAACTTTTCCATAGTTGAAAAATCTGGTCTCAGTTAATAATTTTTTTGACAATTATGTTGTGAATTTTTAAAACTATTTTATTGGGGGGTCATACAATTCATCACAACCCATACCTACATCCATCATGTCAAGCATATTTGTACATTTGTTGCCCTCATCATTCTCAAAACATTTGCTTTCTACTTGAGTCCTTGGTCTCAGTGCCTCATTCTTCCCCCTCCCTCCCTGCCCCACCCTCCTTCATGAACCCTTGATAATTTATAAATTGTTATTATTTTGTCATATCTTTCACTGTCTGATGTCTCTCCCTGCCCTCTTCTCTGCTGTCCATCCCCCAGGAAGGAGGTTATATGTAGATCCTTGTAATCGGTTCCCCTTTTGTACCCCACATTCCCTCCACCCTCCCAGTATCACCACTCTCACCACTGGTCCTGAAGGGATCATCTGTCCTGGATTCCCTGTGTTTTCAGTTCCTATCTCTACCAGTGTACATCCTCTGGTCTAGCTGGATTTTTAAGGTAGAATTGGGATCATGATAGTGGGGATGCGGAGGAGGGGGAGAAAGCATTTAGGAACTAGGGGAAAGTTGTATGTTTTATCGTTGCTACACTGCACCCTGGCTGGCTCAATTCCTCCCCACGACCCTTCTGTAAGAGGATGTCCAGTTGCCTACAGATGGGCTTTGGGTCCCTAATCTGCATTCCCCCTCATTCACAATGATATGATTTTTTATTCTTTGATGCCTGATACCTGATCCCTTTGGCACCTCATGATCACACAGGCTGGTGTGCTTCTTCCATGTGGGCTTTGTTGCTTCTGAGCTAGATGTCCACTTGTTTACCTTCAAGCCTTTAAGACCCCAGGCACTATATCTTTTGATAGCCAGGCACCATCAGCTTTCTTCACCACGTTTGTTTATGCACCCATTTGTCTTCAGCGATCGTGTCGGGAAGGTGAGCATCATGGAATGGCAGGTTAGAACAAAGTGTTCTTGCATTGAGGGAGTACTTGAGTGGAGGCTCAATGTCCATCTGCTACCTTAATACTAAACCTATAAATATATGCACATAGATCTATTTCCCCATCATCATATATAAATATATTTACGTATTATATGCCTGTATTTAGACCTATATAAATGTGCTCTGCCTCCTAGTTCTTTCCTCTATTTCCTTTTACTTTCCTCTTGTCCCACTATCATGCTCAGCCTTCATTTGGGTTTCAGTAATTCCTCTTGGTCATTGCCCTTGATCAATCCCTACCAGGTCACACTTACACCCTCCTTGCCACTGATTTTGGATCAATTGTTCCTTTGTCCCTGGGTTGGTTAACACCACTTCCTTTCCCCCACTCCCACCTCCCCCTCTCCCCTGTCCTCCCAGAACAATCAGTCCCATTGTTTTCTCCTCCAGATTGTTTATCCAGCCTATCCTTATCCAAACAGACCTGCAGTGATAACAATATGTACAAAAAAAAACCCAAAAAACAGGACAGAGCAAAACAAAGTGACAGAAGAAAATAAAACAGCATTTTTTCAATGGAAGGCAGTTAGGTGCAATCTGGGAGCTGAGAGAGCTTCCCTGCCCTGAAGACCCCGCGGCCATGGCTGACAGCATGCTGGTGTCCTCCTATCTGGGTCGGGGCAATGAGAGCTATGCCTTCAGTGAGTCATGGACATGGCAAGGCGCTTCTGGCAGCACACGGACACAGATGGTCAGGAGGAGCCCATGATCACCTGGATCTTGCGCGTGTACAACCAGGGGGGCCAGGTCCTGTCCCTGACCTCAGCAGAGCTGGCCACCCTGGGGAAGCTGACCAGTGCCAGCCTTTTCAACTATTACCGCCGGACTCTGCAGGGCAGCTGCCAGTCACTCCTCACCTGGCTGCTGAGAGCCTGGCGCCAGCGCTGGACAGCTCTCTCAGACTTCCGTGCTAGTGAGATGGACTTCCAGCAGTGGGCCACGCTGGAGGCGGCACGCAGCTGGTGCGTGAGTTGGGCATGCTCAGCTGGATCTATCAGGACCCACCCTCTGCTCCGTACCCTGAGGACACAGCCCTCACCCTCGACTTGCAGAGGCTCCTGCTGACCATGGGCCCGGAGGAGCTGCGGCCTTCACTGCTGGCCATGCTGGGGGCGAAAGTCCAAACGGTGATGAAGGCAATGGAGGCCCTCCAGACCTGTGTTGAGGTGGACCTGCTGGCGCGCAGGAGCCAGCCCCACTGCCGCCAAGGCCTGCTGGGGCTCAGGCCCACTCCCAAGGAGCTCATGGGCTGGCTGCTGGGCCAGGGCATTCCCCGAGGGCAGGTGGAGAAGCAGCCCACCCGAGTGCTACTGGAGAGGTACCTCAGGGAGGCCAGGCTCAGCGGAAGCCAGCCTGCCCAAGGGCCATCCCAGGAGCAGTTCCTGCCTGTGATCTATGGGGAGGAGCCACCCAGGGGCATCAATTAAGTCCCACCCACCCAGGAACTCAGCTCTTGCCCTGCTGGTGGCATGCCTGTGAAGGGAGGTAGATAAGCAGGAGATGGAACTGAAGTGGTGGTGGGGGGACACCCTGGCAGCCCTCGCATATGTCCTCAACCCTACCACTGGGGTCACTTGAGGGCAGCAAGTTTTGCGAGGTGGGATACGGGGGTAATTCACTTTAACCAGTGTGATACTGCCTCCTCTAGGCCAAGTTGAGACACTCATGGAGTACTTGCTATTTTTAAAAAAGCAATTAGCACCTTAAGCACTTTTGTCCCTACTGTCCCCTGTGCCAACATAACGTCCCCCGTGGGGACTTGAACCCAGTGCCTTTTCCTTGGCACCAGAGGCATGTGTAGAAGTGATTGTAATGCCACCCTTGGATGACAGGGGTCAGTTCAATGGCTACCCTGTCTTGTTCATGTTTTGTATAATAAAGGCTTGTGCCTCTGCTCCTTGAAAAAAACAAAACAGCAACAACAACAACAACAAAAAATGACAAAGGGAAAAGCCTGTAAATAGTTCAAGGTCTGTTTGTTGACCTTTAGGAGTGTTTTTCTGGTGGAGTCTGATGGGGTGCCACATCCTGGCCCCAAAGTCTATTTTTGGTACTCCCTCGGGACTTCCTTGCTCTGCTCCCCTTGCTGTTCTCTTGCACGCCCTTAGTGTTTTGCCTCGGTGTGGTGGGGTCAAATCGGGCGCAGTTCCCACACTGTGTCTCCAGTGTTGTCCCCTGTGGGGCTATGGGTCAGTGAGGGATGTCATGTCCCATAGTGGGGCCGGCCATCCAGTCCTCTCTGTACATTGGCTGCTCTGAGCGGGGATATCATCCACAAGGTTTGGTGGGCCAGGATGTGCTCCACTCTCTTCCTCCCCTTCATTTGCTCCTGTGTGCTCTGATCAGACATGTCCCTCTCCCTGAGCTGTAGCTTCAGTGCTGTTCTCTGAAGTAAATTCTCCTGGAGGAAGGGGTGGGTGTCTATGTAGTTGGGATTGTGGCCAGCCCCTCAGACCTTTCTACTGGTTCCCTGCTTCATGTCGGTATGTTGCATTTTTTTATATGCGACGCCATGGAGAACTTTTTGTCTCCTTTGCCCCTATTTGCCATCCAGCTTGCCAGGATTTTTAAAAATCATTTTATTGGGGGCTCTTGCAGCTCTTATAACAATCCATACATCAGTTGTATCAAGCACATTTGTACATATGGTGCCATCATCATTTCCAAAACATTTTCTTTCTACTTGAGCCCTTGGTATCAGCTCCTCTTGTTTCCCCTCCCTTTCCTACACTCCCAGCATTGTGAGTCCTTGATAATTTATAAATTATTATTTTCATATTTTTCTCCACTGTCTCCCATCACCCATGTTTCTATTGTTCATTACCTTGGGTGAGTGGCCGTTGGGTGGTGTTATATGTCAATCATTGAGATCAGTTCCCCATCTCTCTCCCCACCTTTCCCCTACTCTCATGGTATCCTTACTCCCATTATTGCCCCTGGGGGGTTGTCTGTCCTGGATTCTGTGTGTTGAGAGCTCTTATCTACTATACCAGTGTACATGCTCTGGTCTAGCCAAATTTATAAGCTAGAACTGGGGTCATGATAGTAAGGGCTGGGGAAGAAGCATTAAAACTAAAGGAATATTGTATGTTTTATTGGTGCTATACTGCACCCTGCTGGCTTGTCCCTTCCTTGTGACCCTTCTGTGAGGGGATGTCCAATTGTCTACAAATGAGTTTTTGGTCTCCATTCTGTGCCCCCCTCATTTACATCGATATGATTGTTTATTTTGGGTCTTCTGATACCTGATCCTGTTGACACCTCATGATCACACAGGCAGGTGTGCTTCTACTATGTGAGCTTTGTTGCTTCTCAGCTAGATGGCTGCTTCTTTATCTTCAAGCCTTTAAACTCCCTGGTGGTAATCCCAACTGTGACTCAGGGCAAATTCTAACTGTGTATTAAAGTTTATCATACCTGGAATATCTACTAGAGAGATTAAAATGAGTAATTTCTTAAGAATTACAGGCCTACAATATAAAACAACATATTTTATGCAAAACAATATATCGATTTGGGTACAAAATTACTGACATAATTAGACCGCCAAGGAGGTTTTAAGACTCCAGACGCTATATCTTTTGATAGCTGGGCACCACTTTCTTTACCACATTTGCTTTTGCACCCATTTTGTCTTCAGCGATCATGTTGGGAAGGTGGGCACCACAGAATGCCAGGTTATGAGAATAAAGTGTTCTTACATTGAGGGAGTCCTTGAATAGAGGACCAATGTCTGTCTGCTACCTTAATATTTAACATATAAATATATATGTACATAGATCTATGTCCCTATCATTATATGTAAATATATTTACATATGTACATGGCTGTATTTATACCTTTATAAATGTTCTTTGCCCCCTAGTTCTTTCCTCTGTTTCTTCTCTTGTCCCATGATCATGATCAACCTTCATTGTCTTTCAATAAGTCTCCTCAGCTACATTTCACTCGATCAAACCCACCAGGCATTCTATGCCCTCCTCGCCATCAATTTTAGATCATTTGTTATTCCCTTGTCCCTAGGTTTAGCTCCCTGCTTCATTTCTCCTACCTACCCCTCTCCCATGTTTCCCCAGAACTGTTGGTACCATTGTCTTCTCCTCAGGATTGTTTATCCTGGCTGTCATTTCTCTTATGGCTAAAGATCGGGAAAATTTTCTCATATGCTTGTTGGCCATTCAGATTTCTGCCCTGTGAAACTTCTCTTCAGGTCCTTTGCCCACCTCTCAAGTGGGCAATTAGTTTTTTTTCTTTTTGGAAGCTAGCAGAATATTGTAGATTTTAGTAATAAGGCCTCTGTCTGCTGTGTTAGCAAAAGATGTTTTCCCAGTCCGTGGACTGTCTTATTATTTTCTTGGTGAATTCCTTAGATGTATATAGGTGTTTTCTCTTTAGTACATTCCATTTGCCAATTTGTGCCTCCTCTGTGTTTGTGTCCTTCCCTATTTCTGATAGCCTGTGTATTCCCTGAGCCAAAGTTCTCAAGTTGGTCCCAATTCCCTCATTGATGGCCCTAATACTTTGGGGTTTAACTTCAAGGTCTGTGATCTCCCTTGAATTTATTCTTGTTCATGGAGTGAGATAAGGATCTTGCTTCATTTTTCTGCAGGTAAATAGTCATTTTAAAGAGGGCATCTGCTTCCCATTTGATATTTGGGGGACCCTTATAAAAGATCAGTTGTCTATATGCTGATGATTTTATTTCTGGGTTTTCAGTTCTTTTCCATTAGTCTGAGTATCTGTCATTGTACCAATACCATGTGGTTTTGACAACTGTGGCTGTAGGTATGTGCTAAAGTTAGGTAAAGCAAGCCCTCCCACTGTGTCCCTCTTCCTGAGGAGTTCTATGCTAATTCTGGGTTTCTTCCTTCTCCACATGAAGTTGGCAATCAGTTTTTCCATTTTTTTGAAGAAAGAGGAGGGTAATTGTATGAGGATTGCATTAAACTTATATAGTGCCTTTGGCAGAACTGACATCTTGAGTCTTCCAATCCATGAGCATGGGATATTCTTCCATTTCTTGAGGTTGCTCTTGGTTTCTTGTAATAGTGTTCCGTAGTTTTCCCATAGAGATCTTTTGTTCTTTTAGTCAGGTATATCCCTAGGTATTTCAATTTGTGTTTGGCTCTTGTGAAGGGTACCACCTT
This sequence comes from Tenrec ecaudatus, assembly GCF_050624435.1. Classification (NCBI taxonomy): domain Eukaryota; kingdom Metazoa; phylum Chordata; class Mammalia; order Afrosoricida; family Tenrecidae; genus Tenrec; species Tenrec ecaudatus. The sequence continues at coordinate 44,283,954 of NC_134547.1, forward strand.
TTTTATCTCCACTTTTGTGGTCTTATCCGATGTGTATAACAGTCCGATGGACTTCTGTTTGTTGATCTTGTATCCTGCTACTCTGCCAAACCCTCTATTGCTTCCAGTACTCCCCTTGTGGAACTTTTGGGATTATCCATATATAAAATCATATCATCTGCAAATAACCAGTTTCACCTCTTCCTTCCCCAGATGAATACCTTTGATGTCTTTTCTTTGCCTTATGTTGTTAACTAAAACCTCCAGTATGATATTAAATAAGAGTTGGCACAAGGGACGTCCTTTTCTGGTCCCCCTTTTCAGTGGAATTGTGTTAGTCTTTTCTCCATTGACTACCACCGAGTCAGTAAACATGTAAGCATTTCAGCACTGGCAGGGGTCTCCACACGGGTGCTGAAGCACCCAGTGCTGCATCGGGGTAGGTCCATGCAGCTTCTTCTCGGGGATGTCTCGCAGGAAGTGAGTCGTTGTTCTATGTGGTGGTCTCTTATTTATGCTTGGTGAGTGTTGTTCTTCTGCCATACTGGGTCGGCAAGGATCTTTTGTAGGGCTGCGTTTCTTCTAACGTATTCTTTGAGTTTTTCCTTGTCTTGGAAGACTCTTCTCCATCTATCTTGATCGATAATTTGGCTGGATAGAGTATTCTTCGGTTTGCATTGTTTTTCTTCATTTTTTGGAATATATTACTCCACTCTCTCCTCTTCTTCATAGTTTCTGCTTATAGGTCTAAACATATTCTTTTTTGTTTGTTTTGTTTTTTTTTTGGAGTATCTTTTTTTTTATTAAATCTTTTTCTTGGGGCTCATACAACTCTTATCACAATCCATACATACATCAATTGAGTAAAGCACGCTTATATATTTGTTGCCCTCGTCATTCTCAAAATTCTCCTTCCACTTGGGTTCCTGGAATCAGCTTGGTTTCCTTTTTTCCCTCCCCCTCCCTCCCCACTCCACCCTTCCCCCTGCACCCTTAATAGTTTATAAATAATTATTTTATCTTATCTTACACTGCCCGGCATCTCCCCTCACCCACCTTCCCATTGCCCATCTCCCAGAGAGGAGGTTACGCATAGATCTCCAAGATCAGTTCTCCCTTTCTACACCCCCTTCCCTCCTAGTGTCACCACTCCCACCGCTGGTCCTGAGGGGTTTCATCCGTCCTAGATTCCCTGTGTTTCCAATTCCCTACTGCACCGCTGTACATCCTCTGGTCTAACCAGGTCCTCAAGGTAGAATTGGGGTCATGTTAATTGGGAGGGGAGGAAGCATTCAAGAACTAGAGGATGGTTTTGAGTTTCATTGTTGCTACACTGAACCCTGAGTGACCCATCTCCTCCCCACTACCCCTCTGCAAGCGATGTCCAGCTGTCTACAGATGGGCATTGGGTCCCCATCATGCACTCCCCGTCATTCACGGTGATGTGATCCCCCCCCCACCCCCCGGCCTTTGTTGTTTGAGACCTGGTCTCCTCTGCCCTTCACGATCACACATGTTGGTGTGCTGCTTCCATGTGGGCTTTGTTGCTTCTGGGCTAGATGGCCGCTTGTTTACTTTCAAGCCTTTAAGTCCCCGGACGCTATATCTCTCAATAGCTGGGCACCATCAGCCTTCTTCACCACACTTGCTTATGCACACATTTGTCTTCAGCATTTATGTGAGGAAGGTGATCACACAATGATTGTTTTTGCTGAACATATTCTTATTTGAGAACCTTTATATGTGATTGCTTGTTTTTCCCTCGCTGCTCTCATGATTTTCTCCTTTTCCTCAAAGTTGAATAGTTTAACTATTATGTGCCTTGGTGACTTCTTGGGATTCAATCTAACTGGTGTTCTTTCAGCCTCCTGAATGGTTTCCTGGTTTTCATTCATTAAGCTGGAGACGTTTTCCTCCAAGAATTATCTTGCTATTGTTGCAGATGACTTTGTTGTGTCTTCCTCCGGTAAGCCAATAATTCTAATGTTGTTCTGCTTCACAGCATCAGGCATAGCTCTTCGGTTTTCTTCAGCTTCTCTGATGATCTTATTAGATTTTTGTTCATGTTTGTTAAAGTCTACTTGGCTGTCCTCCAAGTCACTGATGCAGTTCTCTCCTTCCTCCAGTCGATTCTCGAGGTCCATGTTTCTGCTACTGGTTTTTGTTATCTCCTCCCTAAGCTCCTGTATTTCCTTTTGGTGTATGGCTTTTATTTCCTTTATCATTTCATCCTTTTTCTGTATTGTTTCCCTCATATCCTGTATAACTCCAAGCAGCATTCTGAAAATTTCTTTCTGTGGCAGCTCAATGTCTGCTTCTTTTATGCATGTCGTTAAGTTCAGGATATCTTCTTCCATTGCCTTTTGTTCTCCTGTTTTTTTCATTGAGTTCATTGGGGCTGATGGCTGTTTTTGTTGTGTTGTTTGGCGTTGTGTTGTTTTAGAGGAGCCAGGTGCCATTTTCCAGGGAGTCGAAGAGCACTGGCTCTCTCTGGGAGACTTATAGGAATGCTTCTTAGAACTGCCTACAGCTAATTTCACTATGGAATTAACCTACCACTTTATCCTCCTGTGGCTTCCCTCTCAGGGGAGTGCCCCAGAAGGCTGGTGGGTTGCCTGCTTTGGTGTTGCGGAAGTTGGGCAGAGGTTCCTGCAGCAGTTGGGAATGTTTTTGAGTGTTGGCCGAGGTGCCTTATGCCCGAGGTACACAGTCAGGAATTCCCTGGTAAGAAGTTGGGCAGAGTATCTCTTAGTGGAAGTTAGCAGGGCTTTCCCCAGCCTCAAGGGCTATCGACACAGGGTGGAGCTCGCCACCTGGTTGTGGCACAGGTGTAAATGCCCTAGGCTAAGGGGAGTAGTTTGGAGGTCAGCAGTGGAATGTGAGAGAACAGGAAAGAGACAAAGAGGAGAAAAAATATTTAAAAGGAAGCCCGTTTAGACTGTGCAGGGATATAGAGAAGAGTGGGAAACAAAAGCAACAATGTAGCTGAATCCCTATCCCCCGGACTTGGAGCAGCAAGGGTTTAGTTCCTGCCCAGAGGAAGCTTCGGCATGCTGTGTTGAAAAAAAGCCCCTCTGCAGACCTCCAAGACTGTGGGGGGATAGAGAGCAAAGATGGAAACAAAAGTAACAATGTTGCTGAACCTGGATCCCTGCCCATGGAGCTGGAAGGGTCCAGTCCCTGCCCCAAGGCAGGCAATGGCAAACTGTGGCTGTGTTGAGACCAAGCCCCCCTACGGGCTCCAAATGGTCCCAGCTCCGGCAGTGACAGTGGCAGGGCCAAGGTCACGCACCAGCCAGCTTCCACTGAGGTAAGTCAAAAACCCCTAGCCCCTCAAAACGCTGTGGCTCTGTGCCTACGTATCTTTATGATGCTCCTCCTGTGTCCCTGCAGTGTTGAATTTTCCTCTAAGCAACTCTCCTGGGCTGAATTCTGCGGAGTCCCTCTGGTATGTGTCACTCTGTTGCCATCTTCCTGGAAGTCCCCCTATTTTATACTTTCTGATTAATTTAGTTTTTGTTTTTTACTGTTTGTGTTAGGTTTTCCAGTTTATGAAGCACAGAGGAGTGGTTGCATAGAGACAATAAATGATTCAATGGTTTGTTGGGAATGGAGGTGGGGGAGAGGATGAGGGGAGTTGGGGAGCAGTCAATGAATGTAAGAAAGGGGACGGAGAATTAGAACTGATTGTGATGATGTATATACAACTCTTTTAAAAAGCAATTTAACTATGGAAGTGTATGGTATATGAAGATTATATTAAGAAAACTACTAAGAAAAAGAAATAAATCAAGCTTGACCTATGGTTACCAATGATTAAAAAGAGACAGCAAAATTAAAAAGAGCAGACTCAAGAAGAAATAATAGATATGAGAGCAGAAATAAATGAAACAGTAAAACAGAATTAATTAAAAAACTGCAAGTTGGTTCTTTGACAAGATTAATAAAATATATAAAACACTATATATATCTCATATATATGAATGGATTTTGAGCTACCATTTTACAATAACCTAAGAACAATCACTTCTTTTCTTTTTTTTTTTATGGAACACTTCACGAATTTGCATGTCATCTTTGCGCAGGGGCCATGCTAATCTTCTCTGTATCGTTCCAATTTTAGTATATGTGCTGCCGAAGCGAGCACGAACAATCAGTTCTTAAGATGCAGTCCTGCTCAGTACTTACACGCATGAAGGGATTATTGAAGATATGGGTGCTGTAGCAAAGTATGGTGAAAAAACCAGATGATACGTGACTATCAGAAAGAATAACATCTGGGGTCTTAAAGGCTTGTCTTTTAAAAAGCAGTCTAAATGAGGTGTCACCTAAATCTACATGGAAGAAGCATACATAGCCAGTGTGATCTCAGGGTTTTAAGAAATAAGATCTAATATCAGGAGAGGGTCTAATATTGGAGCTTAAATTCTGAGCACCTGGTTTCCAGAAAGCTATGAATGAGAGTGAACGCCTCAAATCCATGGACATGATCTCATCGAGGATTAAGCCTCCATTGTATTCTCTCAGACCATGGACTCGGATGTGTGTGAAGAACCTTGCTCATTTGTTCTAGTTTTTTTTTTTTACTTCTGCCTTATTTTTGGATAGAGGTCTTTCTATATTTTGTTTTGTTGGTGGTGAGGTTTTTGGTATGATTTTCTTTTTTTTGGTGCAAAAAATTGGTAGTTTTATTGGCTTGTAATTCAGATAGCACACTATTCAATTATTCAATCTTATCCAGAAGAATAATACAATAACTATCACAATAAATTTTAGAACATTTTTCTTTTATTCCCCAATGATTAAAATACCTTTAAAATGAGTTGTGTAATCACATTCATTTCCAGTGCTCCCTCCCCATCCCACTTTCATTGTTTACTCCCGAAATTCCCTCACCCTTCCCATAGCCTACCTCCACCTCTCAGCCCCTACAAACCCTTTCATCAGTTATTATCTTTATGCATCCACTCCTTCTGTGTTTCACAAACTGGTAAACCCAACATAAACAATAAAGAACAAAAATGAAATAAAGTGGCAAGGATAAAACAGTAATATAAAGATAAAAATACAGACAATGAGTAAGAAAGAAAAGAACCACCATCAAGATTTTTAAAGCCAGGGAAGAAATATTTGTCATGTAACAACCAAGAAACCCTTGCACCTAGAACAAATTCAGGTTGGTTCTAGAGCAGAGGTTCTCAACCTTCTTAATTCCGTGACCCTTTAATACAGTTCCTCATGTTGTGGTGACCCCCCCAACCATAAAATTATTTTTGTTGCTACTGCATAACTAATTTTGCGACTGTTATGAATCAGGTGACTCCTGTGAAAGGGTTGTTCAACCCCAAAGGGGCTGTGACCCACAGGCTGAGAACCACTGGTCTAGAGGGAGGTATATGATTTTCTTTATATGAACTCCAGGAGAGGCAAGTCTATTGCAACAGAAATTAGATTAATAGCTTCTTAGGGTTAGCATGCGTAATGAGTAATGAATGCAAACATAAAGAAGATGTTTTAAAATTGATTGTAGTGGTGATTGCACACCTCTTAAATATATTCGAACCATTTAGTTTATCATACATGAAGAATATATCAATACAACTATTAACAATATTTCTGTGTATCCAATGTAACGATGTTGACTCCTTTCTTTGAGTTGTGTCACACTCTTGCCCCTCTCCCGAACATCAACTCCTGAGTTGTCAGTCTGATGGCACTTGGATAGATTGTAAAAGAACATACTACTCAAGGCAGACGTTCGTCACTACATAAGTTAAACTAATTTTTGGTTTAAAGAAGAGTTCAGGGGATGTTTTTGGCTTAAGGTTGAAAGATTACGTCAGGACAATAAATTCAGGGATCCACCTTCCCTCTATGGTTCCAGAAAGTCTGGAGTGCAGTGAGTGGGATTCAGAATTCTGCACATCCCATCCCCCTTTTGATTAAATTCTTCTATAGGAGCTTTGATTAAAATGCTCAGCTGGGCACTATCCAATTTTCCTGGTCTCAAGGCAATAGAGGCAGTTTTCCACAAAGGCAATTAGCCACACGTTTCATATCTTGCTCATATTCTTGATACTTTTTCCTTCTCAGTTGTTCCAGGTGACTTAAGACCAATTGATGTGCCCTGGGTGACCGTTTGCAAGCTTTTAAGACGCCAGGCATTAAACAATGAATTGGAAGATAGGACAAAAGCACTAAAGAGTGAGCTAGAGCTCCCTGCCCCTCTCCCTCTGTATGCCAAGAAGGGAGTCCAGTCACAATCAAGGTGATTACCAACTACTAAGGCAACATACTTCACTTTCCACAAAAATAATCACTGGGAGCCCCTTTGATTTCCCAGGAAATCAGGGCGTCTGGCTGCACTTCCTGTCAGACTGGTCCTTTGAACAAGCTTCCTCCATAATTTAGAGTTTGAATCTCGTTTTAAATGGCAGTTAAAAATTTTATGTGGCAGTTCACAATGAAATTTAGCTTGACAGCTTGGACATAAAACTAAAAATAAATGACTTCACATCCAAATAATAAGTAATAACAATGTTAGCCTGCATAAGAATAGCAGGGCTGGATTCAAATACAATATTAATTTTAGGAATATGAGTGACTGGGGAGAGACAGAGGCAAAGGAACAAATCCTTCATATAGCAATAGTCTCCTCTTATCCCCCAGGCAACTGGCTGCCTTTCACCTCCGCGGCACAGCAATTATGTGGTGTAATGGAGGCAGCGCAAATAAGCAGAAAGATTTTATTAAACCAAATGAGCAAATCATCTGCGTATTATTGCGATTTGATTGACACTGACAAGTGTCGAGCAGACGCGGATGTGAATATGATAAAGAAGCTTGCAGGAAAGCTCTTGATAATGTTACTCTTGATAAAGTTGCCTGGCCACCCTCTCTAAGTAAATAGAGGGGAGAGGAAGATGACGCATATTAATTCACCCAGTTTGCAGCCTACTGGAGGACGAGAGGGGGGAGAAGTTGCAATGGGCTCAGTGCATGGCATTTTATATGAATGCCAAAATTGCATTCATGATTCGCATAGACTTTACGATAATATATTAATATTAAAAGTAAAGGTCATTCCACATAACAGTTAAGCTGCCTGAGCTTCAACCTTTATACCAATAACAGACTCTAGGAAGTGAGAAATATTTGAATATTCTTTAAAAAAAAATTTAAAACAATTTTATTTGGGAGGCTTGCTGGCTAACGGTAGTTCAGGTGGCCCCTCACTCACCTACGTTCTCTGGGGACAATTAAAGGTCTACCTCGAGGATGGCTGCATCTGAGACAGCTGGTGCTGCCAAGTGAGGAAAGGTGATTAATTGCCACAGGCCTTCGGGCTTTCGGATACTGCTGTGTTTCACTAATGATTCCCTTATGAGCTGGTGGAGCGCAGACTGCCACCGACAGGGCTCGATGGAGTCAGCACAAAACTTGCCATGGCTGCTCGGGGCGCTCACAGCAAAGGGCCCAGCACCAGCAAAGCTCTGTCTAAGGACTGATTTTAGGGGAGGCCTACCTGGAGGCAGGGGGCTGGTCACCATGACCTCCGGAGCTTCCTTCAGGGCGTAGTTTGCTCTGATTCTGTCAGTGGGACTGATTCAAACAAGAGTGACTTAGCTTGGGGAGGCCTATAGTTTCCCTGGAAAAGAAGCAAATGGGGATCTGCTAAATCGAGGTGCTGTTTATACAGAGTGGAGAGGCACTTCCTTAGAGCATGTGAAACTAGAGAATAAGCATTCAAATGAGTGGATTTTTATTGCTGGAAAGTTTACCTGGCACCTAGTCACATGAGTAGATTCTTAAGACTGACTGGTCAGCGTTGACCAGACAGACAGAGAAGCTGACATACTAGAGCCAGCTGACACAGGCTTGTCAGAGTGGGTCAGACATTGTGCCTTCCAAAGTCACATTAAACTCTCAAAACTGAATTCACTTGAAACTGCCTAGGGTGGGCATATTTACCCCACGTTGTTGTTAGGTGGTTTCCAGTCAGTTCCAAGCCTTAGCGACACCATGTGTGAACAACACAGTGAAACACTGCCTGGCCCGCTCCCTAACAATGGTCAGGTTAGAGCCCATTGTTGCAGCCACTGTGTCAAGCCTTCTTGTCAAGGGCCTTCCCCTCCTTTACTTGCTCCTCTCCTTCTCCAAGCATGATGTCTTTCTCCAGGGACTGGTTGTTCTTGATGACATGTCCAAAGTACGTGAGACAAAGTCTTGTCATCTTTGCCTCTAAGGAGCATTCTGGCTGTACTCCTTCCAAGACAGATTTGTTTGTCCTTTCGGCAGTTCTTGCTACTTTCTATAGGCTTCACCAGCACCCAAATTCAAACGCAGTGATTCTTCTGTCTTCCTTATTCAATGTCCAACTTTCACATGCATATGAGGCATGAAAATACCATGGCTTGGGTCAGGCACATCTGAGTGTTCAAAATAACACCCTTGCTTTCAATACTCTAAAGAAGTCTCATGCAGCAGATTTATCAAATGCCATGTGTCTTTTGATCTTTTGACTGCTTCCCTGAGCGTTGATTGTGGATCCAATCACGAGAAACTCCTTGACGACTTCAGCTTCTCTTCGTTTATCGTGGCGGTACTAACTGGTCCAGTTGTGAGGATTTGGGTCTTCTTTCCATAGAGTTATAATCCATACTGAAGGCTGCCATCCTTGATATTCATCAGCAATTATCTCAAGCCCCCCTCACTTTCAGCATGCAAGTTATGTCATCTGCATATCCCAGGTTGTTAATAAGTCTTCATCTAGCCCCAATACCACATCCTTCTTCAAAAAATCCAGCTTCTCTGATGATTTGCTCAGCATACAGATTAATAAGTACAGTGAGAGGCTACAGCCCTGATGGACATTTTCCTGATTTTAAACCACGCAGTCTCACTTTGTTCTGTTCTTATAACTGTCTCTTGATTCATAGCCAAGTTTTACATGAGCATAATGAAGTATTCTGGAACTACTGTTCTTCACAAGGCTATCCATGGTTTGTTATGATCCACACAGCCAAATGCCTTGGCATAGTCAATAACGCACAAGTAAATGTCTTTATGATATTCTGTTTTCAGCCAACATCCATTTGACATCAGCAATAATATCCATTGTTACATGTCCTCTTCTGAATCCAGTGCATTGACAGCTCCCTGTCAATGTACTGCAACCTTTATTGCATGATCTTCAGAAAAATTTTGCTTGCATATGATAGGTTATTGGTTCTTTGCTCATTTTATTGGGTCACTTGTCTTTGGAATGTGTACAGATATGGATCTCTTCCAGTCAGTTGGCCAAGGAGCTATCTTCCAAATTTTCTGCCATAAATGAGTCAGTGTTTCCAGTGCTTCATGAGCTTGTTGAAACATTTCATTGGGGAGTCCATGAATTCCTGGAGCCTTGTTTTTGGTTAATGCTTTCAGTGCAACTTGAACTTCTTGCTTCTGCACCATCGTTTCTTGCTTATATGCTACCTCTAGAAATGATGGAGAGTCAACTCGTTCTTTGGGTACAGTGGCTCTGTGCATGACTGCCATCTGCTTTGGATGCTTCCTGCATCCTCCAATATTTTGCCCACAGAATCTTTCAATACTACAACTCTAGGATTGATTTTTTTAAAATTATTTCAGTTTCAGATATGCTGAGCATGTTCTTTCATTTGGTTTTCTAGCTCTAGGTCTCTGCACATTTCACTTTCATATTTTACTTTGTCTTTTTGAGGTGCCCTTGACATTTTCTGCTCACTTGTTTGACTGCATCCTTTCTTCCATTTGCCTCAGCTACTCTATGATTAAGAACAAATTTCAGAATCTCTTCTGACATCCATTGTGGTCTTTTCTTCCTTCCCTGTCTTTTTACTGACCTTTTTCATGAATGACGTTCTTATGTCCTCCCACAGCCCCCCGGTCTTCAGTCATTATTTCTCAAGAGAGAAAACCTGTCCTTGACATGTTCTCAAATATTCAGGTGAGATAGACTCAAGGTTATATTTTGGCTCTAGTGGACTTTTAATATTTTCATCTTTAACTTGAACGTGCATACAAGCAAGTGAGGGACTGTTCTACAGTCAGTTCCTGGCCTGGTCTTAGCTGCTGACATTGAGCTTCTTCATCTTTTCTTCCAATAGATACAGTCAATATGATTTCTGAGCATTCCATCTGGAGAAGTTCATGTGTACAGTCATCTTTTGCATTGTTGGAAAGAGGTATTTGCTATGAACAAGTTGTTGGTATCATAAAGTTCTATCATATGATCTCCAGCTTCATTTCTATTACCAAGATTATAGTTTCTAACTACTGTTCCTTTCTCGTTGTTTCCAACTTTTGCATTCCATTTGCCAATCAGTATCAATGCATTTAGTCCATGGGAACTGGCTGTAAAGCTTTGGCTGTAGCACAGAGCTGCTCCAACACTCACATCCGTGGAGGACTGAGGGCAGCGTCAGCATGGGGGGTGGCGGAGATGTCATTTGTACTTAATAGATGGGAGGTCTGCTAGTGCAGTGGGTTACCTATTGCACTACAAACCACAAGGTCAGCAGTTTGAAACCACCAGGCCCTCCATGGGAGAAAGATGAGGCTCTCTACTCCCATAAACAGCCAGTCTTTGAAACCCTCAAGAATAATTCTAGTCTGTTGGAAAGGGTTGCTATGAGTCAGAATTGACTCCACAACAGTGAGTTTGGGTTATTTGTTTTTAAAGCTGGATTGTAGTGTTTCCTGGTCTTACCTCAAATGGGCAAAGAAACCTGGTACACTTTCTCTGAAACTGATCTAGTTTTCTTCACCGACCTCCACTTAGTGTAAAGCAAGATGGACAAAAGATGAGATTCAGTCCAACCTGATACAGTAATCCTACCAACTTCTTTAGGTAAATTTCTACCTAATTTGAAAGAAAGGAGTTAGTTTCATTGATTATTTCAACCTTCTATCTGCCGTCAGCTCTTCTCCAAGGTAGCCCTTGAGTGAATAGGGTGACGTATGGCAGGATGTCTTGGGTGTGTTTGGTTCTTTTTGAAGATGTCTCTTGCCAACTGCTGATATTGCTCCAATTCTAAGTTGGTAGAAATCATAACTTGGTCTAGCGATACCTCCTAATGACTCAGCCTCATCTTAGTCTCCTCTGGCAAATGGAAACTCTTTTCTTCTCGCTAGGACTCCAGCCTCTGTTCCATCTTCTTCTATGGAAACTTCTGGTCTTGGGAGCTCCCTCATCTTCTGCTGTGGAGTCTTCTTGCTGAGGAGACTCAGGCTAGATCTATACCAGACTGGAATGGATCTCAGGAGATAAGTGGTGCTCCTCTGCCTGCCCCGTACTACTCACTTTACTTTGACATGGTGATACCTGCAGGTGAGTACAAATGTAGGTGGTCTGTTTTGAAGGTCTAACTGGGAGGTGCTCTAAAGTACCTCTTCTTTGGCTTCGTCATTCCCTATGTCACTCCAAGATAAGCAGAGAACCGGAACACAAGCATCTGACTGCTTTCCTTTCCATGGCAATCTCTCCTTCCTCCTTCCACCTGTCAAGGCCACATCCTCTTGTCAGGGCCATGTCCAAGGACATATCCTCTACAGCTGTGAGTCATGATCCACTGGCGAAGTGTGGAATAAATTGAGTCATGGCAAGCCTTAAAGAAAGACAGAGAAATATATACACAAGACTTGTTTTCTGAAATTTTGTTTTTTATATGCAAACATATGTTTTATATATATACATGTGTACCTAGGTATATGCACAAACATATGTATACAAAGATGTATGCAAAGCATATGTGCATATAGATATATATACATACATCTGTATATACATGGATGTGTGTGTATATATATATATACATATCTATATATATACACATACACACAAACACACATAGAGATGGGAGTTTCTTAAAACTCATGGAGTATTGAAAGGGATAGATATGGAATTTTTACGCTAACTTTTAAAATCTTCTGTGTGTGTTCTGGTTAGAATATAAAATGCATTTCTTACTGTGGGCCATGGAAAACATGTTTAAAAGGTACTTTAAAAAATCATATTCTCCTATCACACAGCAACAAGTCACATTTCCTATAGGAATCAAGATTATCTTCTATACACTTGGAGATCTCTAAACACTGAATTTTCCAAGTCTGGCTCTTGATGTACTAAGTGAGGAGATAAAGTAATTTAGAAAGTCTTCCCACACTCAGTTCTCATCTCTTCGCATTCCTTCTGGAAAACTTGTAATCACACCCCGGCCTCCAGTGAGAGCGATGTCGCCAGTTAACTAGGGAGAGGACCACCAGACCAGAAGGGCAAATGAAAGATTGTTAATATGTTCTTCATCTGTTAGCTTGCTAATTGTGTAAGTCCCACACGTCCCACCAGTCGCGCTGAACTGGTGCCCTTCCCAGAAGCTTTCACTGCTCATCCTCGTGGCCAGTGCTTCTATGAACAACCCTTGGCTTTGATGAGCAAATGTTGATGAACAAATGTACATGGCTTTTTGTGTGTGAAAAAGCCAACCCAAGTGATTTTACCTTGCAGGGTGGGCCTGTCCTTGTGATTATTTTTCACTACCTTACCACTCTTCAACATTTCTAGCTGTGGGCAGGGGCGAAGAACAATCAGCTTTTCTCATAGTACATCCTCAGTCTTAGCAGAACATGGAGACATATAGTAGTTGCTCAATAAAGCAATGTGAAATAAATCAGTATGAAGCTATGTGGGAGAAGAAGTGCCAAAAGTCCCATATGCTTTTAAATTATCTCTGGAACAGACTCCAGTGAATGTTAAATTGGCATGCCAATCATATCACATCATTTTCTTAAATGAGCTGAAAATATATTTTGTATTATTTTATGAATTGTATAACAGGTAGAAATCCGAGAAACAAATTGAATGATGTCAGTTTTATCTTTTAATAAAATGTTATCACTTTTGGTTTGATTTTATTGTCCCAGAAGACTCTAATTTAAGAGCTCATCATTTAAACTAAATTATAGCTCACAGTACAAAGAACCATAGTATTGCATATTTTTCATTTATTTGAATCGTTACCCATATAACATCACTGCTAGTAAAAGTGAGATACATACCCATCAATAAACATGATGCTATTCTGTTTAAGAATATACACAATGAAAACATCATTTCCTATTTGATTTTAAATATTGGTTTGAATGAAAAATAAAACAAAGCCATGAAGATATGTTTTAATTAATAGGTCTTTAAATTCTAAGAAAGCTCAATGGATAAAATCAGCCAGTTATTATTTACTTAGCCAGATATTTCTCATGAACAGACTTCTCTTGGAAACGACAATTATATAGTGCATTAAATATCTATAAAATATGTTCACATGAATTCTTGCTTTCTTTATGACCCATGGTCACCAAAACCTTATTTTGGAAACAAAACATATAGAACATTTCTCCAAGATAACTATTGTAGCCCAAGGTACTGAATACAGCTAGACTACGTTACTTAATACAGTCTTGATGAAAGTTTTACAACTCATTACAGGTAGGATGTGAATGTTACCTCAAGGTGCCAGGTAACACTGAGAATCTATTCTTCTTTTCCCGTTCATGACCAAAAGGCTCAGACCTACTATCTGATTAGTATTAGTCAACAGAGATATCCCGAGACTGGCCTAAGACTTGAAGAAACTTTTGTTTTGGTTCTTTGTCATGGTCAATAATTCTTTCCCATGTTTATCTTGAAACTGGAGTTAATCTAAATCATCTGTACATGACACTCCCAACTTTCCCCCCACCCGGTGTGAATTCTAAAGTAAAAAGCAAATATTCTCTATGTATTCTAATTTCTTTTTTGTGAAACAGTTTTATTGGCATATAATTCACAAATCATAAAATTCAATAGCTCGTTCATATTAAAACAGTTGTCCAGTCATCACCTCAATCAATTTTAGAAGCTTTTTCTTCAATCTAATACTCATCATTATTAATATTTTTTAAATAGATCATTTTATTGGAGGCTTTTACAGGTCTTATAACAATCCATATATCAATTGTATCAAGCCTCTTTGTACATGTGTTGTTATCATCTTTAAAAAAATCTTTTTATTAGGGGATCATACAACTCATCAGAATCCATACATACATCAATTGTATAAAGCACATTTGTACATTCATTGCCCTCATCATTCTTAAAACATTTGCTCTCCATTTAAGCCCCTGGCATCAGGTCCTCATTTCCCCCCTCCCTCTGCGCTCCCCCCTCCCTCATGAGCCCTTGATAATTTATAAATAATTATTTTGTCATATCTTTCCCTGTCCGATGTTTCCCTTCACCCACTTTTCTGTTGTCCGTCCCCCAGGGAGGAGGTCACATGTAATCGGTTCCCCCTTTACAACCCTCCCTCTGCCCTCCCAGTATCACCACTCACATCGCTGGTCCTGAAGGGATCATCCACCCTGGATTCCCTGTGTTTCCAGTTCCTATCTGTACCAGTGTACAGCCTCTGGTCTAGCCAGACTTGCAAGGTAGAATTCGGATCATGATAGTGGTGGGGGGTCATTTAGGAACTAGAGGAAAGTTGTATATTTCATTGGTTCTACATCACATCTTGACTGGCTCATCTCCTCCCCTAGACCCCTCTGCAAGGGGATCTTCAGTGGCCGAAAAATGGGCTTTGGGTCTCCACTCTACACTCCCCCCTTCATTCACTATGGTAAGATTTTTTTGTTCTGATGATGCCTGATACCTGATCCCTTCAACACTTCGTGATCGCACAGGCTGGTGTGCTTCTTCCATGTGGGCATTGTTGCTTCTGAGTTAGCTGGCTGCTTGTTTACCTTCAAGCCTTTAAGACCCCAGATGCTATACCGTTTGATAACCAGGCACCATCAGCTTTCTTCACCACATTTGCTTATGCACCCATTTGTCCTCATCGATCGTATCATGGAGGTGTGCACCCAATGATATGATTTTTTGTTCTTTGATGCCTGATAACCGATCCCTTCGGCACTTCGTGATCACACAGGCTGGTGTGTTCTTCCCTGTGGGCTTTGTTGCTTCTGAGCCAGATGACCGTTTGTTTATCTTCAAGCCTTTAAGACCCGAGACGCTATATCTTTTGATAGCCGGACACCATCAGCTTTCTTCACCACATTTGTCTATTCACCCACTTTGTCTTCAGCAGTGTGTCGGAGGATGAGCATCATAGAATGCCAATTTAATAGAAGAAACGATTCTTGCATTGAGGGAGTATTTGAGTGGAGGCCCAGTGTCTTTCTGCTACTTTAATATTAAACCTATAAATATATGCACATAGATCTATTTCCCCATCCTCATATATAAATATATTTACATATGTACATGCCCTTTTTTAGACCTCTATAAATGCCCTTTGCCTCCTAGCTCTTTCCTCTATTTCTTTCGACTTTCCTCTTGTCCCACTATCATGATCAGTCTTCATTTGGGCTTCAGTAATTCCTCTTGGTTACATTACCCTTGGTCATGCCCTACCAGGCCTCCTACACCCACCTCACCACCAATTTGGATCACTTGTTGTTCTCTTGTCCCTGGGTTTGTTAACACTACTACCTTTCCCCCCACCTCCCCATCTCCCATGTCCCTCTGGAACTGTAGGTCCCGTTGTTTTTGCCTCCAGATTGTTCATCCAGCCTATCTTATTTAGACAGACCTGCGGAAATAATAACATGCACAGAAACAAGACAGAGCAAAACCAAGCAATAATATACAACAAAACAACAATCCAATGACAAAAAAACAACAACAACCCTACAACACAACAAGAAAGAAAAGCTTGTAGTTAGTTCAAGGCTTATTTGTTGGCCTTTAGGAGTGTTTTCCAGTCCAGTCTGTTGGGGCACCATGCCCTGGCCCCAAATTCTACCTTCAGCATTCCCCGGGGACTTTGCCACTCCATTCCCTTGCTGTTCTGTTGCACCCCCTTAGTGTTTTGCCTTGGTGTGGCAGGGTCAGATCGAGCACGATTCCCACACTGTGTCTCCAGTGTTGTAGGGCTTTGGGTCAGTGTTAATGCTCGTCATTATCTCCTCCTTTCCCCCAGCCTTCTCCCCAAGACACCATTAATCCAGCTACTGTCTGTAAAGCTTTACCTCCTGGATTTCATGTGCAGAAAAACATACAATAGCAAAGTAAAATAGAGGTGGAAAAAAAATCTCAATTAAAATTAAAAGAAAACATTAAAAACTAGAACAAATTTAAAATGGGTCAAAAGTGAGAGCAAATGCTAAGGTGATACATTTTAACCTAACTGCATCTGCAATAATCCATTAAAACCATTTTATTTGGAGCTCTTACAACTTTTATAACATTCCATATATTGATTGCATGAAGCACATCTGTATATATGTCGCCATCATAATTTTCTAAGCATTTACTTTCTATTTGAGCCCTTGGTAGCAGTTACTCTTTTTCCCCTCTCCCCCCTCCTCCCCTCCTTATGACCCTTTGATAAGTTATAAGTTATTATTATTTTCATATCTTACACTATCCACTGTCTCCCTTCACCCACATTTCTGTTGTTCATCCCCCTTGGGGGTGGGGTGGGGATTTTGCATTGATCACTGAGATAGGTTCCTCCTTCCTCCTCTCCTGTCCCCACTGTCCCCCTACTCTCCTGGCATCGCTACTCCCATTTCTGTACCTGAGGGGTTTATCTGACCTGGATTCTGTGTGTCCTGAGCTCTTATCTGTACCAGTGTGCACGCTCCGGTCGAGCCAGAACTGAAAGGCAGGACCAGCGTCATGATAGTGGAGAGTGAAGAACCCTCAAAGAACCTGAGGGATATGGTGTGTTTCATCGGTGCTATACTGCTTCCTGATTGACTCATCGCTTCCTTGTGAACCTTCTGTGAGGGATGTCCTATTGTCTACAGATGGGTTTGGGGTCTCTGCTCTGACTCCTCTCGTTCTCAACAATGTTTTTTGTTTGTTTTGGGGGGTCGTCTGGTGCCAGTTACCTGATCCCGTCATCTCATCATCATCAATGGTGGCGTGTTTCTTCCATGTGGGCTTGCTTTTCTGCTAGATGGCTGATTCTTTAACTTCAAGCCTTTAGGACCCCAGACACTATATCTTTTATGATCTTGTTTGACTGTGTTTCCCATTTGTTGAAGGCTGCCTGATTGTCCTTGGAATCGCTGCTACGATTTTCCACCTATTCTAGTCTGTTGGTGAGGTCCGTTATCTCGTTTTGCTTTTGTTACCTCATCCATTAGTTCTTGTATTTCTCTTTGGTGGGTGGACCTTATCCCCTCTATCATCACTTCATCTCCTCTATCATTGCATTCTTATTCTGCATTGCTTCCCTCCTATCTTGTATTACTCCAAGCAGCATTCTAAAGATTTTTTGTTGCAGATAATCTTTTTTCTATGAGTGTCATTAGGTTTAGGACTTCTTCTGCTGTTGCATTTTGTTTTTATTGTTTCCTTGTTGATGGTGCTGAGGCATGTTGCTGCCTGTGTGGCATTTCGGAAGAACTGGGTGCCATGTTCCTGGAGAATAAGGAGCCCTGAGCATTTTCTCTATGTGATTGGCAAGTGTGGTTTCTGGGACTACCCGTGGCCTACTATGATCGTGGGTCAGATTATTGTGCAGATGAGGCTCTTCGGTGACTCAGTTGACCAAGGTGGTGGGGGAACATGGAGGGTGGGCTGAGGCTAGCAACTGTAGGTATGCTTCTGCTCTGGGTTGGGGTGGTCCTGTAGCATGGACATGGGCCTGGTCTGGACTGTCTGGCTACAACTTGCAGTATTTTAAATACTCTCTGTAGAACTCCAAACTGGTAGAGATGGTTTTTGCCTTGGCCTATGGCTTTCCGCCCCTGGCTTTTCCTGTTTTGTTATGTCAAAATCCAACAGTGTGCTCTTAGGATTATAGTTCCACCTGTCTTGTTATGTTAATATTATGCCAGTGGACCAGGACCAGGTTTCTAGCATCTTACATTTAAAGTAACACAAAGGAACACAGCCTGGAATTGTAAGCATTAGCCATTTTTTTCTTTTCTTTTTTTTAGAATGACTTGTGGAGTACCCTGGTAATGGGATGTGCTGCGCTGTCCCCCAGGGAAGTGCGACCAGATTAGCCAAGGGTGTTTGGGGCTGACGATGTGAATTCTACCCTGGCTGTACTATTGTGTCACTCCTGGCTCTCTCCTGCACAGCTATGTCACGGTTAAATATTCCAGGGACTCTTTAATTGCTGAAAATTAGTGACTAATTATCTATCTTTACCCATGCTGGTAGGTGTGAAGCAGGGGAGAGGGGGAAAGGGGATGGGTAATGTGGTCACTCTGTTCATGGCTGGGGAGAGAGGATGCAAAGCTCCATAATGCATGAGCAGGGCGGATAGCAGAGAGAGGAACTCCGGTGTGAAGTCTTGTGGCTAGTTCTTGGAGGCTTTCAGAGAGCCTGGGATGATGAGCACCTTTAGATAGCAGCCTGGGGAAATTACTAAATTACTGCATGGATCTTGGGTGAAAGAAGGGGTCTGGTGAGGGATTAGTGGGGTCCGTGGGCAGGCATAGTGAACTTAGAGCATTTTAAGGAGTTTTTGAATTGTTGTGTAGGCAAAAATTGCACAGAGAGGTCCGAACCAGACCTGAGTATGCTGAATAAATTTTTAGCACCCAGGCACCTAATATTGGCCTCCTTACCACTTAATTTTCTGATTTAAGAACAGGAGCACCGAGTGGGTGATTTTACCTGGACACCACCTTCTGAAAGAATCCATTTTCCAATGCATTATGCATGATAGGAAGCCTATTCACACAACTGGTCTATGGTCAGAGGAGATTCATAAGTGGCCTAATCTACATGTCTTTCTCTTTCTTTCTTTTTTCTCCCAAATGGAAACAACTTTTAAACACATTTAACTTCCTCTTCCATAAATGACTTTACAATGTTCTTTTTTTTTATAACAAGGCTGTTCCCATCACTCAATTTTGGTTAGAGGGGATTCACTAGAGGTTTAATCCATGTGTGGCCCCTGAACATGGATTTTGAACTTCCACTGCTATCCACAACCTTCTGCGCATCAGTATTCAGAATTTAAGCTCGAAAATCATTGCTTCTGAAATGGGATTTATAATCCGTAGATTGCACAGGCTGGTGTGCTTCTTCCATGTGGACTTCGATGCCTCCTTTAGATAACTGCTTGTTTGAAGACAGGCTTTAAGACCCCAGATGTTATTCCTTCTGAAAGCTAGGCACCATCTAGTTTCTTTACCATACTTTGATCTAGCATCCATGTCTTCATTGATTTTTTTTTTTTACGAGGGTGAGCACCTAGCAGGGCTCTGTCTATGTATTCTAATATCTAATTGTTTTATTGTCAGACCACTTGTTAGTGTCACCTTCTAAAAAATAAGTTTATTTTTCCTCTCTTTTCCTGTCTAACTTGGTTAGTGAACTGACTTGAGTGCTCCATGATAGAGATAAACTCTTTATAGCAGTAATACTATTTTCAATAATATTATACCATTGTATATATAAAGTGCAAATTTTAACCTGACTCTAGATTTATACAACTGAACCTAGGCTATTTGCCTCCTCTTATTTTTTCATTCACCTATTCATCAGAAAATACCTATGAAGTACTAGAACTTATGATAAGAACTTGGTTAGACATATAAAGCATCTTCCTCCTTAAAATTTGTATTCCAATGGGAGAAGCAATAAAATATAGGTTGTAATAGATGCTTTATATGCAAGGCAATATGCAGAGATGGAGGGTGGAGGATTACTGTCTGATATAGTTACAGAAGATGAGTCCCCTAGGTTGGAAGGCATCATAAAAAGCTGTAGCCATGAACTCAAGCATATCAATGATCATGAAGATGTGAATCAGTGATAATTCTAGATTTAATTTTAAGAACAATTTGTACTCAGAGGTCATTCTGTATAATGGCTTTAATTCATAATCACACCAAAATGGGGAGAAAAAAGCAAACGTTTCTCAACTGTTAAGTACACCAACTGGAGTACATTTATACATGGCATACTGCATTACAATAAAAGGGAATCAGCTACTAATACGTGAGGTTGTTATGAGTTTGCATCAACTTTGACAACTGTTTTTGTTACTATTATGTACAAAAATCTGGATGAATAGCAAATGTACTGTCAAGTGAAAAATGCCAGGCTCTAGTAGTCACCTAATGCTGTTGAAAATTATCCAAATTTAGCAGGGGGAAAACAGAAAACCCTACCTTGTACCTGGAAAGAAACTGGAAATAATTGATGACTAGTACCAAGAGCCAATTATACATGTCACAGTGTTGTTGCATCTGACTTCTAGATAAAAAGAGAGAAGAAATCTCTATCATTCTTCATAAATCAGCCTCTTCCTTGGGGTTTATCAAACTGGTTGAGACAGAATCTTGTGGTTCACAATAATTCTCATTCCCCAAATCATTATTTTGCTGGATCATGTGTAAAAACATGATCCTATGGCATCTGAGGTGCACTGAGTCAGCATGTGACAGATACCATCCATGGCACCAGGTAAGTGGCGCACACCCACAAGCCCAATATTGGTTTCCCCACAGACACCAATGTGACCCCAGACCTTCAACACCTTGGAGCCTCCATTTCCTTTCCCAGCAAAAGCTGTGGCTAGATCCTGATATCTTCTATGCTTTCCATTTATACTCTATTAGCCATTATTCTAGGATCTAAGGAAAAGAAGTGTCTTGTGAGACACTATCTCCTATGTTCCCAGGCAGGGATGCCCATGCCACCAAATGCCCCCAATGCATATCCACCTGCACCTCTACTGCCCCATCAGCCAGACACACACACACACACACACATTTATCTCAAGCCCTACTGTCATCGAGTCTCACTTTTATGAAATGACATAAACAGTAAAGATCAAGAAATGAGTGCTCACTAATGGTTACCAGGGATAGAAGGCAGAGGAGTCAAGATAATAAATATTTGTTACTTATGATAATGGGAAAGGCAACACTAAATAGAGTACAGTGTGTACACCTTGACAAAGATCAGTGATATGCTATACATCGAAATTCTGTGGCCTACATTGCCAGGGAATTAAGCCCTTCCTTCTGGGACGGAGTCTGTGCTAACCACCATGACACCAGTGCCTTGGAGGTGTAGTGGGTAAAGCATTGGGCTGTTAAATGTTAGGTCAGCAATTCAAATCCACCAGCAGCTCTATGGGAGAAAGCAAGTCTAGCGCTCTCACAAAGATTTACAGTCTCAGAAACCCTATATAAGGTTGCTGTAAATCCGAATTGGTTCAATGGCAGTAAGTTTGTTTTATATGGCATACGTAATTTTGCAATCACCAAAAATATATGGGCACATATACACATATATGTAAATAAAAATATTATTAGAAAACTTTATTAAACAAAAATAACAAAGTACAAAACAAAAGCACAAAAGTTTGAAGCTTTTGTTTATCGACATATCTTTAATTTGGGTCTTTACAATCTTGCATGTGGTGGTTTCATCTCCAGGCTTCCCCTAAAGAATTTTGCATTCTTTGATTGACACCACATCAAAATATCAGTTGTACTATCTTCAGAGATTCAAATCATGTTCTTTTTTACAGTTCTAGGAGTTTGAGGCAAGATCAGGGCTGCAGGCTGGATGAGTAAAGATGCCCAAGAAAAGTCTTATAGGACACCCTTGCTACCCTTAACGAATGAGCAGGTGGTTGCATAAGATGGGGAAGTTTTCTCAGAACAATTTCCTATCCCTTTTCTCACCAGTGCAGTTATTCATTTTCTTAAAACATCTTCACAATAAAGCTCCATTTGAGAAAATATATCAAGATTACCAGTTAGGGGCTCAGAATTAATTTCCTTGACTTCTCTACCATGAATTGAACCGGTTCAGCAGATCCCCTCGGAAGACACTGTTTACTGGATCTTTATTTTGAAGGCACCATGAGACTAAGAGAAGTGTATTGCTGAGAACTTGTCTGCCCTCTCCATTGATCACACAGGCATGTTTAAACACATTTTGTTGAGAATAAAACACCTTTTGTTGTTCAGGTGTGACCCAAAACTCTGGTAGCAATATTTTACTTATGCTTGTATGCTAAAAGCTAATTGGTGAGTTGGAACAGACGAGACACCTAACCACAACAGTTACACGGTGTTGTTGCTATTGTTTCGTGCCATCTAGTTTCAGATCAGCAACCCTATGCTCTACATAATGATGCGCTGTCAAGTCCTCTCCATCCTCACCATTGTTCCTATACTTGAGCCCATTGTCGCAGCCACTGTGTCTAGCCACCTCATACAGGGCCTTCCTCTTTCCATTGCCCTTCACTTCACCAAGAGTAATGTCCTTTTCCAGAGACTGGTCTCTCCTAACAAAAAGTCCAAAGTATGGGAGAGATAAAGTCTAACCATCCTTGCCTCTATGTAGCATTTTGGCCATACTTCTCCCAGAATAGATTTGTTTGTCCTTTTGTCCATGCTGCTTTCAATATTATTCACTAGCACCCAAATTCAGACTCATGGATGCTTCTTCTGTCTTCCTTTTTCAATGTCCAACTTTCTGTGAAGCAATAAAAAATGCCATGGCTCGTGTCAGGTGCACCTCAGCGATCGAAGTAACATCCCTGCTGGACAATACTATAAAGAGGTGATGTGCGGCAGTCTAACCAGAGCAATGCATTTTTTATATCTTGACTGCTCTTCCATGAACATTTATTGTGGATTCAAGCAAGACAAAATCCTTGACAACTCCAATCTCTTCTCCACTTGCATGACCTATTGGTCCCGTTGTGAGGATTTGGGTTTTCTTTACATAGAGTTGTCATCCATATTGAAGACTGCAGTCCTTAAGCTTTATCATCAAGTGTCGCAAATCCTCCTCACTTTCAGCAAGTAAAGTTGTATCATCTGCATATCTTAGGTTGTTAATAAGCCTGCCTCCAATCTTGATGCCACATTCTTCTTCCTATAATTCAGCTTCTCTGATTATTTTCCCAGTATACACATTGAATAAATATGGTGAAAGGATACAATCCTGACACACACTTCTCCTGATTTAAAACCATGTAGTATCTCTTTGTTCTGTTCTCACAACTGCCTCTTATTCCATGTACAAGTTCCATGTGCGCACAGTGAGGGTTCTGGCTTTCCCATTCTTCTCAAGGCTATCCATAGTTCATTATGATCCACACAGTCAAGTGCCTTGGCACAGTCAATAAAGCACAAGTAAACATCTTTCTCATACCCTCTGCTTTCAGCCAACATCCATCTGCCATCAGCAATAATGTCCCTTGTTCCACACCCTCTACTGAATCTGCCCTGAACCTTTGACAGTTCCTTGTCAATGTACTGCTGCAACTATTGTTGAATGATCTTCAGCAACATTTTACTTGCATGTGGTATCTATGATACGGATCTATAATTTGAACATCTGTTGGGACACCTTTCTTTGGAACAAGTACAAATATGAATCTCTTCCATTTAGTTGGCCAAGCAGCTGTCTTCCACGTTTCCTGAAATGAATGAGTGCTTTAGGCAGGGTTATCTAGAGAAAGAAAACCAGGACACTTCTGATTATACATATTTATAAGGATAGGTTTATACAGTGATGAGGATTATAGTAGATAATTAATCCATACAGCAATACAGAAGGTGCAGTTCAACTCATTTTCATGGAACAGTTAATATGCTGAAGGTCCTTCAGTTCATGAGGGCTGCCAATCCAAGGTCAAGGAAGCAGACAGCTGAGTCTGCTCTCCGGCAAGACAGGCAGAGGTGGGGCAGCAACAGTCAGTAACATGGGAGCATAGCAAAGCAGGCTCCAATGGGGTCTCAAACTCTAGTGATGGATGGACACACTGGTGCACTGTAACACGATCCAGCAGCGTGGTGAAGCAGGTCTTGAAGGAGCCTCAAGCTTTTGCGATGTATAACAAGGCAATATGATCTCCAGGTTGGTTCAACACACAGGTAGTGTGGCACACGGTTGAGGCAAAGAACTAGCTCAAGCAGCAGCATTTTGGTCTTATCATCTGGGAGAAAGGGAGATGGGGGCCAGATTGGGAAGTCTTTTGTCTCATTGCCCTCCAATCAAGCTGTGACCTCATTAACTTTGTGCACGTATTCCTATGGAAGCCTAGTTGGGACAATAAGCCTAAATATCACAACGAGTAAGTGCTTTCTGTACTTCATGAGCTTTTTCAAACATTTTGATGGATATTCCATCAATTCCTGGAGCCTTGTTTTTGGCTCATGCTTTCAGTGTAGTTTGATCTCTTCCTTCAGTTACACTCATCTTGGGGCCAGCAAGATCTGGCTCGTCACCCTAGGACTGAGTGGGACATGGAACTTTCAGTGATAAACCCCAAGACAAATGCTCTAGGACAGTGGTTCTCAACCTATGGGTCGCGACCCCTTTGGCGGCTGAACGACCCTTTCACAGGCGTGGCCTGATTCATAAAAGTAGCAAAATGACAGTCATGAAGTAGCAACGAAAATAAATTTATGCTTGGGGGGGGGGGGTGGAGGGAATCACCACAACATGAGGAAATGTATTAAAGGGCCACGGCATTAGGAAGGTTGAGAACCACTGATCTAGGGAGTGGGGGCTCACACTGAAATAGATGCATCCTCATGAATATCCCAAAACTGTGCTATTGCCCTCTATTGTCCTCTTCACACATCCCAGCTTCCACTTGGGTCTCTGCTCTGGAAGCTGTCTTCTCTTCCATTCACACTGTAGGGCAAAAGGAAAGAGGAAGATCAGCCATTTACCACCCCATCAGCCTCAGTTTCCTCAGCTCAAGTCAGTGGGCTGTGGAGAGGAGGAAGTGGGATGATGTAAATCACCTAGGAGAGGGCTGGGCATTGAGTGAATCCTCCAAAAGTGACACCTCCTTCTGTTAAGTTAATGGCAGTGCTGCAGCAGCAGGGCCTTTGGAAGCCCTACTGGGCCAGTGCAGCAGGCTGCCTCACAGGAGTTGGGCTCTATTTCCTACCTGGTTGACTCTTAGCACCCTCGCCCCAAGCCAGGGACTCATGATTATGTGCAAGGAAGGGCCATTGTTGATCAAGCAGGGTGACATGAGGGCCGCAGAATCAAGCATTTGTCAGATGCTGAGGGAAAAAGGGAATCCCTCGGTAATACAAATGATCACCACACTCGCCTCCTAACTAAAAAGTTGGTGGTTCAAGTTCACACAGAGGTTTTTGGGAAGAAAGCCCTTGTTATCTACCTCAGAAAAATCAGCCACTGAAAACCTTTTAGAGCACAGTTCTCTTTTGACACACTCGAATCAGTATCGACTCCATGACAACTATTTTTGGGGAAGGAAGAACTGTCAACAGAGGCAGATCCTGAAGTCCCTCATGACCTGAAGTTCTGGAATTCAAGAAAGAACTTGAACAATTTCACTCTGGTACAAGAAAGGTGGTCTTTGTTCACAACGAGGGTGTGATAAGGAGCAAACCTAGCAGCAGCCAATCTGAATCAAAGGAACCATTGTGGAGAATATGACACCACAGAAGCAATTTGAGTGGGGTGTCAATATAGAACAAAAGCACCCAACATTTTAGTCCAGAGGATAATCTCTGAGTCCCAAGTATAAGTATATAAGGAAAAATTGCCCCAAACAATGAAAAAGTCAATACTATTAAGATTAACTTAATAATTTAATTAAATTAGGGACCATTTATTGTTTGCCAATAAGGCATTTGGGAGTGGGAGTGGGGAGAGACATTTAAGTCACTTAATCCTTGTAGGATATATGTAAATCTCACTTCTCAAAACAGGGAGAAAGTGCATGTACACCATGCATGAAGGACGGAAGTTCATTCATAAAGTGATTCATTAGAGACCGAACAGAGTATGTGAGCAAAAGCTGCCATCATCTGGATGGTGGGAAACACATCGGGAATAATCAGAGGGCGTGCTAAGAAAGGCTTTCCATTCAAGACTTGCTAGCTTTGGTTGGTTGACTTGTGTAGTTTTCATTGGTTGACTTCTCCCTGGACTTCAGTTTCCTCATCCGTAAAATGGATCTGGGAGTGAGAGTCTCAAAGATCTCTTTTTGCTTTGCCAACTCAATGGTTACTTGTGAATAGTTTTTCTAATTTTAAAAGCAACATATCATCGCCCTTCCCAGAGTACTAGGAAGAAAGACTCCGTTCCTTTCCAAGGGAAACAGCATTTTCACCTTCTCATTTAACTGTGAGCCAGCTCTAATATGACTTTCCCAGATTCCAAAATTAGGAGTTCAGTAATTTCAAGGTCTTGGTCCCTTAAGTGCTAACGGGTTGTGTTTATATGAATCAAAGCAAGCTTTTAGCTTTACGGTGAAAAGGTTTGAATATCTGTTGTGGTTGTTATTTTAGAAAAATGATGGATACCAGCCCCTAAAAAAAAGTCAGCCCACTTGGAGACCTCCTGGCTTTATTGCCTTCTTTAATATTGCTGACAGTCTCTTGCAAATGTATCACAAGTTGGCATTTATTAGTGCATGGCACAAGTAAGGGGCATGTTATTTGATTTGAATAACAGCTTGGAGCTACAGTTTGAGTCCAAAAATATATTAGTCAGAAACAATCTCATTTAATAACACAGAAACTAATAAAAGAAAAGTATTCCAACTGATTCAGAATTGAATTTATGAATATTGCTTTAGCAGGATTAATGATCAAAACCCCAACCTGTTTGTCACGTTCTAACTGACGTTTCCATTTAAATGCAAAACCAGAAGTCAATGACTCCAAAGGATTGTATATTGCTTTGAAGAAAACCAGTTCATTTTACATGTAAGCTTTCAAATTGGCAATAAACTTTAATTACAGGGTCAGATAATCAAATTATCATCAAATAGCCTCCCATAAAAATCTATGTTTGAAATTAATGAGACAAAAGCCTTCCACTTGGTATCATTACACCCCTGTAACTTACTAACAGACATTTCATTTTCATTTCAAAGTCACCTTAAGGACTTTCTTCTCAATTTCCAGTGTGTACCGTAATTTGATTTAGAAAATATTTCATTCTTAGTTCCACACAGTCCTTTGGATTTTCCTATTCACGTCCACCTTTTCTGCTCCTCTCATCTCAGGAGGTCTGTATTATAACTGACAATTGGATTTCCAAGTCAGCAGGAGGTATTATAAACCTTTCCAATTGAGAAATAGGTACATATCCAGACCTGGTGTCAGGTGTCATCTGACAAGAAGCACAGGCATCACAGGGCAGGAACATTTTGCACAGAGTTGGTTGTTACTGTTAGTGTCCAAATGATTGTCTCTCATGGAGACCCCAAATGTGCAGAGGAGAATTGCTTCATCGAGTTTTCATACCTGTGACCTTTCAGCAGGCCTGTCTTTGGAAGTGCCTCTTGATGGGTTCGAACCACCAACCTTTATGACAGTAGGTGAGAAGTTAACTATTTGTACCATCCAGGGACTCCTGAATAGATATAAATATTTACATTATTTCAAAATCAACAAATAAATACACTGTCAAGTAAGTGATGAAATACTTAACCCTACCTGCTTCATTGTATCATTAGCTAAGGGCAAATTAAATACTAAGTAATGCAAAACAAAACAAAAATACTAAGTGAAGCTTAAAAACCCCTCACTCTCTGTCTGTCTGTCTGTCTGTCTATCTACTTACATAGTGGTTTATCTTCTTGGGTGACAGTGAATTTTTTTCTTTTTTCATCAGAATAAAGACAAGTTAGTTGCCAAAGCTTCCTGTTTCTAGAAAGCAGCTAAGGGCAATCAAGTAAGAGTGATGAGCTGAGAAGCAGAGAGAGAGGAATTTCAAATGGATACTCCTCTGTCATGGATATATTTTCATTTTCTGAAGATTAGACACTTCCTGAGTTTTTCCATATTATAAAACAAATGGGGTTCCTGGCATCTGACAGGGTTGCCAGATGAAGCAATGCTCAGTTAAATATAAATCTCAGATAAACAAGGAATAGATTTTTAGTATAGGTTTGTCTTAAATATTGCCTGGGATATGCCATAAAAATTATTTCTTATTTATCTGAAACTAGTTTATCTTGATTATCTGTAACTAGTCATTCTCTATTTTTGTTTGTTAAAACTGGCAAATTTAGTCTGCAGTAATAATGATAATTTTGTAAGTGCTTCTTTGAGTTCAGAGCACATGTTAGGTCACAAAGCAAAGCTTAATAAATTTAAAACCAGCTTCTCAGATCACAAAGCTATAAAATTAAAAATTAACAATAGGAGGATCAAGGGGGAAAACAAAATACATGAAAAGCAAACATTTCTAATACTTTCAATTAAATATTTCTAATACTTGCTCAAGAACTTGATCACAAAAATCAGCTGGAAGCTTTTTAAAAATGTTCATGCTCAGGCCTATCCTGGAACCACTGATTCAATAAGTCCAGGCTTGGCTTGGTATTCTGTGTTATGAAAAGTTTCCCAGGTGATTCTTGGCCATAGATAGTTTGAGAAACACTGCAAATGCCTCTTTTATTGTCACTCCATCCCTGAGATGGGTGTGGGAAGAAAAGCAAGATTATTAACCTTCATTTCTAGTTGGGAAGATCATGCCCAAAGAGGTATTCATGCAAGCTCAATAAAGATATAAAAAAACTAAATAACACAATTAATTAATTTGACCTCTTAGACATATACAGAACACTCCACCCAATAATAACACAATATACATCTATTCTAAAATACATAGAACTGTCTACAGAGTTGCCCAACTCTTAGGTCACAATTTAATAAATTAAAAACCCACCTTCTCAGATTATAATGCTATATAATTAGAAATCAACAATGAGAGAATCAAGAGGTGAAATCAAATATGTGGAAAGTGAACAGCACTTTCCCTAAAAACAGCTGGGTAATTGAAGAAATGCAGAATAAAAATTTTAAATTCCTCAACTCAAATGAAAATAAAAAAACAGCTCTCCAAAATCGATTGCATACAGCTAAAGCAGTACTCAGAGGACAATTTATAGCAATAAACCCATAGATCAAAAAAAGAAAGAAAGAAATTAACAACTTATGCCAATGTCTCCAACAGCTAGAATAATAACAGCAAAATAAGCTCTCATTTATTTCTCCTCTAACATTTATTCTTTTTTCTGTTGCCTGTGATAAAGAACTGACAAGACAAGATACTGGTTCTTTGAAAGGATTAACAAAATTGACAAACTACTGACAAACAAAGGAGAAGAAGGTGAAGATACAAATATCTTGAATAAGAAATGAAATGGGTAACATCACATAGAGCCAAATGAAATAAAACAGGTAATAACATAATACTATGAAAGTCTGTACTCCAAAAATTTTGAAAACGCAGACCAACTGGACAAATTTCTAGAAACACACCATTTACCTGAGCTAACATTGACAGAAGCATAAAAACGGAACAGACTCAGAACAAAAGGAGAAAGTGATTGGGTCATTAAAAACTAAACAAAAACCAGAAAATCAAACAAAAAGTCTAAAACCAGATAGTTACACCAGACAATTCTACCAAATGTTCAGAGAGGCTTTGACACAGCTTCTACTCAAACTATTCTAGAATGTAAAAAAGGAAGAAAACTTTTGAAATAATTTTGTGAAGCAAGTATACTATGATATCAAATCCAGGCAAGGATATCACCAGAATAGAGAATTATAAACCAATATCCTATAAACATACTCACTCATTGATATTGAGTCGATACCAACTCATAGCTATCCTGTAGAACTGTCCCTGTGGGTTTCCAAAACTATAACTCTTACAGACATATAAAGCCCCATATTTCTTCTATGAGGCAGCTGGTGGTTTTGTACTGCTGACTTTGCAGTTAGCAGCTCAGCATGTAACTATTATATCACCAGGGCTCCTCATGCACATATGCAAAAATTCTCAATAAAATTCTAGCCAATATAATACAACAAAATATTTTTTTATTTAAAAAAACCCCAAACAATACACCATGATCAAGTAGTAGTCATCCCAAGTATGCAAGGATGACTCAGTGTTAGAAAACACAGTGAGTGTATTCCTCCATATAAATCAAACAAATGATAAAAACCACATGTGTACACCAAGTGATGGACAGAAAGCATTTGACAGAATCCAACATCCATTATGGATAAAAGAACTCAGCAAAATAGAAGTATAAAGGAAATTCCTCAACATAATAAAGTACATATAGAAAAAACTAATGGTCGATATTTAATAGGTAGACAACAAAAGCACTCCCCCTGCAAACAAGAAAGATAAGGAAGTTCTTTATCACCACTCTTATTCAATGTTGTAACAGAAGTTTTATCCAGAGCTACTAGACTACAAGAAGAAATCAAAAGCATCCAAACTGACAAAGAAGAACTAAAGCTCTATTTGCAGGTGGTATGATTCTATGCATAGGAAACCACAAACACTTAACAAGAAAATCGTTAGAAATAATCGAAAGATTTGGCAGCATGACAGGGTACAAGATTGACGTACAAATATCAATCAGATTTTTGTATACCAGTTGTGTTAGTTCAGGTTGACTAGAAAAACAAATAGACACTTATAGATGTGTAAGAGAGAGCTTTATATCAAAGAGCAATTGTATATTGAGAAAATGTCCCATCCGAGGCCAGATCAAGCCCATAAATCTGATATGAGCTCATATATCTGAGACTAGTCCATAAATTTCTCTTTAGACTCACAGAGCACATTTAATGATGCCAAAAGCAGGAATATCACAGGCCAGTGGGTGAAAAGTCCTGTGGAAGCATCTCAGCACTCCATGTGGCTTCTCCAGCTCCAGGGTGTGTGTCCTGCCTCCAGGGAGGAAGACAGGAGTTCCCAGAGTCCTCAGGAGAAGGGCATGTCCACACAGAGGCATTATTGACTAGGACCTGAATGACAAACTAGACTCCATCCCTTTGCTCAAGTTGACAGGAGATTATGTAACTGCCTCACCACTGTTTGCCAAAGTGGGTGAAACTGATCCCTGGGTGACACTGGAATGATCCAGGGGGCTGCAAAAGCAGATACCTTAAATTTATCCTGGATTATGGGTTAAAATACAAAAAGTTTTCATTGCCAGGGGTGTGCTGAATAGTTTGTTTTCTGAAAAGGAGGTTGTAAGCCAAATAAATTTGGGAACCTTTGTAGTATACCAATGAAGAAAGTTATGAAAAGAGAATCAAGAGAACAATATCATTTACAATATTCACCTGAAAGATGAAATGCTTAGGAATTAACATAACCAGAGAAACTAAAAATCTGTACAATGAAAACTGCAAAACACTACTACAAGAGGCCCAAGGAGACCTCCATATGTGGAAGATGATACCATGATCATGGATAGAAAGATGTAACATTGTGAACATGATAATACTACCCAAAGTGAGTTATAAATGCAATATATTCTCATTCCAGATCCCCGAGTCATGCTTTAAAAAGATGGAAAAACTAATGACCAACTTTATATGGAAAGCAAAGAGACCTAGGCTAAGCAAAGTACTAAAGAAGAACAAAGTTGGAGGCCTCTTACTTCCCAACTTCAAAACTTACCACACAGTCATGGATGTCTAAAGTGCCTGAGAAATACCTAAACCAATAGAATAGAACAGAGAACCCAGAAATAAATCTACTTCACCTATAGAGAACTGATTTTTGACCAATGGCTTAAGTGCATTAAATGGGGAAGAGGGAGTTTCAACAAATGGTGTTGTCAAAATTAGATTTCTATTTGAAGAAGATTGAAATAGGACCCATATCTCATTCCATATTAAAAAAACTCAAGATGGATTAGAGATCTAAATATCAACCCTAGTTCATCAATAAAAGATCATTAATGAGGAAATAGGGACAAACTCCGGGGCTCTAACACATGGCAAAAACACACAAAACATACAGATAGCAAAATACAACATTATTGATTGAGATCTCTTAACATACAGATAGCAGAATACAACATTATTGATTGAGATCTCTTAAAAACAAGACACCTGTGTGCATCAAAAGATTTTTCCCAATGGGTAAAAAGAAAATAGACTGGGAAACACAATTTGGCGAGACTATATCAGACAAGGGACTGATCTTCAAATCTATAGAAAACTGTAACACCTCAACAAGAAAAAGATGAATAATCAAATTTAAGAATAGAAGACCTGAACTGAGAGTTCAAAGACAGCATCAGCATGACCAATAAACATGAAGAAATGCTCAGGATCATAAACCATCCAAGAGATGAAAATCAAAACAATGATGAAATACCACCTCACCCAAGCATGGATCTCAACGTTTTAAAAAGCAGAAGACAAGAAATTTTGGAGGCGAATTTGAGAGACTGGAACCCTCATACATTGCTGGTGGAACTGTCAAACATGTTGGGAAATGGTATGGCATTTTCTTAAACAATTGGAATAGAAATACAAAATGACTCAGCATTTGAACTATGTGGTATATACCCTATAACAACAAGCATAAAAACATGAGTAGACATCTGTATACCCATGTTCCTCACAGTGTGATTCACAATAGCAAGAAGAAGGAAGCAATCTAAATGCCCGTCAAAGACAGAACGGAAAATAAACTTCTGTGCATACACACAATGGACTATCACTAAAGATTAATGATGAAACAGTGAAACACGTGTGTCATGGATGGATTTGGAGGACAGTATGCCGAGTGACGTTAGTCAATCACTAAAGAACAGACTTTGATGGTCACCAAGGGCTGATGGGGAAGGGAGGAAGAGAAATAATCAGCCAGAGGGTAGATAGATGTGAACTTGAGTGAAGGGTGTACAATATCCTAAAAGAGAGAGATGGGAAAATGGGATAAGTGGAAGGAGAGGGAAATAAGGCAAGCCATGGGAAGAAGTTAAGTTGTTGAACATAAAAGTGATCATTGGACATGTAAAGCCTCGCCTTATTCACAATAAAATGTTGTTTGTTTTTTTCCAAAAAAGTATTCATGTTTGGCCCTCATTGGGATCTTTCCCATTTGTTGCCTTTGAGTTGTAGGGACCCTGTGTATTTCCGACGAGATTTGGGGTCCATATTGTTTCCAGAAGCAGATCGCCAAGCCTTTTTTCAGGGGTGCCTCTGGGTGCATTAAGTAGCATGGCGTTTTGACAGCTGTGGCTGTGTAATCAGTTTGAAAGTCAAGTAATGCAAGCCCGCCCATTTTGTTCTTCCACTTGAGGAGTTCTTTGCCAATTCTGGACTTCTTCCCTCTCCATATGAAGTTGGTAATCAGTTTTTCCATTTATTTGAAAAGTGATGCTGGAATTTGTATCAGGATTGCATTGACTTTACATAGTGCCTTAGGCAAGATTGACAACTTTACAATATTGAGTCTTCCAATCCACAGACATGGGATAGTCTTCCATTTGTGAAGGTCCCTTTTGGTTTCTTGTAATAATGCTTTGTAGTTTTTCTTGTACATGTCTTTTTTTGTTAGGTATACCTGTAGATGTTGCAGTTTATGCTTGGCTATTGTGAAAGGAAATACCGTCTTGATCTCTTTTTCTGTAATCCCAGCAGTGGTATATAGCAATCCAAGTTGACTTCTGCTTGCTCATCTTATATCCTGCCACTCTTCCCTATTCCTTTCTCATTTCCAGCAATCCCAGTGTGGAGCTTTTGGGGTTCTCGATATCTAAAATAGTATCATATGCAAATAATGATAGTTTCACTTCTTCTTTGCCCAACACTATGCCTTGGGCAACTTCCCGTTGCCTTGTATTATTAGTTATGACCTCTGGAACCATGTTCACACTTGGCAATGGGAATGTTTTCATCTTTTCTCCATTGATTGTAAAGCTGGCTGTTGGTTTTTCATATATATCTTTTATGTTGAGGTACTTTTCTTCTAATTCTATCTTCTTGAGTGTTTTAATTAGGAATGAGTGTTGAATGTTTTCAAATGCTTTTTCTTGTTCTATTGACATCATCATATGGTTCTTGTCCTTTTTCTTGTTAATGTGGTGGATCATGTTGATGGCATTTTGGATGTCGAACCATCTCTACATCCCTGGTATGAATCCCACTTGGTCATGTGGTCATGATGGATTTTATATATATATATATATATATATATATATATATATATATATATATATACTTTTGTATTCTATTGTCCAAGATTTTGTTGATATTTGGTTGGTATTTTAATGGCATATAGAAGGTATTTTATGATGGTTCATTCTAAATATAAAGTAGTAATTATATAATATATATATACTCTTTGACAGATTGCCCTTTTTCTTTGTATTTATAAAGTGTTACAATTTTACCTTACCATATTTTAGAAAAATCTAGTTGACTGTTTTTATAATGGGTTTCATGTGCCAATATACACTCAATAGTAAAATTTGCTTTACGTCAGATTTTGTCCATTCAGGCTACAGAAATACCTGCACAACAGGTGAACATGTTTTGCAGAGGCATTTACTAATTTGGCTCTAAAATGGTTTTCCTAATAGATAACAAAACCCCAACACAAAGTTCACTGTCAATGAGTTGGTTCTGACTCACAGCGATGCTAAGGGACAAAGTAGGACTGCTCAGTGGGTTTCCTAGACTGTAAACCTTTATGGGAGCAGCACGTTCAGCTTTCTCCTGACAAGCAGCTGGTGGGTTTGAGCACCAACACTCACCCACTACACCAGGAGGAGACCTTTCCTAAAAGATGGCACTTATTTGTCAAGGATTAGTTCCACTATTGTAGCCCGTCACACACACACACACGAAAATTGCCAAAAAAGGAAAGAAACTTCCTTCACCTATTATTACTTAAGAGTGGGGATCAGAAAAACTTTTCTGCAAAGGGCCATATATTATATATTTATATATTTTCGGGTCCAGAGACCATATAAGATCTCTTAGATCTACTCAACTCTGCTGATGTAAGTGCAAAAGAATCACACTTAAATTAGTAGATGAATGCGTGTGTGACCCATGGCCATAGTTTGCCAATTCCTGTATTAGAGCGCCAAAATCTAATCTGTTGGTATGAAGCAGTGGTCCTCACCCTTCCTAATGCCACGACACTTTCATACAGTTCCTCATGTTGTGGTGACCCACCAACCATACAATTATTTTTGTTGCTACTTCATAACTGTAATTTTGCTACTGTTATGAATCAGGTGACCCTTGTAAAGGGTTGTTTGACCCCCAAAGGGGTCGTGACTCACAGGTTGAGAACCACTGGTATAAAATATATAGCAAGACAAATAAGTGTTCAAGATCTTGGGAAGGTGAGAGTGAATTTCTATCCATAAGAGAAGTTTTTAAGAGTCCTGTAAGAGAAGTATAGGCATATCGCTTGAAACTTATTCTGTAGTATACATATATTTATTTAGTTTTATTCCTTTCCCAAGGATGGTAATTTTGGAGACCAACAAACTTTGGAAATATATTATTTAAATAGAAAGTAATACCTTCTAGTATAATAAGAATTCTAGCTCCCAGAAAATAATATTGTTTGGGTAATAGGTACATGCTGTAACACAACTCCAAGACAGTGAATGTTAAGGCCAATGTGGTCTCCGACAGTGATTGTAGCAATTTAAAGTTATAGTTGCATATTTAGTATAGGGATGAAAATGTCCAATGTTCTACTTTGTAGTAAGTAAGATGGTGATGAAGACTCCGAAAAAATGGCTTATCAAGTGAAATTTCTGTTCTGGATCCAAAATTCATAGACTTGTTTGAGCCATTTTTTCCGCTTGAGTACTAAAAAAAAAACCAAAAACCACCTTCTTTTGACTGTTAGTGCCAACGTTTCCAAGAAGATGAGACTCCATTACTTATGCCAACTTGAGATCTGTTGATGCTACTTCTGCTGGGCTATGGGGCTGTGCATTTGGATAATAGGTTTACTCCCTTCCCCAAGGCAAGGAGAGTTATTTCTTCCAATAATTTCCTGATGGAACTGTTCCTGATCCCTCAGAAGATCCTGCAGAACACTCTGCATCCCAGCTTTGATGCTGTGAAACTGTTAGGGAGTTGCTTAACTCATCTGCCGTGCTCACGCTTGCAAGGAATTTACTCCACCAGACGTCACACACCGTATTGACATGTGCTCTACTTGTTCAGCAAGCTGAGCTGTGCTCCCACATAAGTCTTCCTTTTTTAAAGATAAGCTGTTTTTCATGGGCTAGACATTCAAAGTGAGACTGAAGATCATTCCAAACAGAAGCCAACAGAAACTTTTAACTTATATTTATTTACTATTTTTTAAACATTTTATTTGGAGCTCTTACAGATATTATTACAATCCATAGCCCCATTAGATAAGCATAATTGTACAATTGTTTTCATCATCTTTTAAAAATTATTTTTTTAATTTTAATCATTTTATTAGGGGCTCATACAACTCTTTTTACAATCTGTACATACATCATTTGTGGCTAGCACATTCGTACATAGGCTGCCATCATCATTCTCAAAACACCTGCTTTCTACTTGAGTCCTTGGTATCAGCTCCTCAGTTCCCCCCTCCCTCCCCGCTCCCCTATCCCCTCCCTCTTGCTAATTTATAAATAATTATTATTTTATCATATCTTACACCATCCAACATCTTCTTTATCTAGTTCTCTGCTGTCCGTCCTCCAGGGAGGAGGTTACATGTAGACCATATCATCTGTTTCCCATTTCTCCCTTACCCTCCCTCCACCTTCCCGATATCGCCACTCTCACCACTGTTCCCGAGTGGCTCATCTGTTATGGATTCCCCATATTTCCAGTTCCTATCCATGCCAGTGTACATTTTCTGGTCTAGCCAGTTATGTAAGGTGGAATTGGGATCATGATAATGATAGTGTGGGGCGGGGGTGGGGGGTGGGGGAAGCATTCAAGAACTAGAGGAAAATTGTATGTTTCATCATTGCTACACTGCACTCTGACTGGTTTATCACCTCCCCACAGCCCTTCTGCAAGGTGATGTCCAATTTCCCCCAGATGGGCCGGGGTCCATACTCTGCACTCCCCATCATTCACAATGCTATGATTTTTTTTTCTTTGACGCCCGATACTCTGCGGATCCCTTCGATGCCTTGTCATCTCACAGGCTGGTGTGCATTTTCCATGTGGGCTTTGTTGTTTTTCAGTTAGATGGCCCCTTGTTTATCTTCCAGCCTATGGGACCCCAAATTCTATACATTTTGACAACTGGGCACCATCAGCTTTCTTCACCACATTTGCCGGTGCACCCATTTTCATCAGCGATTGTGCCAGGCAGGTGAGCATCTCAGACTGCCGAATTGTTAGGACAAAGTGTTCTTGTGTTGAGGGAGTACTTGAGCTGGGGCCTACTGTCCATCTGTTTCCTTAATACTAAATCTATAAATATATGTACATAGATCTATTCCCCCCTCATCATATATAAATATATTTACATCTTTATATGCCTGTATTTAAATCTCTATGACTACCCTTTGCCTCCTAGTTCTTCCCTCTGAGAGACCAAGGATTCTGCTTTATGATTTCCAAGAGACATTGGCATTAACATTGGCATTTCTGTTAGGGATATCATGGATTTTAGAAGCTGTGGAGATATTGTGAAGCTGTAAATATTCTACAGTGCCAACTTCCACACTGCTTTTTTCAGCAGGAATTTTCCCTAGTCAAAGGACTTGGGAAATTTTCCCTAGTCGAAGGATGTGGCGCTTTGTGGGTTGGACACCTGAGGTAACTTCAACTGATGTAGGTGGTTCCTCAGTTTCCATTCCATCACCATCTCCTCAGATTGGGGTGACTTTAGTTTCCCAAACTTTCAAGAGCAGTCATTTTTTCCTTATGCAATATTAATGCACCCCCAAACTTCTGGGGGGAAAATCTCTAGGATTCTTCTTTTTCTTTTAGCAGAAGTCTTCATTTACAGGCTCTCCAACTCAGTACCACCAAGTTGACTTCTCTGTGCACTCTTTTTCCATCCCCCAAACCAACCAGTCCAAGTCCTCCTGAGAACCAACAAAACTGAAATTACTTTTGCTGTCCAATTTAATTCTTGTAATCTCTACTTTTTCCATGACTTTATTTGTTTCAGCCCATAAGAACTTTAGTATTTTGAAAGATAATATGAAAAATGTTTTTATTTAAAAAACAAAACTCCAAGTCCTCCCTAACCCAATATGTGGGGTGCTTGAGTCACATCTCACATTTGAGGGGAAATAAGATTTTTGTCAAGACCAAATGTATTGTGAGGTCTCCAGGAAAACGAAGTTCAATCTACAAAACAGAAGGCTATGGAAAAGTATCTGTGAAAAGAAACTCTCGTCAGGGTGTAGGAGAAGAACCAACGAACCAGGAATGAAATGCATCATGCAAATGGTGGGTTTTGGGCAACAAAGTGTGAAGCAGTGATTCTATCATTCTTAATCTACGGAGCTCTTGATAAATGCTTTATTTACTAACTTATACCAATTTCTGTCTTGCTACATCTTTTTCCAGAGGCATCTCAGTCTAAATCACCTAGGAGGTGAAGACATTTTCAAGAAATAGAAATATTCTGAGCTGGTCCCGCTCCCCACAGTCACTCTTAGCAGCTCCAACTCTGATGTTGTACAAAGTTCTCCTAAGCACTGAACTCTTTCTGGAAAGTAAATATTCAGGACTGCTGAAGTTAGATTTTTGGTCCAGTTATCAGGTGAAATTCTAGGGAGTGGGTCCTGGAAGGCAACTCACTATAATTCTCAGAGCCTCTGTAGTTGCACACCCTTTGTGATCCAGTAGATCCAACACTAAAGGTCTTTTTATCTTAAGGAGTGTCATCTGTACAAAGCTTAATATTTTGAAAATGGGAATCATGTATGGAATAAACTGGCATGTTCACATAAAAATACTCTGCAGTCATTCATAATCATTTCTGTTTAAAAAAAAAAAGCAAACTCATTGCCATCAAGTCAATGCTAACTCATAATGATCCCCTGTGGGTTTCTGAGCTTGTAACTGTTTACAGGAATAGAAAACCTAATCTTTCTCCCTTGGAGTTGCTGGTGGTTTCGAACTGCTGACTATGCGATCACACCCCAATTTGTAACCACTACACCACCAGGGGTCCTATAATTATTGTTGTTAGATACCACCAAATTATTGTTACTCACGACAACCCCATGTGACAGAGTAGAACTCTTCACAGGGCTTTCTAGGCTGTGATCTTTGTGGGAGCAGATCAGAAGAGCTTTGTTTTGCACAGCCAGAGGAACATAGGTGGGTTTGAACCAACAACCTTTCAGTGAGAAGCAAAGTGCATAACTACTGAACTCAAGGGCACCTTGAAGACTACGTAGTGACATGGAAAATGCACACTCTTATGGAAGGAGCCTTAGTGGCATAATGGGTTACTTGGTGTTTTGAGCCAACCAGCTGCTCCACAGAAGAAAGATGAGGTTTTTTGCTCCTGTAAAGATTTACAACTTTGAAAACATTAGGGAGCAATTCTGCTCTGCCACATAGGTGGGCAGTGGGTCAGAATCACATGCCAGTAAAATTGTGCTGCAGATAATCTAACAAAGGTTGTAGCAATACATTATCAACTGCCAGAGGTTCAGGCCGGATTCAGAAGAGGACGAGGAACAAGGGATGTTCTTGCTGATGCCAGATGGATCTTGGCTCAAAGCAGAGAGTACCAGACTGACATGCATTTGTGTTTCATCAACAAATGTAAAACACTTAGACTGTGTGGATCATAAAAGACTACAGATAGCCTCAAGAAGAATGGGAATTACAGAATATTTCACTGTGCTCATGCAGAATTTGCACATGGATCAAGAAGCTGTATGAACAGAACAAGGGGATAATGCATAGTTTAAAATCAGGAAATGTGTGTATCAGGGTTAAAACCTCTCACCATAGTTAGTCAATCTGTATGCTACCCTGTCCTATAGGGTCGCTAGGAGTTGGCATTGACTCAATGATCAGAGAAGCTGGATTATAGGAAGAAGAATGTGGCATCAGGGTTGGAGGAAGGCGTATTAATGACCTGAGATATGCAGATGATAATGAAAATGAGGAGAACTTGAGACACTTGCTGATGAAAATGAAGGATGTCATGTTGCTTGGATTCGTCATCAATGCTCATGGAAGAGCAGTCAAGAGATCACAAGATCTATTGCATTGGGTAAATCTGCTGCACATATCTCTTTAGATCATTGAAAAGCAAGGATGTTTATTTGAAAACTAGATTACACCTGTTCATTGCCTCAAATGCATGTGAACATTGGACATTGAATAAGGATGACAGAAGAAGAATCCATAAGTTGGACTGCTAAGAGGACAAACAAATCTCTCTTAGAAGAAATACAAACAGAGTGTTCCTTAGAGGCAAAGGTGGTGAGACCTCATTTTAGAATCTGCAGTCTTGTTGTCAGGAGAGAGCAATCCCTGGAGAAAGACATTTTGCTTGCTAAAGAAGAGGGACAATGAAAAAGAAGAGGCCTTCAATGATATGGATTGACACAGTGGCTGCAATAATGAATCAAACTTTGGAACCATTGTGAGCATGGCACAAGGTTGGGCAGTGTTTGGTTCTGTTGTGCATAGGGTTGCTATAGGTTGGAATCAATTGGATGGCACCTAACAGCAGCAACAACACTATGAGACAGAAGGGACTTGATGGCAGTGGGTTGGTTAATTGGCACTGCCATTGAGTCAATGCCAACTCCTAGCAACCCTATAGGACAGGGCAGGGTCGAAATGTCCTTGTGAGTTCTCAATACCCTTCATGGAATCGAAAGCCCTGTCTTTTTCCCTCAGGGCAGCTGGTGGTTTTGAACAGCTGACCCTGAGGGTCAGAGCTCAACATGTAACAGCTCTGTTACCATAACATTAAATTAAACAAAAGATAGACTTTATTTTTTATGACAGT
Organism: Tenrec ecaudatus; assembly: GCF_050624435.1. Taxonomy (NCBI): domain Eukaryota; kingdom Metazoa; phylum Chordata; class Mammalia; order Afrosoricida; family Tenrecidae; genus Tenrec; species Tenrec ecaudatus. The sequence goes on from NC_134547.1 coordinate 44,324,749, forward strand.
TTTAAGTTTGCAGAAGAAGGTGCCAAAGTATATAAAGTGTCCATATATCTCTTATTCCCCTTACATACTCTTTCACCTATTATTAATATCTTGAAAAAGCATGGTTATTACATTTATATAAAGACCAAACTACTTCAAGTCCAGGTTGAATTGTTATCACTGATTTCGTTGGTTGGTAGGATTATGAATGACTTAAACAAATAGACTTACTCCTCCTTTATTGACTATCCACTGTCTAATATTTCACATTAACAACTGTAGTAAAACACCTACTACGTACTATTTTGCACATGAATGACATACATCTGGCAGCAACAAAGAGTGAGGTGCAGGATGAGAGTCACACTGGCTATGATGGTTAAGGTTATGTGTCAACTTGGCTGGGCCATGATTTTCAGTGGTATGGAAGTTACCTGATAACATAACTTGGCAGTTACCATATATATTCATGGATAAGCCGAGTTTTTCAGCACATTTTTAATGTGTTTTTTGTGGTAAAGTTAGGTGACTCAGTGAATATTAGGGTCGGCTTATACTTGAGTATGTGTGGTATATAATGATGTAGTCATCCTACATTTTGTGAGCTGATGTGAGCCTCATTTCTTATATAACCGTGTATTTCCACAGCGATGTGATCCTTGGAACTTAACTATGTCAAAAGTGAGGCATGGGTCTAATGATCATTTGTTCATTTAAATAATTTTATTGCGGACTCATACAACTCATCACAATCTAATGATCATTTTTGTGTGTTACTCTTATAGTTTGGAAAAAAAGAGTATTGTAGTACATTCTGTGTGTGTGTGTGTGTGTGTGTGTGTGTGAGAGAGAGAGAGAGAGAGAGAGAGAGAGAGAGATTGACCAGGGACAAAATTCTTATGGACCCTTATGGAATGGACTTCCAATTTTCATTTGTTCATGATTCCAACTCATCATGTTCCCTGGGTTTCCCAGTCTCAAGCTCTGCAGTCAGTGGGGTTTGCCTTTCTCCTGTATCTTTGTTGACCCGTTTGAAAATGCTTTCATGAACAAAAGCAAGAGAAAAATTACTCTCTGGTGACTAAATTATGGGATGGATTAAGATCTGATTTGTTGTACTTAATACAGACCCAAGATATAGTAGGTAGTAATTAAATATTTTTTGAATGAATGGAAGAAAATGCACTTTTGTTATTTTAAGGGCTTCTATTTGTTTCATTGTTAAAATAGGAGGGGGGGGCTGGAAAGGAGAAGGGATTAACTCATTTAATTTGCAACAGTGGTTTAAAATAGAACCTTCAAACCAATTTTGGCCAAAAGGATACCAGTATAGTCTGAACAGCTGCTGCTGTCGACAAAGTCTGAAATAAATCCCAGCGTAGTTCCAAGTCTGCTTTGGATAAACAGCTGCTGATAGAGGAGAGGGCTTTAGGAGCCTTAACTGCACTGAGCCCTTACGGCTCCTGGAGACGTGCAGCACAGTTTCTCTTTCTGCGGGCAGTAGATGGAGCCGTCGCATTATTATTCACAGAGCAGAGCGACGGGTTCTGTGCTGTAAGAGCCGGATATTTGGTAGTTTTTCTCCTGGGCTATGAAAACACTCAACGTTTGGGTCTGAGTGTGAACAACCAGAAAAGTCAGGGTTTTTTATTTTCCGTGAAGCCGTTGGGCACGGAGAAGCCAAGAAACTCGCTGGGATGGATTCAGCTTTCACTCCCCAGCAATTTCACTGGACCTCACCTCCTTCTCTGACTACTTCTCTGCTCGAGGGCAGCCCCAGGCTGTTAGTCCTGTTCTCTCGGTGAATTCTCTTAGAAAACCAGGCCCCAGTTGACTGCTCTCTCCTGCCTTCTTCCACAAGTTCTTTCCCCAAGAGCCACTCAAGGTGAGGAGCCTGGACTCGCTGACTTCCCCGGCCAGCCCAAAGTTCTCCTTGGGCTCTCACACCACAAACTGGGGACTCTGTAAGCAGGACCACTATCCCCTTGTCACCTCCACCTCCTTTCTTCTCTACTCCCTTCTGTTTCCCATCCCTGCCTCCCTGTTGTCACTGGGGAAAATCCAGCCACCTTGGTAACTGACATTCCCTCCCTAACCCCTGTCCCCTAAGCCCAGGCAACCTTGGTGCTTCTTCCCTTCACTGCTTCAGATTTCACTTCGACTTTAATGTGAAGGTCAAATATCCCCTGCTTTACTGGCCTCCCAAGGGATTTACTTTTCACTCCACTGGCAGCATATCCTTGGGGACTTTCTTATGGCACACACTACCCCTGCCTCAGATTCGGGCTGCGTGGGTGCACATCAGCGGGATTAGATACCAATTTGAGGGTTTCCCTTATTTCCCTGTAAGCTGCGGTAGGTTTATTGTAGCAAAAGGTGGGACGAGTATGAGCCAGATATAGAACTCTTTCCTGGCTTCTGGGTTTCCACAGTGAAGCCCCACACCCTCCTGGGATGGAGAAGACGCTGGCTAAATTAACTGCTTTGGGTGATTGTGTGCTGGTGAAAGAAGAAATGTTCACCTCCCTGAGGTAGAGGTGTCAGGGCCGCAGATTGAGGTGAGGTGGGTGTTCGAGGCAGAGATGACAAGGACAGGATTTTAGCTGCTGCTGAGTATTTGGAAAGGGTTCTGCTTTGGTCCCATTGATCGAAGTCTGGGGCAAGGTGCCGGGAAAACTCTGATTCCCTGACAACTTTATAGGATCCAAAAGCAAAGGTCCATGAGTTTCTCTCCCTGGGTACCACTTGCAGAGGAGAGCCAAGTCCAGAGGTAAGAGAGTAACAGCTGGGTAGGAAAGACTTGGAGAGCCCATCCGTCCTCACGCTCCCAGTATAGCACAGAAAGGACTCAGGGGCACGTATAGTCAGGTCCTGCAGCTCCCTCGCCCACCAAAGGCTCCAGGCCTTACCGTTGGCCAGCACTGACTTCTTTTTGCTAGAGGGAGTTCTCTGGTTGGCAAAGCCTCTCTGTTCATTTACATGGTGGCCCAGCGTGTGAGAGAATTAATACTGCTCCCCTGCCTGCCCGTGTACCTGGCCCAAGGACAAATAGGCGTGGGTGTATTCATAGCACAGTTCCCTTGCCTCTCATGAGGGATAACTCTGAGGTGCACGTGTGTGCTTACTATTTTGCAAAGTTCCCCAATGAGATTACACTGAAGTTGCCCACAAGGAAATTTGGTTGATAATACGTGCTTGCGTTTTTCACTTCCTTCCCTTCCCTGACTCACTCAAGAAAACCTTTCCTTTATTTTTTGAGATGCCTCCAATAAACGATCTCAAGATTTCATTCCGAGGGGGCCTCAAACTAATACAAACTCAAAGGATGCTTTTGAAAAAAAAAACAAAACATTGATGCTCCAGGGAGTTTTAGGAAGCCCCTCCACTGGTGAGAGAAAGGAATGTATTCCCAGCAAAGGCAGGGAATTGCCCTCCCTCATTCACCTATACCTGTTTTCATCTGCTTTCCTCTGGGCTGTGAAGCTGCTGGAGGGTGTGCTATGGGAGTCAAGCGGTCCTGGCCTCCCACCCACCAGTGCTTCCCACAAAAGAGGCTCATTGAACCAAATCCAATCCAACTGGCTTCTCTCTGCATTCAGGAAGGATCAGTACCTCCAGTCAGAATATGGAACAAGGTATTCAAAGCAGGGATTGGAGATGTCTGCTATAGTCCACCTCCAAAACCACATGTGAGAGGCATATTGTTTTAAATCAGGATGTTTGTGATAATGTGTTACAACAGCAATAGAAGACTAATAAAAAGTTCTTTTGGGTCAATGAGGGTTATGATTAGAAATTAGGAACACAAGCTCTGTAGAAATGCCCTTTCTGCTTTTTATGTTTTTATTCTAAAAATCATTTAAGTCAGATATGGAGAACTTATCAGTCTGGCTTTCTTAGAGAAGTAAACCAATCGGTGGTTTAGCCATATAGTGAAATGTTACTCATCCATAAAGAGAAACACAAGTCTTGACGCCAGCGAACATGTAGATGAACCTTGAACACATGACCTGAATGACATAAGTCAGTCACAAACTTGATCTTACTTATATTAGATATTTAAAATAGGCAAGTAGAGAGAGACAAAAGCAGATGAATGGTTATCTGGGGCAGGGGGGGTGGAGGAGAACAGAGATCATGAATAAGGATCACTGAGTTTCTCTGTAGGATGCTAGATAACGTTTGAAAATAAATGGTGGGGTTAGTTACACAACATGGTACCTGTAGTTCATGCCACCGAGTTGTACACTTAAAAATGGCTAAAATGACAGAAATTGTTGCCATACAAAGGGCTTGAAAAAATTCATGGGAAAGGAGAACTAAAGATAAGGAAATTTTCCCACGGATTTTTGAAGCTGTCTTGAATGTGGACGGATGAAGAAAATAGTGAGCTCTTTCTGAATCTTACAGGGGCAGAGGTGGTTACATATCTGTGAGTAGGTTTAGGGGGTTGTATGTGGCTTTGAAGGAGTCTTGGTAGCACAGTGGTTAAGGTCTTGGTTCCTACCTGAAAGATCTGAGGTTTGAGGCTCCCAGTTATCCTTGGGAGAAAGATGAGGCAGTCTGCTTTCATAAAGATTCAGTCTTGGAAGCCTTTGGGGGAAGTTTTGTTTCTGTCCTATATGAGTCAGGAACAACTCAATGATCGTGAGTTTGGTTTGGTTTGATGTTGCCTTGGTATGAGTTAAAGGGCAGGTGGGGATGAGGAGGTCTCAGAAATGGCTTTTCCACAATAGAGCTTGATGATTCTTTCCTGTCTTTGGTGACTACCTGTGGTATTTGGCAAATCCATGTGGCATTTGGAGTCTGTTGGGAAGTCTGCTGTAGTCACACAAGACGTGTCACATAAAAATGTCAAATAGGGCCCTGTCCAGTTAATCTCTTAATTCTAGTAGTACCACGGGGTACTGAGGTTTAGCTTTAGCTTTACATAACTTCTTTCTCTCACCTCTCAGTCAAGCAAAGGGTACTTGGAATTTACTTTGAATTTACTTTCTATCTCAATCAAACTTCTCTGCTTTAACAGATTTCAAATTATTGGCAGCTACAGTCACCAGGTGAAACTGTTCGATGAAATGCTGGGGATTGTGGTAGGGAAGGGAGCTAAGATTTTCATCTTCACAAAGAGAATAAGCAGCATTTTTCAGTCTATAAAATGGAGGAAGTAGGAGCTGGTTTCCTGCCTTCATCACAGAGCATTGTGGAATTTACTTCTTTCCTGGAAAGAAAAACGAAAACGAAAAACAAACCATCCTATGCTTTTGGTTGACTTTCATGTCTCTCAGTGGACCATACAGAACGACTGTGAGTGGGGAAGTACTGCAGTGTGTACTTTGGAAAATCACTTCTCCCAGGAGGTTCAGTGGAGGCTAGGCACAGGGAAGGCAGATCTGAACTCTGGTTTGACCTCTGTCTCTCACTCATTTCCTTCCTCTCACCTTTGGCTCCTTCACAAGTGAAGTTAAAATACTGGACCTCATGAGACAATTTCTTAGATTTTTGCTTGCTTTAGAAGGATAAGATGAAGCATAATCTTGCACCATAGCTACCAATTATTTACATTGTTCATCTACGGAAGATGAGATTATTAAAGATTGACTTTCTAAGTAAAATATTTTTATAATTTTGGACAACAAAATCTATCTTATTAAGAGTAATTTAAAAAGTAATCATATTGTTTTCCTTTAAAAAGTTACTTTCTGTGATAGACATTTTCTTTCTTTCCTTTTAAAAAAATCATTTTATAGGGGGCTCTGACAGCTCTTCTCACAATCCACATATACATCCATTGTGTCAAGCACATTGTACATATGTTGCCATCATCATTTCAAAACATTTCTTTCTACTTGAGCCCTTGGTATCAGCTCATTTTCCTCCTCCCCCACTCTCTTTCCCTCATGAACCCTTGATAATTTGTAAATTATTATTTTTTTCATGTCTTATACTGAGTGCTGTCTCCGTTTACCCACTTTTCTGTTGTCCGTCCCCCTGGGAGGGGGTTATATGTCGATTGTTGTGTTCAATCCCCTTTTCTCCACCCACATTCCCCTTACCCTCCTGGTATCCACACTCTCATTATTGGCCTTGAGGGGTTTATCTGTCCTGGATTCCCTGTGTTGCGAGCTCTTGTTTGTACCAGTGTACATGCTCTGGTCTAGCCAGATTTGTAAGGTAGAATTGGGGTCATGATAGTGGGGTGGGAGGAGCATTAAAGAACTAGAGCAAAGTTGTATGTTTTGTTGGTGCTATACTGCACAATGACTGGCTTGTTTTTTCTTTGTGAACCTTCTGTGAGGGCGTGTCCAATTGTCTACAGATGGGCTTTGGGTCTCCATTCTGTCCACCCCCTTATTTACATCGATATGATTTTTTGCTCTGGATCTTTGATACCTGATCCCATCAAGACCTAATGATCACCTAGGCTTGTGTGTTCCTTCCATGTGGGCTGTATTGTTTCTCAGATAGATGACTGCTTGTTTATCTTCAAGTCTTTAAGACACCAGATGCTATATCTTTTGATATTCGGACACCATCAGCTTTCTTTACCGCATTTGCTTATGCACCCATTTTGTCTTCAGCGATCATGTCGTGAAGGGAGCATCACAGAATGCCAGATTATTAGAACAAAGTGTTCTTGTGTTGAGGGAGTACTTGAGTAGAGGCCCAATGCCCATCTGCTGCCTTAATATTTAACATATAAATATATGGATATAGATCTATTTCCCTTTCTTTATATAGAAATATATTTACATATGTACATGCCTGAATTTAGACCTCTAGAAAGTCCTTTGCCTCCTAGTTATTTCCTCTATTTCCTTTTGTGCCACTATAATGTTTGACCTTCACTCGGGTTTCAGTAATTCCTCTCAGCTACATTGCCCTTGATTAATACCCACCAGGCATCCTACACCCTCTTTGCCATCGATTTTAGATCACTTGTTCCCTTGTCCTTGGGTTGGTTGAACCTCCCTCTCCTGAGTCCTCCTGGGACCATCAGTCCCATTGTTTTCTCCTCTGGATTGTTTATCCCACCTATCTAATCTAGATATGCATGCAGAGACAACAATAAGCACAAAAACAAGACAAAACAAAACAAAACAAAAACCAATACAACAACAGGACAACACAATAACAACAAAAGAAAAGCCTAAAATAGTTCCAGACCTGATTGTTGACCTTTATGAGTGTTTTCCTGTTGAATCTGATGGGGTGCCATGCCCTGGCCCCAAAGTCTATATTTGGTATTCCTCGGGGGTTTCATTGCTTTGCTCCCCTTGCTGCTCTGCTGCACGTCCTTAGTGTTTTGCCCCAGTGTGGTGAGGTCAGATCAGGTACAATTCCCGCACTCTGTGTCCAGTATTGTTCTCCATAGTTCTATGTGTAAGTGAAGGACAATGGGGCTCGTGGTGGGGCTGACCCTTTGATCCTCTGTGTGCATTGGCTGCTCTGAACAGGAATATCATCCTCGGGACTTGGTGGGTCAGGCTGTGTTCCACAATCTCTCCTTCCCTCTTCATTTGGTCCTGTGTGCCTTGATCAGATGTGCCCTCTCCCTGAGCTGTAGCTTCAGTACTGTTCTCTGAAGTGTATTATTGGGGGGGGCTGTGGAGTGGGTGTCCACGTAGCTGGGATTAAAGCTGGCCCCGAAACACTCTCTATTGGTTGCTGCTTCATGCCTATGTGAATTCACTACTTGGTGAACTGGGCTGAAATTTGGCCCCACCTCCCTCTCTTTCCAGTGGAGATATAAACAATATCCTCCTCTTGGGATTTTTGAATTCTAGAATGCTTGAATTCTACCAACCATTCAGGGAAGAACTGGTACCAATCCTTCATAAACTCTTCAACACAGAAAAAGACAGCACACTCCCAAACTCTTTCTGTGAAGCGAGCACAACTGATAGCTAAAATAGGAAAGGATCCCTGAAGAATCAAGAACTAGATCAATATCCCTAACTAACATTGATGCAAAAATCCTTAACAAAATACTGGCCAATAGACTACAAAAGTACATAAAACAAATAATTCACCATGACCAAGTGGGATTCATTCTAGGATGCAAGGATGATTCACATATGAAAGATGATTAGTATTATTCACAACATTGAGATGAAAAATTATAAGAACTGCATGATAATATTGATAGATGCAGTAAAAGCATTCAATAACACCCAACACCCATTCCTGTTAAAGACACTCAAGAAGATAGGAATTGAAGGAAATTTTCTCAATATAATGCAAACTATTTCGAAAAAAACTAACAGTTAATTTGGTAGTCAATGGAGAAAATATTAAAGCAATCCCACTGAAATGGGGATCAGACAAGGATGCCCCTTGACCCCACTCTTATTTAACACCACACTGGAGGTCCTAGCTAACAACCTAAGGCAAAGGAAAGACATAAAAGTTATTCATCTGGGGAAGGAAGAGGTGAAACTATCACTATTCACAGATGATATGATTTTATATATAAAAAATCTCAAAAAGGGAGGTCTGGAAGTGATAGAGAAATATGGGAGAGTGACCGGATACAAGATAAACAAACAGAAGTCTATCAGATTGCAATGTACATTGGATAAGATCACAGAAGAGGGGATCAAATAGGAGTCTGTCAGATTGCTATACACATCAGACAAGATCACAGAAGAGGGGATCAAAAAGATAGTACCCTTTACAATAGCCAAGCACAAATTGAAGTATCTAGGAATATACCTTACTAAAAAAAAAGATTGTACAAGGAAAACTACAGAATACTATTACAAGAAACCAAGAGTGACCTCAACAAATGGAAGGATACCCCATACTCATGGGTCAGAAGACTTAATATAGTAAAGATGTCAGTTCTGCCCAAAGCACTATATACATTTAATGATGTTTCGATACGAATACAGTCATCTTTCTTCAAAGAATTGGAAAAACTGATTACCTACTTCATATAGAGTGGGAAGAAGCCCAGAATTATCAGAGAACTCAAGAAGGACAGAGTGGGAGGGCTTGCTTTACCTTACTTTCACACATGTTATACAGCCACACTTGTCAAAACTGCATGGTATTGGTATAATGACAGATACTCCTACCAATGGAAAAGAACAGAAAACCCAGAAATAAAATCATTGGCATACAGACAACTTATTTTTGATAATGTCCCCAAAATATCAAATGGGGAGCGGAAACTCTTTTCAACAAATGTTGCAGGAAAAACTGGATATCTAGCTGCAGGAAAATGAAGCAAGACCCTTATCTCACTCCATGCACAAGAATAAATTCAAGGTGGATTCCAGACCTTGAGGTAAAACTCCAAACTATTAGGGCCATCAATGAGGGCATTGGGACAAACCTGAGAGCTTTGGCACAGGTAATAAATACATAGGCAATCAGAAATAGAAGACAGAAACTCAGAGGAGGCACAAATTGACAAGTGGGATATATTGAAAATCCAACATCTGTATATATTGAAAGAATTCACCAAGAGAGTAATATGAGAGCCCACAGATGGGGAAAAGATTTTTATCCTCCTAATTTTATCCTCTTAATTGTCCTTTTGTTGATTTCCATCCTATGGCATAGTGTTCAAAGAGAGATGTCTATGATCTCTATGTGTTTGAATTGACACAAATGTCTGTAGCCTATCTTTGTTTATGTACCGTGTGTGTGGTATTGAAAAGAATGTGAAATTTTTTGTATTTGGGTGGAGAGCTCTGAAAATATCTATCAGGTCAAGTCATCTAATTGTAATGTTTAGATCTGTAGCCTCCTTGTTAAGCTTCTTTCCCTGTGATCTATCTTTCTTGCAGAGCAGTGTATTAAAATCATCAATTCTAATTGTTGAGCCTGTGATTTCTTTTTTCATCCTTTGGAACATTTGACTGATGAATTTTACATTGGGCACAAATGTATTTATTATGCTGATGGGTCTACTGTTCCCTTGAGCATAATATAGTGCCCCTCCTTATCTCTTATGATTTACACTTTGAGATCAATTTTTGTCCCAGATTAGGATTGCACCCTCTGCTTATTTTGAATTGCCATTTGCTTGTTATATTTTTTCTCCAGCCTTTGATTCTCAACCTATTTTTGTCTGTAATCTTGAGATGTGTCTCTTGGAGGAAGCAGATTTACGAGTTGTGTTTTCTGAGCCTGTCTGCTAGCCTTTGCTTTTAAGTTCAGTCCATTGATATTCAGGGTTATTATATCCATCTCTGAACTCTGTGATATCATCTTGAGTATTTTGTGTTAGGTGTTTTCCTTTCTCCCTTTCTTATTCATATGTGTGCATTGTGAATATTTGTGTATGTGGTTCTTTCTTGCCTTCTTTCCACCGTTGAGCCAATGCTAACTTGTGGGCTGTTTTCACTTTGTTGACCTATGGGTGGAGTTGTTCTATGTGGCTGTCTCTTTCTTGTGCTCAGTGAGTGTTGTTCTTCTGGCCATACTGGGTCAGCAAGAATTTTTTTGTAGGGATGGGTTTCTTCTAATGTATTCTTTGAGTGTTTCCTTGTCCAAGAAGACTCTTACTTTTCCATCTATCCTGATGGATAATTTGGCTGGATAGAATATTCTTGGGTTTGTGTTATTTTCCTTCAGTTTTTGGAATATGTTACTCTACTCTCTCCTCTTGCTCATATTGTCTGCTGTTAGGTCTGAGTATATTTTTATTTATGTGCATGTATAGGTGACTGCATTTTTACCCCAAGCTGCTTTTATGATTTTCTCATTTTTCTCAAAGTTGGAGAGTTTAACTATTATATGCCTTGGTGACTTCTTGGGATTCAGTGTAGCTGGTGTTCTTTTGGCCTCTTGGATGGTTGCCTGATTTTCCATCATTAAGCTGGGGAATTTTTCCTTTAAGAATTTCCTCACTATTTTTGCTATTGACTTTGTTGTGTCTTGTTCTGGCAGTCCAATTATTCTAAAAGTATTCCTCTTCATAGCATCAGGCATAGTTCTCAGGTTTTCTTCAGTTTCTCTGGTTATCTTGTTTGACTGCCTTTCCTGTTTGTTGATGTCTATCTGGTTATCCTCTAGGTCACTGGTGCAATTCTCTGCCTCTTCAAGTCTGTTGGACAAGTCTGTGAATTTGCTTTTGTTATCATGTCCCTTAGCTCTTGTATTTCCTTTACGTGTGTGACCTTTATCTTCTCTATCATTTCATCATTTTTCTGTATTGCTTCTCTCATATCCTGTATGACTCTAAGCAGCATTCTGAAGATTTCTTTCTGTGGCAGGTCAATATCTTCCTCTTCTATGACTGCTCTTAGATCCTCTGAAAAGGTATTTTCTTTCTCCTGTTTTCTTGTTGGGGTGGTTGAAGCAGATTGCTGTTTATGTGTCATTTTGGAGGAACTCAGTGCATTTTCCAAGGAGTCAGAGAGCTCTGGGCACTGTCTTTGAGAGGTTGGTATTTATTCTTCTGCAGGCTGCCTGTAGCCAGCTGCCCTGAGGCGTTGTGTTTCACCTTTGTCCCACTGGGGTTTCCCTCTCACCCTAGCCCAGGCGTACTCAAACTATGGCCTGTGGGCCACATGTGGCCTGCTGAGGACATTTATCTGGCCCTCCGGGTGTTTTTGCCCCATTTGCTTTTTTACTTCAAAATAAGATATGTGCAGTGTGCATAGGAATTTGTCAATAGTTTTATTTTTTTAACTATAGTCTGGCCCTCCAACTGGTCTGAGGGACAGTGAACTGACCCCCTGTTTAAGAAGTTGGAGTACCCCTGCCCTAGCCTATCAGGAATCTGTTGTTTGGAGGGAAGGTTGGATGGCCCTCTAGTCATCAGGCTTTGAGGTTAACCTGCATTGAGCTCCATCAACTTGCAGGCTTCCATAAGAGCTGTTTGAAGCTGTGCAGTCTGTGGTGAAGGAAAGTGCTGGCCTGGTCATGTAAGCACAAAGCTCTAGGTGTGTTGATGTGGGTCCTCTGCTCCTGGCTAGAGGAACTCTGGACTGGCAATCAGGCGGGAAATAAAGCCAAGTCACTTTTGTTCAAGGGACAGGGAATTCTGGGCAAGGTAGGGAAAAAGTAGGAAGAAAAGTCCTGGTCTTAGAGGAGGGATCAGGGGCAGCAGGAGGGTCCTGTGTCATTTGGGGTATTAAACTGTGGCTGCACAAGCCTCTTCTGGGCAACTGGCACTCAGGGCACCACATAGTGCAGTGGCTGGGACTGGACCAGTTCCTGAAGCATGCCTAGGTCCCCAGAGCTCCACTGGGGGTACAGAAGATAGGGTGGGAGTCCGCTCCTAGTTCAGGGAAGGGTCTTGAACTGTTCTGGGAATTAACTAACAGTTTCAGAACCTCTACTCAGCCCCCAGATCTCCCCACTCACCAATATTCATGGAGCTCCCAGTGTGGGCTGCCTACCTGGTTGACATCTTACCTAGAAGCCTGATGGTAATTTTCAAACAATAAAAAATAGAGAGTATGGCATACTGAAGCCTCCTATATCCCTCACTTAGCTTCCACTATTCTCCATTCATGGCAATCTGACATGTTCCCATTTACTCCCTCAACTTCTACATTATTTTAAAATAAATACTAGATATTGATCCATGTGATCCAAAAAGTATTCAGTAAAACATTCATTCCTTTAATAATAATAAAAAAATTACCTAACTTATTTTGAAACTAAACAACCTACAATCGCTTCTAAAAATAACAGAATAGTGTGGAAATAAAATGTAATATACTCATTGTGGTATTTGGAAGAAATGCATTTTCTTCTTGTGAAGGCACTCAAAAGAACTAGGTAAAAGAAACTTCTACCAAAGATGTTGACTTCACTCCATTTTTGCTGTTTATTACTTATTCTGAGCTAGCCTTCAAGAGTCAGCTAGCCAAAGCACCTCAGGAAGTATCAACCTCCCTCTCTCATGCTTCTCTGTGCTGCATGTGCCCAGGAAGAGAATTCACTAGGTCAGCCCTCAAAATATCTATTGATCAAGCTGCTAAAAATGTAAGCATTACTATCAGCAAAACAGGGTCTCATATATGTACATGCCATCATTTTAAAAACATTTTTCCCCTCCCTCCCCTTTCCCCCCTCCCTCATGTGCCCTTGGTAATTTATACATCATTATTTTGTCATATCTTGCCCTATCCAGAGTCTCCCTTCCCCCCTTCTCTGCTGTCCCTCTCCCAGGGAAGAGGTCACATGTGGATCCTTGTAATCAGTTCCCCCTTTCCAACCCACTTACCCTCTACTCTCCCAGCATCGTCCCTCACACCCTTGGTCCTGAAGGTATCATCTACCCTGGATTCCCTGTACCTCCAGCCATCATATGTACCAGTGTACAGCCTCTGTCCTATCCAGCCCTGCAAGGTAGAATTCGGATCATGGTAGTTGGGGGGAGGAAGCATCCAGAATCTGGGGGAAAGCTGTGTTCTTCATCGGTACTACCTCACACCCTAATTAACCCATCTCCTCGCCTAAACCCCTCTATGAGGGGATCTCCATTGGCCGACACTTGGACCTTGGGTCTCCACTCTGCACTTCCCCCTTCATTTAATATGGTATATATATATACATATATACATATACATATATACATATACACATACATACACACACTTATATCTTTTTTTTGCATGATGCCTTATACCTGGTCCCTTGGCACCTCGTGATCGCACTGGCGGGTGTGCTTCTTCCATGTGGGCTTTTTTGCTTCTGAGGTAGATGGCCGCTTGTTCACCTTCAAGCCTTTAAGACCCCAGACACTATCTCTCTCTTTTTTTTAAATTTTAACAATTTATTAGGGGCTCATACAATTCTTATCACAGTTCATACATATACATACATCAATTGTATAAAGCACATCTGTACAGTCTTTACCCTAATCATTTTTTTCTCCTCTTTTCTTTTTTTACATTTTATTAGGGACCCATACAACTCTTATCACCATCCATACAGATACATACATCAATTGTATAAAGCACATCCATACATTCCCTGCCCCAATCATTCTCAAGGCATTTGCTCTCCACTTAAGCCCCTTGCATCAGGTCCTCTTTTTTTTTCCCCCTCCCTCCCATTTGACACTATCTCTTTTGATAGCCGGGCACCATCAGCTTTCTTCACCACATTTGCTTATGCACCCATTTGTCTTCAGCGATCCTATCATGGAGGTGTGCAGTCAATGATATGATTTTTTGTTCTTTGATGCCTGGTAACTGATCCCTTTAGGACCCCTCGATCACACAGGCTGGTGTGTTCTTCCATATGGACTTTGTTGCTTCTGAGCTAGATGGCCGCTTGTTTATCTTCAAGCCTTTAAGACCCCAGTCACTATCTCTTTTGATAGCCGGGCACCATCAGCTTTCTTCACCACATTTACTTGTTCACCCACTTTGGCTCCAGCCATTGTGTCAGGAGAGTGAGCATCATAGAGTTCCAATTTAATAAAAGAAGGTATTCATGCATTGAGGGAGTGTTTGAGTAGAGGCCCAAGGTCCTTCCGCCACCTTAATACTTGACCTATAAATATAGACACATAGATCTATTTCCCCATCCTCCTATATATACTTGCATGTACATGTATTTATCTAGACCTCCATGAATGCCCTTTGACTCCTAGCTCTTTCCTCCATCTCCCTTGACTTTCCTCCTGCCCTACTACCATGCTTCGTCGCCACCTGGGCTAGAGTATACCTCTTCTCTAAGCAACCTTACCCTTGATCGTTTCCCACCAGGCCTGCCACTCCCCCTTCTCTACCATTTGGGGTCTCATGTTTTTCCCTTGTCCCTGGGTTTGTTAACACTACTTCCTTACCCCCTCTACCACCCCACCCCAAGTCCCCCCGGAACTGTTGGTCCCGTTGTTTTTCCTCCAGATAGTTCATCCAGCCTGTCCTATTCAGACAGACCTGTGGAGACACTAACATGCACGACAACAAGACAGAGGAAAACAAAGCAACAGTATACAACCAGGCAACAACAACAAAAACAAACCACTGACAAAGAACAGAACAAAACAGTTCACAAGAGAAAAGCTTGTAGTTAGTTCAGGGATCGTTTGCTGGCCCTTAGGAGCGTTTTCCAGTCCAGTCTGTTGGGGCACCACGCCCTGGCCCCAAAGTCCACTTTAAGCATTCCCTGGGGACCTTGCCACTCCATTCCCTTGCTGTTCCGCTGCACACCCCAGTGATTTGCCTTGGTGTGGTGTGATCAGGTCAGGTGCAATTCCCACACTGTGTCTCCGGTGCTGTCCCCTGTATCGCCCTTAGTCACTGATTGGCTTCATTTCTCATAGTGGGGCCAGCCATGTTGTTCTCTCTGTGGACTGGCTGCTCTACTCAGGAACATCATCATCACGGCCTGGTGGGCCAGGCTGTGCTCCACTCTCTCCTCCTTCCCCTTCATCTTCTCCCGTGTGCTCTGATCAGATATGTTCATCTCCCGGAGCTGCAGAGTCAATGTCGTCCTTTGGAACAAATTCTTTTTGGGGGAGGGGCAGGAATCCACTTAATTTATGGTGCTGGGACCAGCCTCTCAGACCTCTCCACTGGTTCCCAACTCCACGCCGGGATATTGCATTCACACCTTGCGACACTGGATTGAAGTCTGGTCCCACTTTCCCTGTGGAGATATAAACAATACCCTCCCCTTGGGTGGATTAATGCCCCATGACCCCACTACCCTTTTCTTCCTTGTATTCATCCTTTTGTTTTCCTTTCCCCACCTCCTCCACCATTGTCTACCATGTACATGCCTGGTTTGGGTCTGGTCTCTTCCATACTACACAGTCTTCACCCCTAAAATATTTGTGTACAGTAGCTTTTTTCCATATGCCACTTTTGCTTTTTTAAAAAATTTTTTAATTCTTACCTCAGCGGGCTCATGTTGTACTTGTCCTTTTGTGCCTGACTTACCTCGCTTAGCATGATTTCCTCCAGTTCTTCCCATGCCGCTATGTGCCTCATACGTTCATCACTGCTTTTTAGTGATGAATAGTACTCCATTGTATGTATATACCACAGTTTTTTAATCCAATTGTCAGTTGATGGAAATTTGGGTTGCTTCCAACTCCTTGCAATTGTGAACTGTGCCGCAATGAACATTGGAGCACAGATGTCTGGTCTTGGTTTGTTTCTTGCCTCTTCTGGGTATATGCCCAGTAGGGGGATTGCTGGGTCATATGGTAACTCTATTTCCATCTGTTTTAGGTATCGCCAGATTGATTTCCACAGTGGCTGTACGTACTTACAGTCCCACCAGCAGTGGATGAGAATTCCTGTCTCCCCACAGCCCCTCCAACACTTGTTGCTTTCTGATTTTTTGAATTGGGCTACCTTTGAGGGTGTCAGGTGGTACCTCATTGTTGTTTTAATTTGCATTTCTCTTATGGCTAAAGATCGGGAACATTTTCTCATATGTTTGTTGGCCATTCGGATTTCTGCGCCTGTGAAACTTCTGTTCAAGTCCTTTGCCCACCTTTCAAGTGGGCTATTGGTTTTTTTCTTTTTGGAAGCTAGCAGAGTATTGTAGATTTTAGTAATAACGCCTTTGTCTGATGTGTCATTGCTAAAGATGTTTTCCCAGTCTGTGGACTCTCTTATTACTCTCTTGGTGAATTTTTTAGATGTACACAAGTGTTTTATCTTCAGTATATCCAATTTGTGCCTCCTCTGTGTTTGTGTCCTTCCCTATTTCTGATAGCCTGTGTATCCCCTGCGCCAAAGTTCTCAAGTTGGTCCCAATTCCCTCATTGATGGCCCTAATAGTTTAGGGTTTAACTTCAAGGTCTGTGATCCACCTTGAGTTTATTCTTGTGCATGGAGTGAGATAAGGGTCTTGCTTCATTTTTCTGCATGTTGATATCAATTTTTTCCAGCACCACTTGTTAAAGAGGGCATCTGCTTCCCATTTGATATTTTTGGGGCCCTTGTCAAAGATCAGCTGTGTGTATGCTGATGCTTTTATTTCTGGGTTTTCAGTTCTTTTCCATTGGTCTGAGTATCTGTCATTGTACCAATACCATGCAGTTTTGAGAACTGTGGCTGCATAGTATGTGCCAAAGTCGGGTAAAGCAAGCCCTCCCACGGTGTCCTTCTTCTTGAGGAGTTCTCTGCTAATTCTGGGCTTCTTCCCTCTCCATATGAAGTTGGTAATCAGTTTTTCCATTTCTTTGAAGAAAGATGATGGTAATTGTATCGGGATAGCATTAAACTTATATAGTGCCTTTGGCAGAACTGACATCTTAACTATATTAAGTCTCCCAATCCAAGAGCATGGAATATTCTTCCATTTGTTGAGGTCGCTCTTGGTTTCTTGTAATAGTGTTCTATTGTTTTCCCTATATAAATCTTTTGTTTTTTCAGTCAGGTGTATCCCTAGATATTTCAGTTTGTGTTTGGCTATTGTGAAGGGTACCACCTTTTTTATCTCTTCTTCTGTGGTCTTATCTGATGTGTATAACAGTCCGATGGACTTCTGTTTGTTGATCTTGTATCCTGCCACTCTGCCAAACTCCTCTATTGCTTCCAGTACTCCCCTTGTGGAACTTTTGGGATTTTCCATATATAAAATCATATCATCTGCAAATAACGATAGTTTCACCTCTTCCTTCCCCAGACGAATACCTTTGATGTCACTTCTTTGCCTTATGCTATCAGGTAAAACCTCCAGCACGATATTAAATAGGAGTGGAGACAAGGGGCATCCTTGTCTGGTTCCCTTTTTCAGTGGGATTGTGTTAGTCTTTTCTCCATTGACTATGACTTTGGCTGTTGGTTTTTCATATATAGCTTGTATTGTCTTGAGGAATAAAAACATTTTCTTTCTGCTTGAGGCCTTGGTATCAGCTCCTCTTTCCCCCCCTCTTTTAAATATTTGATGTTATAAATTATTATTTTCATATCTTACACTATCCACTGTCTCCCTTCACCCATGTTTCTGGTGTTCATTTTATATTAATAAAATATTTTAATGTGATGGTAATATCCTATTTGATTATTTTTTCTTCATAATTATGAAAATAATTTACATTATTCCTGTAAAAATTTATAAAACAAGATTCAGAGAAATCTTGCTTCTATACCTATTTCCTCTTTCTTCTATAAGTAACCACTTGTTGGTTTCTGTTCCTGTAGGGTTCCTCTGCGTTGGTATTGACTCAATGGCAGTGAGTTTGACTTGGGTTTTGGTTATCCTTGAACTTTAAAAAATACATAAGCAAGATGGATCTGTAATAAAATAATGTCCACGTTCTCAGATAAAGTGTAACATACTATCCACCGTATTCTGCACTTTTGTTCTTCTGTTCATTATGGCCTATAGATAGATACTACTGGTCTACTAGATGCTCTACTCTAGATCAGCGGTTCTCAACCGGTGGGTCCTGACCCTTTAGTGGTCTAATGACTCTTTCACAGGGGTTGCCCGATTCATAACAGTAGCAAAATTACAGTTATGAAGTAGCAATGAAAATGATTTTATGGTTGGGGGGGGGTCACCACAACATGAAGAACTGTATTAAAAGGTCATGGTTCCTCATGTTGTGGTGATCCCCCAACCATAAAATTATTTTTGTTGCTACTTCATAACTATAATTTTGCTACTGTTATAAATTGGGCGACCCCTGTGAAAGGGTCATTTGACCACCCAAGGAGTAACAGCCCACAAATTGAGAACCACTGCTTTATATGAATGTTTGAGAGCCTCTGGGCCAGATTATTTTAAATTACTGAACCATACAGAAACCATAATTAAAACTTTAAAATACTAGCAAACATGCTTCCGTTAGGTTTTCCTAACTATCATCTGAACCTTTCTCTATTTATACCTAAAGCCCCTGGAAAAACTTAGGGACTTAACCTGGAAGCTGTCGCTGTTGCTGCTACAGCCAAACTACATGGAACTTTGCAGATATAGTTCTGCAATTATTTTTTAAAGACTATGTTCATCATGCAGTATTTGATATATCTGTTTGTGTGTATTGCCCACCTACACCTCACCCCCCACCCTCTGCCCAAACCTGAAGGATGACTAGGGATCCTAGTTTTGGGAGTTCCACCAATCTCTATTTAACTAGTAAATCTGTTCTTTATGATTTTGAATTGTGTTCCACATTTTTCTCCCCCTCTATCAAAGACCTTCTAATCTGATCCCTTTCAGGGAATTTGGGAATGGTATCCAGGTATCATCTAGTTCTTTATGCCTAAGAGACTGATATTTGCCAGGCCTGTTAGTCCATTATATTAATTATTTACATTCACCTGAAATATTCACCACTCTTCTTTCCTCTGGATAGGGAGAAACCAATATTTTCACTATAGATGGCTACTGACCACCTTTTAAGGCCCCAATTGCTACTCACAAAAGGAGGATGTAGAGCATTGTCTTTGTAGACTGTTATACAAGTTGTACTTGATGTTTTCCAAGACTATAGCCCTAAGTCCCCATGCATGATGATTCATTCCCTTAAGCACTTTGAAACTTTCACAGATTTGCCCCCTGAATGCTCTGCCATATTCGTAGATATATTTGCTTGCTGGAAAGGTAAGTATTCATTGTTAGGCTGGGTTCTCTATGTATATAAATATGTATATAAAGAGAAAAGTCTTTATCAAGAAAATAGTCCATACAACCACAGAGGGGCAGGTCCAGTCTAACTCAGGTCTGTGAGTCAGATATTAAGTTTAAGGCCCCTCCTGACTCATACAGCTGCCAGTGCTGGGGAACCAGAAGGCCTTGAGATGAACCAGGAGACAGGAAGATGAAATAGGAGGCACAAAGACCACAGACTGACGGAAGGACTGGAGTGGATCCAATATTGGCAGACAATATAGTTGGCCATTGAAAATTTCCAAGGCCAACAAGTCATATTGTAGGCACTGGTGAGAGTTCCAAACAACCAGACAAAGATCCAAGCCAGCAGAAGAAAGAAGAGGAGCCAGTTCTCCATAGCATCTATTTATAAATATGAAATAGGCCCTGGAGACACCATCCTCCCTAAGACCTGCACTTATGCAAAGTCCTTACTGCCACATTATTTACGATTCTGGTCCAGCTGAATTGAAAAAAGATCTTGTCAACTTGCCACCTTGTGGTAGTTACACAATTTCATGTGACTTGATAAAAGAATGAAAGTGTGGAGTCTAGCTTCTGGGAACTTCTCTCCCTCTCCCTCTCTCTCTCTCACACACACACACACACACACACACACACACACACACACACACACACGATTCTGGGAAACACACACACACACACACACGCCTGTGATCTTCCTGCATTCAGCTTCATTGCATGTGCTGTGTGAGTCTAAAGAGGAATTTATGAGCTAATATCAGACATATGAGCTAATATTGAACTTATGGACTTGATCTGGACGGGGCTGGGATGTTTTATTGATGCATAATTGCTTCTTGATGCTAAATGATCTCTTGCTTCCTGGTGATTAGACCAATGTGCTACTGCTTTAGCTAGTTCTCTGTCTCAACCTGTGTGCTACATTACCTGTGGGCCAAGTCAACTCATGGATCATGTCACTAGAGTTTGATACCTGCTTTGCCACACTGCTGGTGCATACATGTCTTGTGTTTGAGGCTGGTAGATTCTGTCCCTGTGCATCACTTGAGTTTTAGATCGTATCAGGGCCTGCTTCACTAAGCACTGAGCTACTGATTGTTGCTGACACATCCTGCTTTTCTGCTACCTGTGGGCAGACTCTGTCTGCCTTGCCTGAGGGAAGATTCTACTGTCTCCTCATTGACCTTGGACCTGGCAGCCCATGTGACTTGAAAGACTTCCAGTGTATTAACTGTTCCATAAAAGTGAGTTGAAATGAGCCCTCTGTACTGCTGTGGGGACTAATTAGCTGTTATATTTCTTCTTGGTATATAATTCTATCTATCTATCTATCTATCTATCTATCTATCTATCTATCTATCTATCTATCTATCTATCTATCTATCTATCTATCTATCACAAGTGTCCTGGTTTTGTTTCTCTAGAGAACTCTGCCTAACACATACATGTACACATCTCTAATGATACATAATCTCCTAACAAAGACAATAATAAACCAATATTCACACATAACATGATAAAACTAACACAACAAAGATTAACTAACTTCATTTGCATAACAAACACTGATACCTAACAATGGTAGTCCTGTTAACAATCACCTACATATTAACTCCATAATGGCAACATCTTCTCCTATCTTCTCTTCCTCAAACTCATCCAAAAAAGGGGGGGGGGGAAATTCCATGGTAATAATTCTCCCTTCTTCCACTTCTTTGAGACAAAAGATAGATACCCATGAAAGTTTGAAAGCCAGTCACTTTATGCCTTTATCAACCCTAATCCTGGACATCCAATTTCTAAATTTCCCATTCCTATCAACCCAGCGCTCTGAAGAGACAAGCACATTCTTTGAGTTGAGGAATCTTCATTCCAGTTGCAACTTTTGTCATCTGCATCCATACGCAAAATCCAGTCTAGATCAGGTCATCCATCAAAAATGCAGCAATATATGTTTACAGAGTCAACACTTTTCTCCTTTCATTCAGTCAGATTCTGGTCAACTCAGAGGTGGACACAACTAGGTCAAATGAGCAACTGTTTGCAAGCTTGGGAGGGCATGCACACCCCCTTGCTCAGACCATTTGACCCTCACCTACTTCTATCAGCCCCTCTCTCTTCAGGCTAGGTTATGGAGCCATAGGTGGCCATAGGCAGCCAAACTTTTAGACCAGTCAACCTTTCTTTTTGTCCCACATCTATAACCTCTGTGGATCATGTGTAGCCAAGGAAACGTGTCCAAACCAAGCCCATCTCGTCATTGGTGCATTTCCCCCAGCTCCATTCAACAGGTCATCTAGCACAAACATACTGAATGTTCACCGTCTCTGTTTAACTTTAATTTCTCTAAAGGGATTTTCTGACTCCTACAGACTATTCCAGACTGGGAACGACCAAAGGAAAACTGCTTACTTGAACATTCAAAAAGCCAGTCACATTTTTTTCTTTTCTTTCCTGAAATCCCTCCTTAAGTGGTTCTGGGAGAGTCTATGCATTTTTCCAAATGCAAATGGCATTTAAGGCACTGAACTCTTATTCTCTACATTGGCTTAAAATAAAAGCCTGTTGGGTTTTTTTCTGGGCAATTTCGAACACTCTTTTTAGTAAAATTTAGTCAAGTATAATTTAAATGTAGGTTTACAGTCTGTAATCATAATTTCCAATATTCATTTAAAAAATCATTTTATTAGGGGCACATACAACTCTTATCACAATCCATACATCCATCCATTGTGTAAAGCACATTTGTACATTCATTGTCCTCATCATTCTCAAAACATTTGCTCTCTGCTTAAGTCCCTGGCCATCAGCTCCTCATTTTCCCCCTCCCTTCCCACTTCCCCTTCCCTTATGAACCCTTGATAATTTATAAATTATTATTTTGTCATATCTTACACTGTCCAACATGTCCCTTGACCCACTTTTCTGTTGTTCATCCCCCAGGGAAGAGGTTATATGTAGATCCTTGTAATCGGTTCCCCCTTTCCACCCCATCCTCCTTCCTCCCTCGAGGTATCACCACTCTTACCACTGGTCCTAAAGGGTTCGTCCTCCCTAGATTCCCTGTGTTTCCAGTTCCTATCTGTACCAGTGTACATCCTCTGGTCTAGCCAGATTTGTAAAGTAGAATTTGGATTACGATAGTGGGTGTGGGGGAAGAAGCATTTAGGAGCTAGAGGAAAGTTGCATGTTTCTTCATTGCTACACTGCACCCTGACTGGCTCGTCTCCTCCCCACGACCCTTCTGCAAGGGGACATCCAGTTGCCTACAGATGGGCTTTGGGTCCCTAGTCCACACACCCCCTCATTCACAATGATATGATCTTTTGTTCTCTGATGCCTGATATCTGCTTCCATTTTTTAAAGTTTTTTGGCATTTAGTTGATATATCATACAATCCGATAGTTTTGTCTAATTAAGAAGAGTCATATAATCATCATCACAATTTTAGAACATTTTCTTTTTTGGTACTCGTTGTTAGCACCCCATTTCCTCCCAACATTCCAAACATACCCCCCAGAAACCATTAATCCAATTGTTGTCTCTATAGATTTACCTATCTTGAACCTCACATGCAGAAAAATACAAAACCACTAAAAACTAAGCAAAATGAAACAAACTAAACTAATAATACCAAAGTAAAACAGATAAAAACCTCAAATGAAAAGCAGAAAACATTAAAAATGAGAAAAAATCAAAATGAATAAAAAAGAAGACAAATTATCTCCCTGCCATTGAGTTAGTATTGACTTGTAGTCCCTCTAGGACAGGGTAGGATTGCCCCTGTGAGTTTCTGGAATGGTAATTCCTTATGAGAAGCTGGTGGTTTCCAACTGCTGACGTTGGCATCAACCACCCAACATGTTACCTACTATACTGCCTGCGATACTTGTTCAAAATGTTAAATTTTAACCTAAGGTGTATTCTTTAGACAGCATATTGACTAGCGTCTCCCAACACAGATATGGTGTACATAGCTTGTGAATCATGATGGCAGAGCTCCAAACTATAGGAACAGGTGTGTGTGTGTGTGTGTGTGTGTGTGTGTGTTGTTTCATTGGCTACTGGATGAGTAAGGGCGGGGGCTGACCACCCTTCTGGTGAACAGAAGGATGTAGGAAATAAGGGGAGAGGCAGCAGCCACTGATACGGGTATTTGTGCTGTCAGGCTGGTGTCCCAATCAAATTCTGCTAGCAGAAATTCAAGATAGCCACTTTGTGTCATGACAGCTGACATTTACCCTGTCTTCTTGTCATTTTTTAAAGCTTCTTTTCCTAGTTGATATTCAACCCATTCCCCTATCCTTTCCTCGAAAACCCAGAGTTTTAGGATTATCACCATATCTGTTTTGTTTTATAAATCTTTGTTGTCTGTATTTTATAGGATCTGGGTAGCGTTTCTGCCTAGTTTGCCATCTTGCTGGAACTTATCTGCTATATTTAACTCAACCAGTTGACTCACTTCCTATGAAGTTGCCCTTCAGCTCTACCTAATATTAGACTGCATTCTGTGGTTTGTTTAAATTCCACTGTTTTCCTCCCAGAAATTGACAATAAGGATTATGCAACACATAGTTGCCTAAATTTAACTAAAGGGTTGTAACTCCCTGAAAATATTTACAATGAACTCCTTTGACTAATTATGATTTGACCCTATTTGTTAATGACTCCTGGTTCGAATCTGACCCTGCTAGCTCTCCCTATCTGGCTGAGTCTGCCATTATAACCTCTACTAAATTTATTTAAAACCAAGCTCCTCTTGAAGCCATGTCAGCCCAACAAGCTGAATTAATTCATTTTACTAGACATTGCAAACTTACTTAAGGAAGGTTCATGAATATTTACATAGATTCTAAAAATAACATTGGAGTGAATCATGATTTTGTCACATTATGGAAACAGGATTTCTAACCTTGTCTGGTACTGCTATTTTAAAAAATAAGACTTAAAAATAATTGAGATTTTAGTAACAGACTTGTTAAATTCTTCACAGTCCCGTCTGGAACTGCTGTAATAAACATAAACATTCATCAACCATATGGAGTCCTTCAGACTGCCAGGATCACAAAAATAATCTTACTAATAGGGCAATCAAGCAAGTCACCTCTTATGTTAGCCTATCCTTTATGGAAATATAAAAAGGAGATTACCCTGAATTTCTCAAAAACAATGGAAAATTTAGAAAAATGAATGAAAAACCAGTGATTAGTTAAAACTGAAGAAATTGAAATATAAAAGAGAAGATTGTTCTCAGTATCTCATAAGCAAATTATGCTTAGGGCCTAAACATAAGCTTATCTTTTATATTATTTCGTGTTCCTCTTTTAAAAGTTCTCCCTGGAATATGGTAATTAGGACAAGATAAAATGATTGAAATGTTAAATACTGGTTGGGACAATTTTTCAAAACTGCTGAGCATGTCACTTTTCAGTGTTCTATTTGCTCCAAAAAATATGCATTACCTTCAGGAATGTTGCCTCTATAATATGTCTTTCCTATTTGCATTTTGAGTCTTTTCAGTTGGAGGGATTCCTCTTCTGGCACTATAGCTGATAGTGTTCCTCTGCTAGTCACAGATGGCGACTCCCTCAATAGGGAACTGACTACCTTTCCTCCTAGTCTGTTCTTAGTCTGGAAGCTCCACTGACACGTATTCACCATACACCTGTTAGCTAGCTTTATAGGAACACCCAAGCTATCACAGCATGACTGGCAGCTGTATGGTAGTATCCTTCCCCTAAGATGTGTAAATTTTGGTTTCACTCCATTTGAGTTATGTAGCTTAAATATTTCTTGCTTGTTCCATGAAGAAGTTTCTTAAATATTGTTGATGGCCTTTGTTTTATCTTTATTTTTATATTCATATTATTACCTTATCATTTCTGCTTTGTTTTATTTTTGTTGTTTATTGTTTATGTTGGGTTTCCCAGTTTATGAAACACAGAAGGAATGACTGAATAGAGACAATAATCAATGCAAGGATTTATTGTGGATGGGGGTGGGGAGGGGAGAGGAGGGGAATAGGGGAGCAAACAAGGAATGTGGGACAGTGGAGGGAGCACCAGAATTGATTGTGATGTTGTATATACAACTCTTTTAAAAAGTGACTTAACAATGGAAGTGTGTGATGTGTGAATTTTATATCACAAAAACTACTAAAAGTAAGAAAGGAAAGAAACCAAAGTTGAGCAATGGCTACCATAGGTGAAGGAGGAAGAGTTTTTGCTTAGGGGACCTTGACTTTATGTTAATGGTGGTGGAATAATTTGGAAAAGAACATTAATCATGGTTGCATAACAGAGTACCATCAATGGCACTGAAATATATACATAGAAGGTGTTAAATTTGAGAAGTCTTTGTGTCTATTTTTCCCACAGGTAAAAAATAATAAAAAATACGCTAATAATGAGCATAAGGAAGAAGAAAATTTACTAAAATTGATTGTGCTGTAATGACTGTACAACTCTTCTTGATGTGATTGAACTGTTGATTATATGATACATGAAAGAAATGTCAATAAAACTGTAATAGAAAAAGAAAATGAAATATAAAATCCAACACAATGTTCAAAATCAAAACAACACAAAAACAAAATGCTTCAGTCTTTAATTCAGTATGCCAAGGAACATCTGTCACAAATCAGAGGTTTTGAAAGTCAAAATTTAGAAATACGAAAATTATCTATTATTGAAACTTGTGACTAAGTATGACAGAGGCACCAATTAAAAGATTCCCTGGAAATTTTTGGAAAGGACTATTTTTGCACTTCTCACTAACCATTGTGCCACCAAAATTCAATGAGTTAAAATCTGGACACACGCGCCTTCCCCCCGCCCCCCTCCCCCGCCCCATCTCAATAGAAGTGAGTCAAATCACTATGCTGGATTATTCAAACTACTAAAGGAATTAAGTTGAAATTCAGACACTTTTGTGGCTTTGGCCAAAAGCTGACAGCATCTGAGAGAGATGGGTGACCCAAGACTCTGAACAAGGTCTGAAAATGCACCACTTTATCTTTCTTTTCTTGTACCCTTGCTGTAATCCGGCCACTACTAATGTTTTCTGGCATTGGATAGATATTTATGTTCACTAATTAAAAAGGTTCTATTGATAGGTATGTGGTAACCTCCCAACATCAAGTAATCCTTGTTTGTCTTCCCTCGTGGATCTCTCTACTGCAGGCTTCAAATTGGGTTACTCTTGATCTTCGGATACAAGAACAATGGACATTATACAATGAAATGACTATTAGATTTTCCATTAATAAATGGCCTCTTTGGATCCAAACAAAATGCAGGCCATAACTTAACATTTCTCTTAACACAACTTTTTTTTAACTAAATAAAGATGCTCAAGAAGAGTTAATTAAATAATCATCCAAATCCACAAATATAACTCTTCCTGTTGTAGGTCCATATCAACAACTGTGGGATGGATTCATCTGGTTAACACCCCTTTGCTGGGAACAATCTAACCATTACTATTTGAATAACCCAACCCACATCAGACCAATGAAATGGCTTCCAATATCTGAACACGCATACATCAGATATAACCGTACATATTACTGATTGTTTTGCCACCCATTGGCTATGACATGCAGGAATCTGTTGGGTTTCTTCTCATCAGATGGCTATGTGGAACCAGCGTTTGGCCCTCGCTTCTGCCAGGTTGGATTGGAAGATGCACTCTGGGCCTGAGCTAGATTCAAGAATGTATTTCACCTGTACTTCCTTTACCTTATGCTTCCACAGAAAGGCTCAGTGTTCTTGATGCGTGTTTTTCTGGCATGATCATTCAATAGCATTATTTACACCTCAGGTAGGACTTAAAGCTGTTGTGTTACATGTAAAAGTATTAACTAAATGTGCGCAAGCTTCCCAAACTGACAGTGCCATGGATTTTAAGAGATCAATACTAAAATACATATAAAGCAAAAAAATATATACTCCCAAACAGAGAAGCTTTTTGATGGCTTCACTGCATCTTAAGGAAGTGTTTGTGCCTCCCAAATAGCAAGACCTCCAATCCCTGCGACCCTACCACCTTACTTGACCCACCCAACCCCTGTCCCCCATGCTTCTTCAAACCGGTGTCGAGCCTAAGTCTAATCCAGCCAGTAAAGACACCCTTAGGTACTGATTGCAAGTGCTCAACTGGTCCTTCCTCTGTGTACTTCCAACACAGGTCATGAAACTACCTAGGTGTCCCACACATCCCTTAGTAGCACAACTTTCACCCACACCAGCTACTGGGTTCATGGGAGGAGCTTAGCCCCTAAGAAAACAGTCTCTGCTTTCCCTTTTCTTTCAAACAAAATCTTGTATTATTATTATTATTTTAAAAGATAATTTTATTGAGGGGGTACTTACAAATCTTATAACAATCCATACATCAATTGTATCAAGCATATTTGTACATATGTTGCCATCATTATTTTATAAGCATTTAATCTCTATTTGAGCCCTTGGTATTCAATTTTCCCTTCCTTCCCACCTCATTACCCCTTGATAAATTATAAATTATTATTATTTTCATATCTTATACAAACCTCTGTCTCCCTTCACCCACAGTTTCTGTTGTTTATTTCCATTGGGGGCAGTGTGGGTGCATATGTGTCAGTTATTTCAATTGATTGCCCCTTCTTCCTCTCCTCTACCCTACCCTCCTGGTGTCACTACTCCCATTTCTGTTCCTGAGGGGTTTATCTGACTTGGATTCCGAGTGTCATAAGCTCTTATCTGTATCTGTGTACATGCTCTGGTCTAGCGCCAAGTGAAAGCAGGACTGGGGTCATGATAGTGAGGGGAGAAACGAGGACTATTGTGTGTTTCATCCATGCTATAATATGCCCTGGTTGACTCATCCCTTCCTGTGACCCTTCTGTGAGGGGATGTTCCTTTGTCTACAGATGGAGGTTTTGGATCTCTGCTCCAACCTCCCTAGTTCGTAATAATATGTTTTTTGTATTTTTTTGGTTGGAGCCTTCTGATGCCAGTTACCTGATCCTGTAGACACCTCATGATCGCACAGGCTGGTGTGCTTCTTCCATGTGGGCTTGTTGTTTCTCTGGTAGATGGCCACTTGTTTAACTTAAGGACTTTAAGATCCCAGACACTATATCTTTTGATAGCCGGGCACCATCAGCTTTCTTCACCACATTTGCTTGTGCACCTATTTGTCTTCAGTGATCGTGTCATGAGGGTAAGCATCACAGAATGCAAAGTCATTAGAACAAAGTGTCCTTGCATTGAGGGAGGGCTTGAGCAGAGCCCCCAAATCCATCCACTTCCTCAATGGATTGAGGAAATATGTACATATAAATACATGTACATAGGCTAATACCTCTATTTTTATGAATTAATGTACTTACATATGCACATACCTATGTTTATTGCCTCTATCCATAGCTTTGCTTTCTAGATCTTTCCTGTTTTCCTTTAACCTTCACCTGTCCCACCATCACACTCACACTTCTGCCTCATAGTACTAGCTCTCAGCTAGACTGCTGTTGCTTCAACACCCCCAGGATCTGTCTATGGTACAATTTTCTCACCACTCCCTTCACCCCCACCCCCACCTCCTCTTCCCTGGAAGTCCCTCCAGAACCATCAGTCCCATTGCTTTTCTCATCGGGCTTGCTTCCTATGCCTAGAGGTAGGCAAACCAACAAAAACGGAGACAAAATAAAACAAAAAAAACCCCCAAGAGATTGAATAAAAAGAGAAAAAATAACTAGAATTAAAAAAAACAGGATAGGTAATTCCAAGTCTTTCAGCTGACCTTTATGACTCTCTCCCCACTGGTCCTGGGGGTTTCTGGGAACTGCTCCTCCTAGCCTGAAGTCTATTTGGGGGACTCCTCAGGGACTTTGTGGCTTATTCCCATTGCTGGTCTGTTATGTT
The DNA here is from genome assembly GCF_050624435.1 of Tenrec ecaudatus. Classification (NCBI taxonomy): domain Eukaryota; kingdom Metazoa; phylum Chordata; class Mammalia; order Afrosoricida; family Tenrecidae; genus Tenrec; species Tenrec ecaudatus. Next base: position 44,354,154 of record NC_134547.1, read on the forward strand.
CCCTTCTTGGTTCGCCCCACTTTGAGGGGTTCAGACTAGACTCAAGCCCCACTGTGTGGCCCAGTATTATCTTCTGTCGAGGTATGCTCCTGGGAGAGGACATCATGTCTCGAGCTGTTGTCGTTCCTACAGTCCTTTCTGTGTCTTAGCAGCTCCGTGTAGGGATGTCCTCCTCAGGCCTTAGTGTGCCAGTATGGGGTCTAGTTCCTCACTCTTTCTTTTTCCTTCTCGGTTTGCTTCTGTATGAGCGTGGCAGACATGCCCTTCTCCCCAACCTGTAGGTTTAGTGTTGTCCTCTGTGGCACATACTTCTATGGGGGGCAGGGGTGAGTTCATTTGTCTCTGATTGGGGCCGGCCCTGTAGCTCATTCTGTTCATGAGTTTCGCAATGTTACATTGCCCTTAAGGTTTGGCATGCCGTGGTGGGGTCTGCATGAACACTCACATTTCTTTGTGTGTGTTTGTGAACTAGTAAAACTTTACTCTGCGGATGGTCCAGATTCTCCCCCAGGCTATAGCGAGCTAACACCTGCACTGTTGCTGCTAACAGAAACAACTCAATGGCTGTGGGTTTTGTTTTTCTTTTTATGTAACATATAAGAGAATGAAACATGACCCCATATGCACCATCCTCACAATTGTTGCAGCCTTTGTGGCAATCCATTTTGCTGATGTCCTTTTTCTTTAAAAAATTTTTATTATAATGGGGCTCTTACAACTCTTATCACATTCCATACATATATCCATTTTGTCAAATACATTTTTATATATGTTGTCATCATCTTTTTCAAAACATTTTCTTTTTACTTGAGCCCCTGGCATCAGCTCATATTTCCCCTTTCTCCCCCACCCTTCCTTCTTCCCATGACCACTTGATGATTTAAATTTCTTTTTTTCCATGTTTTACATCAACTGCTGTCTCATTTCATCCATTTTTCTGCTGTCCACCCCCCAGGGATGGGGGCCATATGTTAACCATTGTGATTAGTTCCCCCTCACTCCCTCCCATCCCCCACCCTTACCCTTCTAGTATCATTGCTCCCCTTATTGGTCCTGAGAGGTTTATCTGTTCTGGATTCCCTGTGTTGCAAACGCTTATCTGTACCAGTTCTGGTCTAGTCAGATTGTTAAAATAGAATCGTGGTCATGGTAGTGTGTGTGTGTGTGTGGGGGGGGGGAGCATTAAAGAACTAGAGGAAAGTTGGCACACTCTCATTTCTATTGATACATAAACTATACTCTCCCCCTGGGTGGGTTAGTGCCCTGCTCCCCCAGTGCCATCACCTCCTCTTCCCCCCACTTTTCTCCATCCCCCTCTTCTCTTTCTTTGTATTGGAATGGCATTTATGTCCTTGGATTTGGCCTGTCTTCTACCCTATTGCCTGTACCTCAACCCATATAGTGTAAGATTAGTAGCTTTGCTTTTATATTTACCTCATTGGACTCACGTACTTGTCCTTTTGTGATGGGCTATCTTCACTTAGCACAATTCCTCCAACTCTTCCCTTGAGATGATGTGCTTCATGTGATCATTAGTGATTTTAAATGTAGTACTCCATTGTGTGTATGTGCCAGAATTTTATAATCCACTTATCTATTGAAGGAAATTTAGATGGTTTCCAATTCGTTGCAATTGTGAATTGTGTTGCAATAAACATTGCAGTGCAGACAACTGGTTATAGGTATATGCCCAGTAGAGGGATTTCTGGGAAGCAAGGTAACTCAATTTCCATTTGTTTTAAATATTGCCAGATGACTTTCCACAGTGGCTGTACATATCTACAAGACCACCAGCAGTGAAGGAGAGTTCCTGTCTTACCACATCCCCTCCAACATTTGTTTCTCTCTGATTTTCTAATCTGTGTTATCCTCAAGGGTGTTAGGTGTTAGTTGTTTTAATTTGCATTTCTCTGACAGCTAATGCCTGGGGCATTTTCTCATGTTTATTGTCCATTGGGGTCTCTTCCCTAGTGAAACTTCTGTTCAGGTTTTTTGTCCACTTCCTCAAGGAGATAACTGATTTCCTCTTTTTTGCTGGCTAGGAGGGTAGTGTAGATTTTAGTAATAAGGCCTTTGTCTGTTGTTTCATTGCTAAAATTCCTCTCCCAGTCTGTGGGTTCTTTTGGTGAAGTCTTTTGATGCATACAGGTGTTTTGTCCTTAGTATATCCCATTGTTGATTTCAGCTTCATCTATGTGTGTGCCTTTCCCTATTACAGTTAGCAGATGTATTCCCTGTGCCAAGGTTCTTTGTCCTTCTTATGAGGAGTTCTCTGCTAATTCTGGGCTTCTTCCTTCTCCATATGAAATTGGTAGTCAGTTTTCCAATTCTTTGAATCAGAATAGCATTAAACTTATATAGTGCCTTGGGTAACATTGACATCTTTACTATATTGATCCAGGAGCATGGAATATTATTCCATTTGTGGAGGTCACTTTTGGTGTTCTGTAGTAGGGTTCTGTAGCTTCCCTTGTATAAGTCTTTTGTTTTTTGGTTAGATATATCCCTGGATATTTTCATTTGTTCTTGGCTTATTTGAAGGCTACTGCCTTCAACCAATAGACTGCTGTTTGTTGATCTTGTATCCCACCACTTTCTATATGCCTCTATTGCTACCAGTACTCCTGTTGTGGAACTTTTGGGGTTTTCAATGTATAGAATCCTGTCATCTGCAAATAGTGATAGTTTAACCTCCTCCTATCCCAGACAGAGAGCATTAATGTCCTTCTGTTGCCTTATGTTGTTAGCTAGGCCCTCTAGTATGATGTTGAAAAGAAGTGGGGACCAGGAACATCCTTGTCTGGTCCCCTTTTTCAGTGGGATTGTTTTGTCTTTTCTACCTTGACTATGATGTTGGCTATTCATAAACAGCTTGTATTAACTTGAGGAATTCCCCTTCCATTCCTATCTTCTTGAGTGCCTTAATTAGGAAAGGGTGTTGGATGTTGTCGAACGCTTTCTCTGCATCTATCAATATTATCATGTGGTTCTTATCCTTTTATTATCAATGTGACAAATAATATTGATGGACTTTCAGGTGTTAAACCATCCATGCCTCCCTGGAATAAATCCCACATGATCATGACGGATGATATGTTTTTAATACTTATATATTTAATTATATTATATTAATATAATTATATTATTATATATATTCAAGTATAAGCTGACCCAAATATCAGCCAAGATACCTAATTTTACCACAAAAACTGCATTAAACTGTGCTGAAAAACTCAGCTCATACATGAGTATATATGGTACATTGTAATATTTTGTTCAAGATTTTTGCATATATATTCATTAGAGAGATCTATCTGCAGTTCTCTATTCTGTGGGATCTCTACCCTGTTTGGGTACCAAAGTTATACTGACTCCATATAATGAATTTGTGAGTTTACCATCTTTTTCTATGTTCTGGAATAATTTGTGTAAGATTTGTGTCAGTTCTTTCATGAATGCTTGGTAGAAGTCGCCTGTCCATATCTATTTCTTCTTTTGCTATGCATCTGTTGAGGCTCTTGATATCCATCTGGGTTAATCTAGGGAAGGATTGCTTTTCCAAGTATTTGTCTATGTCTTCCACACTGTTGAATTCATTAGAATACAGACTTCTATAATAATTTATGATTATCTTTTTAATCTCATAGGTGTCCATTGTGATTTCCCTGGTTTCATCCTCATGCTGGCTATTGATGTTTGCTCTTTCCTTTCCTAGGTTAAGTGTGCCAGCGGTCTGTCAATTCTGTTGATCCTTTCAAATAATCAGGTTTTTTCTGCGTTGATTTTTTACATTGATCTCTTGTCTTCCCTCTCGCTTCAGTCTTCCCTGATTTTTATTATTTCTTTTCTTTTGCTATTAAAGGTGTTGTTTGGTTGATGTTGTTCTGGTTGCTGGAGGTTTTATGATAGCATATCAGTCATAAGCTTCTTCTCCTTTTTCATATATGCATTAATCACTATTGAATTTTCTCTGATAATTGTTTTTGCTGTATTCCACAGGTTTGGGTGCATTGTATTCTTATTCTTATTAGTTTCTAGAAACTTCTTAATTTCCTCCCTTGGATGGAGAGCTCTATAAATGTCTATCAGGTCCAGTTGCCCAATTGTAGTGTTCAGCTCTGCATCCACCTTGCTGAGCTTCTTTTCCAGTCATCTATCTTTCTCTGATAGCAGTGTATTAAAGTCACCTACTATGAATGTTGTATTTTTTATTTCTCTTTTCATCTTTTGAATAGTTCATTTGATGAATTTCATGGGTCTCTCATTAGGTGCATATGTATTTATTAAGCTTACTGGTTCCTGGTATACTGATCCTTTGAGCATTATCTAGTGCCTATCCTTGTCTCTTGTTATGGTTTTCACCTTCAAGTCAATTTTATTGGAGATTAGGATAGCAAACCCTGCATTTTATTTTATTTTATTTTTTAAAAAATTTTTTTATTTTAACAATTTATTGGGGCTGATACAATTCTTTTCACAGTTCATACATATACATACATCAATTGTATAAAGCACATCTGTACAGTCTTTGCCCTAATCATTTTTTTCTCTTTTCTTCTTTTATATTTTATTAGGGACTCAAACAACTCTTACCACAATCCATACATATACATACATCAATTGTATAAAGCACATCCATACATTCCCTGCCCCAATCATTCTCAAGGCATTTGCTCTCCACTTAAGCCCCTTGCATCAGGTCCTCTTTTTCACCCCCCCTCCCTCCCCATTCCCCCCTCCCTCATATTCCCTTGGTAATTTATACCTCGTTATTTTGTCATATCTTGCCCTATCCGGAGTCTCCCTTCCCCCCTTCTCTGCTGTCCCTCTCCCAGGGAAGAGGTCACATGTGGATCCTTGTAATCAGTTCCCCCTTTCAACCCTGCATTTTTTAAGTTGATGTTTATCTGGTATATTTTCTACCAGCCTTTTATTCTTAATGTATTTTTGTCTGGGAGCTTCAGATATATCTCTTACAGGCAACAGATTGATGGGTTGTGTTTTCTGAGCCAGTTTACTAACCTTTGTCTTTAATGGGAAAGTTCAAGCCATTGACATCCAGAGTTATCACCATCTCATACATTTTGTGTTGGGTGTTTCCATTTCTCCCTTATATCACTGTGCTGTTTTTATGTGGGTGCTTCATTCATGCCTTTTATGCCTCTGAGGTGATGTTATCTTGATAATTGTTTTTGGCACATTGACTTTTGGATTGAATTGCTGTGCATGGTGGTCTGCTGCTTGTGTTTCTAGGATGTTGGTCATCTGACCACAGCAAGTTGCCAAGGATTTACTGAAGGTTTTGGTGTCTTATAGTGTATTCTTTTAGTTTTGCCTAGTCCAGGGAGACACTTACCTCACTTTCTCTCTTAATAGATAGCTTTTCCAACAACATAGGATAGTTTCATCCAACAACACAGTATACATTCTTCTCCAGTTAACACACAATGTACCACAAGTTAGGCCACTAAATAATCCTTAATAAATATTAAAATATTGAGATTTTACAATGCATCTTCTCAGACCATGATATAAAACTTGATATCAGCAATAGAAAGAACAGGGTAATTAAATAAATATAAACTGAACAGCATACTACTTAAACACAAATGAATATAAATCAAATAAGGGATGAAACGTTTTAAATTATTGAAACAAATGAGAACTAAAACCCAACATCCAAAACCTTTGGGATACAGCAAAGGCAGTCATCAGAGTTTAATTTCAAGCAATCAGCACACACTTGAAAAAAGAGGACAGAACCAAAATCAACACTCTAACACAGAATCTCCAATGACTTGAACAGCAGCAACAAAGTGAACCTTCAAACAACAGGAGAAAAGAAGTCATAAAGAAAAGATCAGGAAGTGGAGAGCAAATGCTTTGAGAATGATTGGGGCAGGGAAAGTGCAGATGTGCTTTATACAATTGATGTATGTATATGTATGGATTGTGATAAGAGTTGTATGAGCCCCTCATAAAATGTTTTTTAAAAAAAGAAAATGATGAGGGCAAAAAATGTCCAGATGTGCTTTATACAATTGATGTACATATATGTATGGATTGTGATAAGAGTTGTATGAGTCCCTAATAAAATGTTTTTTTAAAAAAAAGAAGAAAGAAAAGATCAGAAATAAGTGAACTAGAGAACAGGAAAACAATGAAAAAAATCACTAAGACAAGACGTTGGTACTTTGAGAGGATTAACAAAATGGATAAATTTAACAAATGAAAAGAATGAGAAGATGCAAATGTCTAAAACCAGAGATGAAAAAGGTGACATCACAACAGATCCAAATGAAATAAAAAGAATAACAAACTCCTACAACAAAATTGAAAAGCTAAAAAGGTATTGACAGGTTTCTAGAAGCACACTAACTTTCTAAATTAATGTACACTGATATAGAAAATCTTATAAGGCCCATAACAAAAGTAATAGAGTGGGTCTTTAAAAAAAAACAACTCCAAACCAAGAACTCTCCAGGACCAGATGACTTCACAAGGGAGTTCTACCAATCATTCAGAGAAGAGCTGTCACTAATTCCACACAGCCTATTCCTGAATATAGAAAAGGAAAGCAAACTCCAACAACATATCAAATATATGTATATATATTTGCCACAATTAAGTGGGATTCATACCAGGTACACAAGGTTGGTCCAACATTGGAACAACAAACAATGTAATAGACCACATAAACAAAACAAAAAAAGAACCACATAACCATATCAATAGATGTAGAAAAGGCATTTAGCAATATGCACACCTATTCCTGATTATAAGCAAACACTCATCAAAGTAGCACTAGAAGGGAGATTTCTCAGCACAATGAAAGTCATTATGAAAAAAACAAATGATAACATCTTTCTCCATGAGGAAAAGGTGATATCACTTCCCTGCTACCAGGAGCAGGCAGGGATGCCCCTATCACCACTGTTACTCAACATTGCCATAGAAATCCCAGCCAGAACCATTAGACAACAAAAAGAAATCACAGAAATGCAGTTGGGCAAAGAATAAAATTGTCACTATTCAGAGAGGACCTGATTTTATATATAAAAAACCCCAAGGATTTGTCAAAAAGATTGTTGGAAACAAAAATTTCAGCAATGTGGCAAGATACAAAGTTAACACAAAAATCTATTGAATTTCTGTGTATTGAAGAAGATAACTTGGAAAAGACATCAAGAAAATATCATTTATAATAGTCACACAAAAATGAAATGCTTAGGGATAAATCTAATCAAAGAAACAAAAGTCAAACAAAACTACAGAAGAATCTGTCTTTGAGACAGCCGTATCTATCCTTCACTCCTCTGAGTCAGGTTCTCCACCTGAGTGTATTGAATGCCAATGTTCAAAGAAGATTGTTCAACCTCTGTTGAGGGGATTGGACATTTTGCCCCTGGGGAAATTGCTTGATATTGCCTTTATGGTCCCCTAAGGGTGAGAATCTACCTGGTACTATAAGGTTAATTATACATGTTTAAGCGAGTTTCTTTTCACCCCTGGGTGAGCCAGTCCCCACAATGAAGGATACCTGGACTTTATAGGTCTTCTCTTCTGAGTTGGAAAATCCACTAAGTGAACTAGACTTTACTTTAAACATGCTTGTTGAAGATGAAACGAACTGATACTCCTATTTGGATGTAAAGCTGTAATGCCTTAGGGAGAGACTAAGACTGTATGTTGTAGAATTGAAGTCATTGTAACTTTGATTCAAACCTCTTGCTTTTGAAGTTGCCTAATAATCGGCAAATTAAGATTACCCTATATTTGACACTTTCATACTTTCATGTCTTAGCTCTGCAGACATACTTCTGCCATACAGGATGAATGTTTTAATTTTGTCATTTTAATTTTGTGTATAAGTCATTGTTTTCTTAAACAGGGTTTAGTCACTTAAAATTTTAAGATCTCTAATGGAACTTCAGTAATTTGTGGGAGTTACATACTTTCATGTCAATGTGATACATAAAGGTGTATGGGTGATGTCTAGCCTGTCAATCAGGTCACAGCCTGATGGTACCTCCTTGTGGCTGTGGCCTTCTCATAAGGAAGGTTATAGGAACCTCCCTCTCTCTCCGCCTTAACCTTCCTGCTGACAGACCCTGGTTGCTGCCAGAGCCCTAGAGATTTGTCCACCACTATTTGATCCACAAGACTTTGCACATACCAGCCTGGGATATTCCTGTAGTCTTCATCATTGCATGTGACTGTGTGAATCTGAAGAGGGACTTATGGACTAGTGTTGGACTTGTGAATTTGAGTTGGACTAGGCTGGGATATTTTTCTGATATATGATTACTTCTTGATATAAAGCTCTTTCTTACACATATACACATGTCACTGAATTAATTTCTTTAGTCAACTGGGCCTAGCACAAAATTTAATCTGAAAAGCTTTCCCTTTATCTCAATAATATTCTAAATTCTATACCAGTAGCTACTTTAATTATACTATTAGTAGAATTACTAAAGGCCCCATTGAGGTCACTTAAATTATCCCTCGAAAACAGAATGCAGCATTAAAGTGTGTGTGTATTTATTTATAAACCCTAGTCTAAGAATAATGAGTTCTTATGCTGTAGCCCTATTAAATACTAGCTCTCACGAACAAATCACTGAAAATAAGGGTGCTCTTACAAAGTGTGGTGAAGAAATCAGGTGGTGCTCAGCTATCAGAGGGAATAGCACCTGGGGCCTTAAAAGCTTGTCTTAAAACAAGAAGCCATCTAAGTGAGGTGACAGCTAAACCTATCCAAAAGCAGCACACCAGCCTACGTGAGCCAATAATATTAAATACATAGTCTAGTATCAGGGAAAAGGAATGTTAGAGCTGAAATTCTGAGCATTTAATTTTAAGTAGCCGATGTATGACAGTAAAAGCCTAAAATCTATTTGCAGAGACCCCATGGGGAATAAGCGTCCATTGAATACCCTCAGACCATTGACCAGGGACTTGACAATTCCAGCTCACAGACAGAGAATATCAGAATGTGAATTATTGCCAAGAGAGTCAGGATAAATTTAAATATAATTTGTTTCCCCCTCCTAATCTATTCTTAATTTGTTCTATTTTTTAATTATTCTCTGCTTCTCTTTTGAATTGAAAAAATTGTAATCAATATAATTGAATAAATTGTATAGAAACTGTTAAATGAAAACCTAATCTGCTGTGTTAACTTTCACTGAAAACACAATAAAATTTATTTTAAAAAACTATCCCAAGTGATTCTGTTGTGTATTAGATAATCATTTTAATATGGGACATATGGAAAGACGCACCTTGTGGGTGCTGTGGTGTTGGTTCCAACTCATAATTATCCAAAATACAACCAACTGAAACAGTCCCACGCCATCCTCTCAGGGAATTGGTCTTATGCTTGATCCACTGATGTAGCCACTGTGTTGTTTCATCTTGTTGAAGGTGTTCTTTTTTGCAGCCCCACTACTTTACCAACATGGTATCCTTCTGCAGGACCTTGTCTCTCCTCACAAAATGTCCAAAGGACATGAGATGAAGACTCACCATGCTTGCCTCTAAGGAGCATTGTGGTTACATTTCTTCCATGACAGAGGTGTTTGTTCCTTTGGCAGTCCACGGTAATTTCAATATTCTCCACCAGCACAATAATGCAAATGCTTTATTATTCTTAGAGCATATTTCCCAGGATAAGTCACAGTGATTACTTTTACAAGTCAGCATACAGCACTGAAGTACATATATACTCGAGTATAAGCCAACCCCATTATCAGCCAAGGCACCTAATTTTACCACAAAACTGCATTAAAAACGTGCTGAAAACTCAGCTTATATATGATTATATATGGTACATTTTCCATTCTGTTCTGTGTAACTTTAGCTCAGGTCAAAATGCATAGTAACACTGCTGGATCTTGAAAGATATTCTGGGTGATAGTAAATTTTAATCCTGGAGTTCTTCCTAACCAAAGCTGGAAGCTGCGTCTAATACTGCAGGAAGCAAACACAAACTCTGGATTGTGAGATTGGGCTAGAGTTTGAGAAATGGGGTGAGGGTGCAAGGTGTTTCTCTTTTTGACTCTTTGTCAACATGAGAAAGACCATTGGGAGTTATTACATTTGGCTGTGAAGCTTCTTTTCTGTGTACTTGAATTAATGAAGAAAACCCATAAAAGACTGTCTACTAGATCTGTTATATTTTGTTTGCAGAAAAAATGTTCTAGCACATGGATTTATAAGAGCTGAGTAAATGATTTACCTTCAATAAGCATCCAAAATTATTGAGCTGTGTTAGGTTGGGTACTCTAGAGAGGCCAAACAGTGAATATATATATATTCACTGTTTGTATATATACACATACCCCCCAAAAAAAACCAGAATTGCGCTGGATGGAGCAGAGCTTTCTTAGTACGCTTTCCCTCTAAGTGAGCATCAAGCAATTTGCTCTGAGTTAGTGCATCCAGTGGTGTTGCCTGGGAAGGTTCCCTCTGGTCACAGTGAATTTCATAAAAGCAGTTTTGTCTCGAACTTTTTGTGATGGTCAAAAGCGAACAGTGTTCAGCTGTGAAATTTTGTTTCCTGCTCAGGGAAAATGACACAGAAACTATTGTGATGCTGAACACAGCTTACAGGGACAGCAGGGAAAAATTCAAGTGTACGAGTGGTTTTCTCATTTCAAGAGGTGAATGTCGATTGATGGGAAATCTCATTCTTGACATCTGTCAACTTCCCAAATGGACCAAAATGTCAACTTCTAGTGCATTTGGAGTTCATTCCACCAGGTCAGACTGTTAATCAAGTTTTCTATTTAGAGCAGTGGTTCTCAACCTTCCTAAGCCATAACTCTTTAATACAGTTCCTCATGTTGTAGTGACCCTCCAACCATAAAATTATTTTCATTGCTACTTTATAACTGTAATTTTGCTACTGTTATGAATTGGGCGAGCCCAGTGAGACAATCATTTGACCCGCATAGGGGTCATGACCCACAAGTTGAGAACCGCTGATTTAGAGGTTCTGAAAAGATAGTGTTACAGTGTGAGAAAAAAAAAAAGCTTGATTTGTGGCAGATGGGGGACTGGTTTTGCCACCATAACAATGCACCTATTCATGCAGCAATCTCAGTACACCAGTTTTTGGTTCTAAAATAGCATGCCTCTCTTGCACCACATAACTTACTCACCTGACCTCACTCTGTGTGACTTCTATTTCCAGGAATGCAGAGGAACATGAAAGGACAGTGATTTGACGATGTAGAAGAGGTGAAGAAAAAAAATGAGTGAGGTGCTGTCAGCCATCCAAACGGATGAGTTTGAAAAATGTATCCAAGAATAGAGTCGCAGATTGGAAAAATGTATTAAGTGTAATAGAGAGTACTTTGAAGGTGATAGGTTTTTTTGTAAAAATAAATCAAATACATAGCTTTGAAAAAAAATCTGCTTTTTTTCAGTACCACTCATGTATAGATAGATAGATAGAAAGAAAGATAGATAGATAGATAGGTAGGTAGATAGATAGATAGATAGATAGATAGAGATTTGTCAGGTGTTAAAGTGGAAGCTCCTCCTGATGGCACAGCTTCAGGAACTGATGAACTCAAAATCAATAGAAACATCACAGGCTGTAGAGACAGATGAATCCCAGGTCAGAAGGTCAGATGGCAGATGAAATGGCAAATCATATGACTCCCTGAAGCTGTAGGCAATATGGTTAGACAGTTGTCTTAAGACCAAAGAACCAGAGGTCTATGGGCCAGATACAGGGTTTCTACCCAGCAAAAAGACAACAAACATTCCCAAAACATTCACTTACATAGGAGGTTGGTCACACACACACACACACACACACACACACACACACACACACACACACACACACACACATGAAACGTCCTTTCATTTGCTTCAGGGCTGTTACCTGTGTTCGAGGGTTGCTCTCTACCCCAATCTTACACCCACATAGCTACTGGGCAATTCTAGACCTCAACTGCAGAACCACTTAGAATCCTGGCACAAAACCTAACTATCACAAAGTTTGGGGTCATGTGCTTGTATGACAACTGTTACTACCAAATGTAGAATCCTCGATGCTGGGAACAACTCTCCAAGATCACCTGTCACTGTTTCAGCTAAAGACAGGTATTATACAGACTGAGATGGAGGCAGCCATGGCCAGGCACGCCTGCATAGCTGATTCCACAACATAATAATGAGTCCACATGCCATTAAGAAGCATCCTCTGGAGTACTTCGTACAAAGACCACTTTTCTCACTACGTGCAACCTCTTTAGGGACCACAGTGAGAGACATGTTTATTCAAATACAAGATGCTCTAAATCCCAACAGTTTAAAGTTGGTCTCAAGAAAACCAGTTCTTTTTTTTGAGTTTCTTTTTTTGTGTTTTTACATTTTATTAGGGGCTCATACAACTCTTATCACAATCCATACATATACATACATCAATTGTATAAAGCACATCTGTACATTCTTTGCCCTAATCATTTTCATAGCATTCACTCTCCACTTAAGCCCTTTGCATCAGGTTCTCTTTCCGCACCCCCTTCCTCCCCGCTCACCCCTCCCTCATGAGCCCTTGATAATTTATAGATTGTTTTTTGTCATATCTTGCCCTATCCGGAGTCTCCCTTACCCCCCTTCTCTGCTGTCCATCTCCCAGGGAGGAGGTTACATGTGGATCCTTGTAATCAGTTCCCCCTTCCCAACCCACTCACCCTCCACTCTCCCAGCATTGCCCCTCACACCCATTGTCCTGAAGGTATCATCCACCCTGGATTCCCTGTGCCTCCAGCCCTCATATGTACCAGTGTGCAACCTCTGCCCTATCCAGTCCAGCAAGGTAGAATTTGGATCATGGTAGTTGGGGGTAGGAAGCATCCAGGATCTGGGGGAAAGCTGTGTTCTTCATCGGTACTACATCACACCCTGACTAACCCATCTCCCCTCCTAAACCCCTCTATAAGGGGATCTCCAGTGGCCGACACTTGGGCCTTGGGTCTCCACTCTGCACTTCCCCCTTCATTCACTATGGTATATATATATATATATATATATATATATATATATATATATATATATATATATATATATATATATATATATATATATATACATATACATATATACATATACACATACATACACACACTTATATCTTTTTTTTGCATGATGCCTTATACCTGGACCCTTTGGCACCTCGTGATCGCACAGGCTGGTGTGCTTCTTCCATGTGGGCTTTATTGCTTTTGAGCTAGATGGCTGCTTGTTCACCTTCAAGCTTTTAAGACCCCAGACACTATCTCTTTCGATAGCTGGGCACCATCAGCTTTCTTCGCCACATTTGCTTATGCACCCGTTTGTCTTCGGTGATCGTATCATGGAGGTGTGTAGCCAATGATATGATTTTTTTGTTCTTTGATGCCTGATAACTGATCCCTTCAGGACCACGTGATCACACAGGCTAGTGTGTTCTTCCATGTGGGCTTTGTTGCTTCTGAGCTAGATGGCCTCTTGTTTATCTTCAAGCCTTTAAGACCCCAGACACTATCTCTTTTGATAGCCGGACACCATCAGCTTTCGTCACATTTACTTGTTCACCCACTTTGGCTTCAGCTGTTGTGTCGGGAGGGTGAGCATCGTAGAGTGCCAATTTAATAAAAGAAAGTATTCATGCATTGAGGGAGTGCTTGAGTAGAGGCCCAAGGTCCTTCTGCCACCTTAATACTAAACCTATAAATATAGACACATAGATCTATTTCCCCATCCTCATATATATATTTGCATGTACATGTCTTTGTCTAGACTTCCATAAATGTCCCTTGACTCCTAGCTCTTTCCTCCATCTCCCTTGACTTTCCTCCTGCCCTACTACCATGCTCCGTCCCCACCATATCTGATCAGAGCACACGGGAGCAGATGAAGGGGGAGTAGGAGAGAGTGGAACACAGCCTGGCCCACCAGGTCATGAGGATGATGTTCCTGAAGAGAGCAGCCAGTCCACAGAGAGAACAACATGGCTGGCCCCACTATGAGAAATGATGCCCCTCAGTGTCTAAGGGTAATACAGGGGACAGCACCGGAGACACAGTGTGGGAATTGCACCTGACCTGATCCCACCACACCGAGGCAAAGCACTGGGGGAGTGCAGCGGAACAGCAAGGGAATGGAGTGGCAAGGTCCCCAGGGAATGCTGAAAGTGGACTTTGGGGCCAGGGCGTGGTGCCCCAAAAGACTGGACTGGAAAATACTCCTAAGGACCAACAAAGGATCCTTGAGCTAACTACAAGCTTTTCTTTAGTGATGTGTTTTGTTTTGTTCTTTGTCAGTGGTTTGTTTTTGTTGTTTTGTTGTCTGGTTGTATACTGTTGCTTTGTTTTCCTCTGTCTTGTTTTCGTGCATGTTAGTGTCTCCACAGGTCTGTCTGAATAGGACAGGCTGGATGAACTATCTGGAGGAAAAACAATGGGACTGACAATTCCGGGGGGACCTGGGGTGGGGGGAGGTGGGGTGGGGTATGGAAGTGGTGTTAACAAACACAGGGACAAGGGAACAACATGGGACCCAAAATGGTAGAGAGGGGGGAGTGGCAGGCCTGGTGGGGAATGATCAAGGGTAAGGTTGCGTAGAAAACTAGTTCTTAAGGCAAGCACTGTTGATATTTCCCACACCAGCTTCACTCAGAACCAAAGGAACAAAAAGTGTCTTCCTAGGTCTAGAGTTCCTCACTGTCACAAAGGAAAGTGACGAGTTAGACTGGAATTTATTGAAGCCAGATATATATGCAACAATCACGGCTTCTCTGCGGCCACCTTGTCCCTGTTTACTGAGGAAACGTCTTCAGGAGAAGCAGGAATCTGGAGAAGATGAAGTTGTAGCACTGTTGAAGGAATTGTCAGGTACTGGAATATGATGGACTGTGCTGGAAGATGTGACAGGCAGGGAGATTAGGGGACGAGGGGCTGTCTCCCCCGAATGCCTATGCCAAGCAAAAGTCAGCTGACCAGGCCACAAGAAAGGGGGCTGAAAGAAATCAGGCTCATATTAGAGACCGATGGGGAAGACTCAATGTTCCATCATACATGTGCCTAACGCCACTAAGAATAGCCAACACCCTTGTTAGGTTTCCGGACATCTACCTCAGTTCTTGCTCTGTAATGCTGAAAAAGTTCACGCTACAGAAGCACTTTGTGATACAAGTGAGTTTTTATGAAGGAATGGAAACGATTTCTGTTCAGCGTGCCAGGCCGCAGGGAAGCCACGCTGGGGTTCAAAACTGGGCTCGGAAAACCACATGGGAGGAACATGGGAACGGGAGTGTGAAACCCAATCATGTGGGACAGCGAAATCCCCGGGAATCAAGAGGCCAAGAGAGTATGCTCCCTGCCTTTATTCTATCCGGCACCCTGGCTGGGGACATGTGGTTGAAGGGATTGGTATTGACCCCATTGGCCGGGTTCAGGCCCACCTGTGTGCTGTCATGTCTGTCCTTAGGGGGCTTAGTTTGCATGTGCCCAGTTCTGGATTCCCCCACAGGTGTCCAAATGGCTGCCTGCTTTCTTTCCAACTCCACTACCTGGCCCTTTTCAGGCATCAGAGGGACAACCCCCCCACTTTGGTCCCTAATCTAGCAGCCTAACACCTTCAACTATGCCCCCCAAGTGGTGCTAGGAAGGGATAAAAACTAAAAACAGAGGGCAGGAGATCTCTTTTTCTGTTCCAGCGCTTCTCTGGCCATTTTCGTGTGTGTGTGTGTGTGTGTGTGTGTGTGTGTGTGTGTTTTCCCAGAAGCAGCCATTTTTAGTCAGGAATTCTCACTCAGTCCTGTGTGTGTGTGTGTGTGTGTGTTTCCAGAAGCGGCCATTTTTAGTCAGGAATTCTCACTCAGTCGTGTGTGTGTGTGTATGTGTGTGTTTCCAGAAGCGGCCATTTTTAGTCAGGAATTCTCACTCGTGTGTGTGTGTGTGTTTCCCCAGAAGTGGCCATTTTCAGTCAGGAATTCTCACTCAGTCGTGTGTGTGTGTGTGTGTGTGTTTCCCCAGAAGCGGCCATTTTCAGTCAGGAATTGTCACTCAGTCCCCTGTGTGGCCTTGCATGCTTTCTAGGGATAGCCTGAACGAGCTGAGACTGCATCACCAGACACTCCCGTTCCCTCATCAAGATTACAAAGTGCTTCAGCTGTGTGAATTCTTTCAGCGTTGAGAAGCAAGAACAGGGAAACCATCCCCGCCAAACCTAAAACCTTCGAAGATGGCATTGGACAGCGGAAACTCCAAGGTTCTTGTACCAACTTCCCAAATTACAACATAATTACAAAACATGGAATTGAGGACATGCTCAGTTTTATATTCCAGAGGTAGACAGTGTAGAACAGATTATGGACCATGAATCAGAAGAAAGAGAAGCAAATTCAACATAATATGGACTTTTTTGAGCTCACAGAGAAAAATATTGTGATTTTATATATGCAATGTTTATTATTAATCTGCTAAGAAACCTGAAGCTTAATAAATAATGTCTTTTCTTTTTTGGGGGGGTGGGGTAGATATCACATTGATTAAAAAAAACTCAAGTTTATTTTCTGCAAGTGCTAGGTACCAGAATGGGGATGGAGGCTGTCCTTCCACATGCCTCAAGGCCTCTACAGGAGGTTGGAAGAGAATCAGGAGAGCCCTTAGCCAGCCATAAAGACTACTGGGCATGTGCCAATTCAAGCCCAAGCCAGGTGGGCGGTATACCTGGGCGGCCCAAACTAGGCCCAGGTGGGCTTAATTCAGTCAATGGTGTCAACCAATACCTGCGACCACACCTCCTAGCCGGAGGACTCCAATACCTTGGTCTGCGACTGCCGGGCCCTTTTTCCTTCTTTGCCCTTCAGCTCTGCCCTCTGTACCACGTGTGGGTGTGCAGGCCCACGTGTTTGCCTGTGTCCAGTGACTATAAAACCTGAAACTTCTTCCGTTCTTTATATAAACCCACTTGGATCACAAACCGGGCTTCGGGTTAATTGTTTCTCATGCGAAGCCAAGAACTGAGGTATTTCCCATCTGAAAAATCTAACACAAGCATGAAGCAAGGAAACAATGGTTTTGCTACCTACAAACTGCTTCAAAAATTCCGTGAAAATCAAGCAAAATCACATACCTTAATGTGACACAAAAGCAGGTTTACAATGGTCTCAGGAAATTACTAGCGGGTCTTGAAATGATCATAGGACCCCCAACCATGTGATGAAAGAGGCAGATTTCACAGAAACTTGAGATCTACATTTCCAGGAGGTTAGCAGATCCCCACCTCAGACCACCACATCCTCAGGTCTCATGCCCACAATTTATCTAAATGGCCTTGCTTCCCTCCTTGCTGAGGTAGAACATCCTCGCTGAGTGAGCGGAAAAGGAATTTTTACTGTAAGGGAGGGAGCTGTTACATTTTTTTATTTTTAACAAATCAAATGTTAAATTATGTTACATTTCTAGTATTTCGATAAACAGCTAACTCGATCACTTGCTCGAGAGCAATTGAGTTCAATCAATAATCACTCTGAGTCAACCAGACCGATAGCTGAGTTTATCAGGGGACGGGTTCCCAGAAAATATTTGTATAGTAACCAAAACTGTATTCAAGCACTTCACCAATGACGAGTTCTAGAAAGTTTTTCTGTTTACTTGTTCTCTTACAAATGAACATACTGGTGAGAATTGATGTAGGTGTAGTAAGAGTTCATATAAAATAATAAGGACATGCACTAGGGGAAATGTTCACCTATAGACTGCCTAGTCCCCTTCCCATCATCAAGGGCTGCCTCCTACTGTTTGTGCCTCCAAGGGTTCAGGAGGCCAGAGGTTAATTAGCATGTGAAATTCTTTTTAGCCCTGGTTTCCAGAGAAGCTGGCAGACTGGTTATTCTGGAGAGATTGACTTATGTTTCGATGGTTTCTGAATTAAGTTTATGGTCCCTATGCAAGCTGAAGGGTATAGAAGGAAATACAAACACGATTATTTATGTACGAGATGAGTAACTGGGGTGGGGAGCTGGAAAATTCTGTATTTAAGTTTGTGAGCCTTTTAGTATAGGTCTTAGGATTAGCTGCAGACTGCAAACAGGAAGATGTTTAAAGGTAGGAGTCTTTGGGGGAGAAAGTGAGATTGAATTTCTGGAAGGAGAGCCTGGGCCCTGGTAATGTTGGGTAGCTAGGGCAAACACCAGGAGTGTTTACTCAGCATGCTTCAAATTCAGGCCCTTGAACCACGAAGGCGGTACACCTGGGTGGGCCCAAACCAGGCCAGGTGGGCTTAATTCAGCCAATGGGGTCAACCAGTTCCGTCGACCACACCTCCGAGCTGAAGGCCCTAAAGGCCGGAAGCGCGAGACTACCAGCCTCCTTCCCTTTGGCTCCTTCTCGGCTTTGCTCTGCCAGGTCTCTCTGGCCTCAGGCTGCCACGTGTGGGTGTGCGGTCCCATGAGGTTGCCCGTGTTCTGTGACTGTAAAACCTGAAACTTCTTCTGTCCTTCATCAAAATCCACTTGGGTCATCACAAACCAGACTACAGCGTGAATTCTTTCTCCTGCGAAGTCAAGGACCGAGGGATCTCCTACCCGTGAAGCCTAACAGTAAGTTGGGGTGAGAGGTTTGGCGATTGTGGAGAGGAAACCAAGGAGAGGTTCGCTGTCCTGGTGTGTGCAGACTGGGGAAGAGAGAGGTGGAGAATGACTACTAAGACATTGTGCTGTGACTGTGCCTGGACTCTCTATGGGGGGCTCTTTCTTCATCAGTGGCCTTTAAGTTGATTCCCATCATGGTGACAGCATGGATCAGGGTGGAATTATACTTCAGGGCTTTCTGTAGTTGATTTTTCAGAAGTAGCTAACCAGGTGGCTTTAGGTAGATTTGGACTTATAATATTTTGGCCACACTACCCATGGATTATATTCTAACATAGACTACAATTAAGATTTTACTTCCTTCTCAATTTCAGTTAGTTGTTATGCTGTGATGCTGATTTGCTGATATTAATCAAAGCCTGTGCTCTGGGTGGTCCAGGTATATTTGAATCATAAAAGTGAGACCAGGCAGGGAAGCAAAAGTAGGGACCTGGATTAGAAACAGAAGTGAGTTATTCACTTGTGGGACAAGAGCTCAAATAACCCCTTAAAACCAGTTGTTCCTTTTGGTAACAGAATTTTTAAGCGTTTAAAATACAGATCTTGCCTCAGATTGAGCGTTTTGTGAACTATATCTCACCCCCAGGACTACAGCTCTTATAACAATCCATACATCAATCGTATCAAGCACATTTGTACAAAACATTTTCTTTCTACTTGAGTCCTTGGTATCAGCTCCTCTTTTTTCCCCACCCTTGTGAACCCTTGCTAATTTATAAATTAATTTTATTTTCATATTTTATACCATCTGCTGTCTCCTTTCACCCACGTTTCTGTTGTTTGTCCCCCTGGGTGGGGTGGAGTGGGTGTTAGACATTGGTAATTTTTTATTAGTTTCTCCTTTCTCCCTTAAATGAAATTATGTAAAGCCACTGTAAGGCCCAGAGTGGAGTGTTGGTGGCATAATTAGCTACATGTTAGGCCGCTAATCACAAGATCAGTAATTTGAAACCACCTGGTGCTTCACAGGAGAAAAACAGGACTTTCTATTCCCATAAAGAGTTGCAGTCTGGTACAGATCAGAGCTGGAAACACAGGGAATACAGGACAGAGGAACCCTTCAGGACCAGTGGTGTGAGTGGCGATACCGGGAAGGTTGAGTAGAAAGGGGGAACCGATTACAAGGATCTGCATATAACTTCCTCCCTGGGGGACAGACAACAGAAAAGTAGGAGGAAGATATCAGACAGGGTAAGACATGACAAAATAATAATTTATAAATGATCAAGGGTTCATGAGGGAGGGGGAGGAAAAATGAGGAACTGATACCAAGGGCTCAAGTAGAAAGGAAATGTTTTGAGAATGATGATGGCAACATATGTACAAATGTGCTTGACACAATGGATGGATGTATGGGTTGTGATAAGACTTGTATGTGCCCCCAATAAAATGATTTTAAAAATACACGTAAAAGAAAACAAACAAACAAAAGAATGGAAAAGCCTATAAACAGTTCAAGGTTTAAAAAAAAAAGTCTCAGAAATCCCCAGGGACAGTTCTACCCTGAAGGGTCACTATGAGTGAAATTGATTCAATGGCAGTGAGTTTGGTAAGACGCTGGTTGCATAGGTCATCCGCTTTTTGAAATATAACAGAGAGGGATTCAGAGGTCTCGGTCTTCTTGAGACCATTTAAAAACGCGTGTAAGTCTTTGTGTGGGGCAGGGTAAGCTTCAACCCAAAGCCATTCAGCTTAAGTTCTGTGTAGGTCAGCAAATTCGGGTCTGTGAATTAAATGTCCAGAGACACCCCGCTCTGCAAACTAGCCTCCTGCCCAGAAGCACTCTTTTTGACTTGCTCTGTAGGTTGAAAAAGTTCCTCCCTCTGTTCCATGTGCTGGTTCTGGTTCTGTTGTTGCTCTTCTGATGTTGTAGCTGTCATCTGGCTCCATAAGGTTCACAGTGCAGGGATCACTGCTCCAGAGGACACACTTCACTCCGGGCTCTTGCTGGTAATGAGACTGGTCTCTCCTTCTGCTTCTCCGAGGGCCCATTTTATACACAGCAGAATGCATTCCAGGGAATTCCGTTCCCAGTTACTCATAGGTGAATCCTATCAGTATCTTCCCTCACCTTTTTACCCGGCCCATGCAGGGAAAGATTAATTGGTGGCAGTTAAAGAATTTGGCTGATAGAGTCACATTAAGTAAATCACTGCTCCTGCACTGGTAACAGGTCTTCTGGTGCTAGACCATCCACAGGGAAATGAGTGGAAAAACAAGTTCTGGAGACAATGGAACTGTTTCCACTAAGAAGTGAGCCTTGGTGTTTGGTTGGAAAGGGCCTCTTTCCTCTTTGACAAGAAAGTGATCCTGGGATGGCTGCATCCTATCTGCCCCCTGCCTCTTGGGTCCAGAAACAGTATTCCCAGCAACACAAGGAAGGAAAGGCCTACAGGAGACTGTTGATCCATTGGAGTTAGGTTTTTCCAGCTTTGAATTATAATTTGCCTTTTAGGATACAAAGGAAGCCCACAGTCTCGGATGTAATCTACAATTTAAAGTCCTAAACAGGGCAAAAACAAGATAAGGACACAGACACAGCATCTGGATGAGGAAAACCATTTGCACAAACTCATAATAGTCTGGGTTCTTTAGAGAAACACATCCACAGACACTCATGTATAAGAGAGAGTTTTATAGAAAGGGTAAGTGCACATCAAGAAAACATCCCAACCCAGTGCTGCCCAAGCCCACAAGTCCAACATTAACCCATGAGCCCATATGTCCAACACCAATGGACAAAGTCCTCCTCCATCTCACAAAATAGATGGAATGATGCTGACTGTAGGAGGAAAGCTGAGTCCGTGAACGTGTAAGTATCTCAGCACTGGCAGAGGTCTCCACACGGCTGCTCCAGCACCCAGGGCTACATCGGGGTAGTCCATGTGGCTTCTCCTTGAGGATGTCTTGCAGGAAAGTCAGCCTTGCAAGCTGAAGCAAGGGACTGCTCAGGCAGTTACACCCTGGTGCGACCATCACAAAATAAGAGACCCGATAACTGGAAAAGTGAGGTTCACTGAGCCATTTATCCCAACACCCCCCCCCCCCGCCTTTCAATTAACCCCACATGTGTTTATCGGCCAGGTTGGCATAATAAACTAACTCAGCAGCCAAGGTTTTGTTGAAATTCAGGGACTTAAAAAGCACATGGGAGGCCAAATGAATGGTCACAAAACCTGTTGGTGACAGATGAATACATCACAGTTACAGGGAAACAGAAATGGGGCCAGTTTGGGACATGTACTCTATGTTCAACAGAAGAATTTGTAAGATTGGTCCAGAGCCTTATGAGCAAGGCAGTCGGCATGATTCGTTACTATGCAAGCCCACTTTGGCAGTCTCCATCAAGTACAAACCCAGACAAGTCCTTAAAACAGACTCTCTCTGTTGGCTGTTCAGAGGGTGGAGTGGGTGGTAATTTACCGTTTAATGCGTTCTGCCTGAGTAATGGTCAGACGGAATTCAGTGGAGGCTTAATTCATGTGGGGACACTGCAAATAGATTTTGGGCTTTCACTGTTACCCATAGCTGCCTACAAACCCGCTGCTCCAGAATTTAATCTCTGACGTAACCGCACGAAATCCTCTGGCACCGCTGAGAGAGGGAGGGAGAGAGGGAGGGAGTGTAGAGCTCTGAAGGACAAAGGCACTTGTCAACATGTCCTCCATTCCTCAGTCCTGGGGACTTGGCTGGCCAGCCAGAATTTCCTGGCACTTGGCTCTGAAGTAGGTAAGGCCAGCTGGCTTTGGAGAGTTTTGTAATACTTGTGTCAGATTATGGCTTGGGGTCTTGCTCGCTGCCTGGGAGGTGATGGCGCTGTCTGGCTGTGCCTCCGCATTTCCTTTGGGGCCCACATGGAGGCTCTGGCCTCTGATAGGACCTTTCAAGCCAGGGAAAGGTAAGATACAGGATGGGGGATGGAACACAGCGTGGGTCTAACTGCTGTGCTGGTCTCCTGGCCTTAAGTAAATCATCATCTCTTGCAGGCAGGACCGAGTACTGTCCTGAAGGACAGCCAGGGAAGGTTCCTCTTTCTGTCCTGCTAAGAGATATTTGTAAGGACTTAGCTCCTCTCTGGAGGGGTTCCTCCATATGGGGGGTGAGGCATGCTTTGAAGAGGTGGTTCATGCCCAGAAGCACCCACAAAACTTCCCCTCTACAAGCAAGAAATGCTCTAAACCCCACATTTTATTGCAAACACTTAAGAAGGCAGTCTTTCTGCCTCTTTGCATTACTCTCACTCAGCCACACTCCATTCCAGATGCAGCCTCAGAGAGGGGCGGGGTGTTTGGGATTTGCCTCTGAAGCCCGGGCTCTGGTTCAAGTGATGAGCATGCAAACTCGACTCCGAGGCTGAGGCTGTGAAGGTCAATGTTCTGTTTCTGGAGCAAGGACCCTTTGTCCAGGGTCCTTGCACCGTCTCTCAAGTTATCAAGAATCAAAAATCCCAGCCCAATCTATATGGGATCAAATTGGCAGCAGCACCATAAAGGTTAGAGAAGGTCCTTAGTGGGCAGTGAGTTTGGGTTCATGGATGAGTAATTCAGAAAAGGCAAGCGGGAAAGACGGTATCCTTGAAAAATGCCATCAACATCACTGAGCTGGTACCTATAACAACGGTGGGAGTGGTGTATGTTTTCCTGTGTGTAGTTTTAACAACACAAAAGATAAAATAATTTGAACAAGAATCACCAAGTCAACTAAGAGGGAATCTGTGAGCATCCTTCAGCTCGTGGCCAGCTCAACTAGACCAGATGCTCTCTCTACTTTTTCTCCCCTGAAAGTGAAACTTCTCACAGGATGCAAAGTTATACATGAGGTTGAAGCTGGCAAAATGCTTACCGGTGTGCCAGACATTCTTCAAAGTAGGGTGTGATGTCTCCTGTACCCTCCTCAGAAGAGCCCCTGGAAGCTGTATTCAACTATCCTCATTCTGCAGATGTGGAAACGGAGGAATGGAGAGACTCTAGGGCCATGCCTCAGAAGAACAGAAGGGGAGTTGGAGGTGAACCCAGCTCTCAATTCTACTCCTACCTGAGCACAGTTCATGGTTTTGTACTATGGAGTTGGTCACTGAAGATCGTCAGGAGACTTGCCGTGAGAAGTGGGGGCCGGGCAAAAGCTTATGGAGTCAGTTCTGACACTTACACTACAACAAGCCAACGAGAGGGGTGGACATGGAAGCCTCTAAGGGCTCTGGAACCAGAGGGTTCTTGGAAATGTTGAGTCCTTGCTTGTCCAGTGTCCTGATTTCAGGGCCACGAATGAGTAAGGCCACACAGCTCTTAAATTTTTTGTTGCCAGGACCTATGTAAATGCAATGAAATCCTACATTTGATGGGAGGGAAACAAGTGGGTTGGTGTAAATTTGCTTCAGTCAGTTGGTCTTGGTGACCGAATTCCACACCAAACCAAAACCAAACTTACTGTCATTGAGTTGATGCCGACTCACAGTGAACCTATATCTAGGACAAGGTAGAACTGCCCCTGTGAGTTTCTGAGACTGTCGCTGTTCACAGGTGTAGAAAGTCCCATCTCTCCTGGGGGGAGGCTGGTAGTTTCAAACTGCTGACCCTATGGATTGCAGCCCACTATACCACCAGGACTCTGAATTCCACACAGAAGGGAAAAATTAACTGTATGTGTTGACACCATTTAAGTGGGTTTGTATCTGAAGGGAAAGATCATATTCTGGAGGTATGACCTGGAAGAGTCTTAATACAGAAGAGTTTAATTGTATATCACAATTGAACACAGGAAAACGTTTGGAGTTTTCTACTTGGGCCTTGAGAGGGATTTGGGGATCCTGGCATATAAAATGGCAGCAAATCCATTGCTGTTGAGTGGATTTTGACTCATAGTGACCCTATAGAACAGAGGAAAAAATACCCCGTAGGATACCCAGGACTATATCTTTATGTAAGCAGATTGCCCCATCTTTCTCCTGAGGAACAGGTGGTAGATCCAAACCACTGACCTTTGGTTAGCAGCCAAGTGCTTAACTTCTGTGCTATCATGGATCCTTGTTGGTGGCAAAAGTCTCCCAATATTGCTAGTATCTCTGAAGAGATACTGTCTGCTGGTGGCAGACAATGGCTCCTAAGATCTAGGAAATACAGGGACTAGAAAATTCCATTATTAAACAGTTTCCTGTCAATACAGTAATTGTTTCCTGTCATTATCTCCCACCTCTTCTCCTCTTCAGGAACTTCAGGACAAATCAGTCCTATTCAATCGTGACTACTGGAAATGATGATGCCATTCTAAGTAGTGACTAACCCCAGGCCTGAAGTAGCACTGGAAAGGTTATAAGACACAGGTGTCATGTCCACTGGCCAATGCAGAGAGCTGTCATAACCCATGTTTCTCTGCAGCTTACTAGAAAGTGGTCCTTGAAAGAGTGAGGTAGAAAAAGGAAAGGCTGTATCCTGCTACTTAATTTGGGGCTAGGACAAGGGTAGCCTCAGTGGCATAGCAGTTCCATGCTGAGCTGCTAATAACAAGGTCAGCAGTTCAAAATCACCAGCTACTTGAGGATTTCTACTCCCATAAAGAGTTATAGTCTTAGAAACCTACCCTGCCCTACAAGGTCTCTATGTGTTGGAACTTTTGGGTGTTGAGTTGAGTTGGGCTGGTGGCACTGTTGGATAAGCGTTGGACTACTTGTGTTAGTCTGGGTGGATGCTCATATATATGTATGAGAGTTTTATATATAAGAGCAGTTGAATATTGAGAAAACATTCCAGTCCAGTCCAGATTAAGTCCATCCATAAATTTGATATTAGCCCATATGTCCAATACCAATCTATAAAGTCTACTTCAGACTCACGAAACACATGCAATGATGCCAAATGCAGGAAGATCACAGGCCAGTGGGTGCAAAGTCTTGTGGATCCAGTGGAGGTAGAAGCATCTCAGCGCTGGCAGGGGTCTCCACGTGGCTCCTCCAGCTCCCAGGACATGGGTGTGTCAGCATAGTGCCATCTGTCTTGTCAGGAGAGCGTCTTTCAGGAGTGAGCAGAGAAAGAGTGTGTCTCCCACCTCCAAGGAGGAAATACAGGAGTTCCCAGAATTCTCAGGAGAAGGCCATACCCACACAGAGGCCTCATTGGCTATAACCCAGTTGACAGGCTAGACTCCGCCCCTTCACTCTTAATCCTCTCAAGTCCAAAAGTGACACCAGATTATGTAACTACCACACAATTATCCTCAAAATCACTAATTCAAACCCACCAGCTGCTCTGTTGGAGAAAGATGAGGCTGTGTGCGCCTATAAAGATTTACAGCCTCAGAAATCCTATGTAAAGTCACCATGAGTCCGAATCCACTCCATGCTTGTGGGTTTGGTTTTGTTTTGAGCTGGGACAAGGGAGAGGCAAGCGAGGCACTCACCTTGGTACAGTATTAAAGGGTATCACAAAGCTCAATGGTCAAATGTAAAAAATTTAGTGACTGGAGGGTGGACAACAGAAAAGTGGGTAAAGGGAGACGTTGGACAATGTAAGATATAACAAAATGATTATTTATAAATTATCAAGGGTTCATGAAGGAGGGAGGAACAGGGACAGAGGGAAAAAATGAGCTGATACCAAGGGCTCAAGTAGAAAGCAGATGTTTTGAGAATGATGATGGCAACAAATGTACAAATGGCTTGACACAATGGATGTATATATGGGTTGTGATAAGAGTTGTAAGAGTCCCCAATGAAATGTTTTTAAAAAATTAGTGTAACATTTTAAAAAATCCAAATTACTGCATATATTTTGTCTCTGGCTTCAATATGACTAAGTATTATTACAGATCTTATCCTTAAAGTGTTGATGATTTATTTATCATAGAGTTTCACATTCATATTGAATTTTAAAAAGAAATGTAACATTTACAATATTTTTATCTTCAGTTTTTTGGGGGATTTTGGTACTCATTTCCTTAAATGTACCTGAGATGTGGCCCTTGTCTTTCTGTGCAGAGGAACTTGAAGCTTCTTAACTGCTTGTAAAGAGAAATTGTACTCCCTGTGTCTGTGTTTTCTGAGAGAAGGACGCAGAAGCCTGGGTGATACTTGGGAGGGAGCTTCTGAGGCTCTGGTTCACCACTGACAAATGTCTCTCCCTAGTCCATGAATGCCCCTGACTGGGGACAAACCCATGCTTACACACCACTGAAAGCAGCAATATTGAGGCTGCCCTAGGATCCTGGGCCCAGATGGTGGGCCCGGAGCCAAGGGGGCCACCAGTCCAAAAGGGAAGTGTTTGGGGGTGGGGTGGCAGTTGGTTGATTTTACTTGGTCTTAATGGGAACTTTCTTTGGATCTCTTTCTCTGAGTTCATTGCACATTTCAAAACAACATTCTTTTATGAACAAGCACCAGGACATCAAATACGCCCACACCCTCTGCTAGAAGTACGGCAGGCCATGTTGTTCTTTTTCTTTTAAATAGTTCCATGTTAAATCAGATGTTAAGTCTCTCGGAATAAAGCAAGTGGGAAGATCCCCTCCCCCCTTTAATAACTCTGGTGGCAATCATCACAGGTGGAAAGAATCTGTGCCTGTACTGTATGGTGTACAGAGGTATAGAAACAAAACACTAAGGTCTTACATATGCAACAAATAGTTCTTAGTTATTCGTGGTGAGAAAAACGAATAACAAAGCTTTGAGCGAAAGTACAGGGGGCAATGTCTTAGCAGCAGGATGCTTTGTTTCTTTGAGCAGAGCCTATTTCTTTGAACTTTTTGCAGATTTTTTCATTGGGGGCGGGCGTGAGAGGCAGTTTACCCAGCAAATTAATTGTCTATTCGTGAGTTTATACACATTTTTATTTGTCACATTGATTGCAGTCTCCCCAGCGTCACAGTCTTCTCCTGTCTACCCTGGATTCCCATGTCCATTCCTCCCTCTTTCCTCCCCCTCCCTGCCTTCTGATCTGTGTCTTTGAGCAAATGCTGCCCTTGTGGTTGGATCTGATTGGTTGTTCTGGAGGAGGATGCTCCTTCCCTGTGCCATTGTTCATGTTCTAGATCATTCTGTTTGCCTGAAATTTGATCCCTTGGGGTCTGTTCTGTTCCAGGTTTGAAGGATTCTGCCAGTCCCGATCAGACAAGTAAATCTGGTCTTTTCTCTGATTTTGAATTTTGTTCCACATTTTTCTCCCTCTTCGTTCCAAGACTTCTTATAATGATCTGATCAGAGTATCTAGTTTTCTGGTCTCAAGGTAGTGGAGGCTGTGATTCAAGTTGTCTATTAATCTTTGGAACTATTTGCTTTCTTGAGTTTTTGGGTTCCTTCCCTCTTCTTTGCTCTGGATGGGGAGAGACTAGTAGTTGCATCTTAGATGGTTGCTCACAAGCTTTTAAGAAAAAAAAAAGAAAGACAATGATTAGGGCAAAGAATGTACAGATGTGCCTTATACAATTGATGCATGTATATGTATGGATTGTGATAAAAGTTGTATGAGCCCCTAATAAAATGTTTAATAAAAAAAAAGATTCCAGTCACTACCCACCAAAGTAGCAATATAGGGAATTGCTTTGTCGACTGTGTTATGCTAATTGGCCTTCATGTTCCTTGAGACTGTGGTCCTAAGTCCCCAAGTCCAGTAACTCAGTCCCTCAAAGTGTTTGCTAAGGGCTAAGAAGTTTTCAGAACATCCCCCCTGTATAGTCTACTATATTGAGGGAACAGTATAGAAGTCACATCCAACCTCCTCCACCTACAGAAAGGAGGAGAATCCCACTCCATGGCTGCCCCCACCCTTCAACATTTCTTCAATCTACGTTGCCTCTTCTTAGCCTTGTTGGCAGGCATGTCTGTCTCTTGGCTTCAGCCCCTCAGCCATGTGGTCACTTGGCCTCTGCTTTGCTCGGGCAAATGTTATATAGATTCTTTAACACTGATACTTGCCACTCTGTAAGCCAGCCTCCTCCCCAAAGGCTGGGAAGCTTGAAATGCCGCCTGACTGCTTCTGGCTCCTCTCCACAGCAGAATCTTGGACGTGCTCTACTCCTGGTTCTGTTTCTTGCTGTTTCAGGAGTTCTCTGTTTTCACGTCAGACATGATTCACTTTAAACTCAGTGGAATGGAAAAAGTGTCCAATCTCCTCTACCAAAATGTATGCACACTATTTGCATAGTCCCACCTCATCATTTGGTGAGGTTTACAAAGATGATGGAATAACATAAGTTTACTTTCCAGCATATATCCTTGAATAAATACAATATATGTAGAAATATCATTTTAAACATATGCATCTATGTATTCCCTTTAACTATTTCACATCTGTTCAGCGTGTGTATCTACCTATGCTTCTATTCACGAGTTTGTTTGCTATTATCTTTGCAGGACTGGGTCTGTAATAGTATTGTGTACCTGATGAATTCCTTTGCATTGGTCATGCAGTCTTGCCCTCCCGTTTATTGTATATTAGCCTTCCTTTCACTTACATTAGTATGCCTATTTTTGTGAGTGACTTATTTCACTCACCATAAGGTCCTTTAGGTTAACGTATGTTCTGAGATATTTTGTTAATTCTTCAGTATTCTTTAATGTCACACAGCCTTACCTTGTGCATATGTACCATAGTTTGTTGAGCCATAGATTTACTCTTATAAATGGATTTTATTTTGCATCTTGGATAACACTAGCTTTTACTCATTACTTAATTATTAAAGCATGTGCTAGAACTGTCATTTATTACAGATTTAATAAACATCTCTTCTAGCCAGAAAATAGAATTGCCAGGATTTGAGAGTGAAGTGATGTGTGCAAGCCCCAGAGAATCCTGTAATTATAGAACACTGGAGCTGGACAGGCTCTGGGCGGTTCGACTAGTCCAATACTATCGTCCAACCCTGGCCATCCCTCTACCTTCATTGTGTTGTAAAGAAAATGCGTCTGAGGGGGAAAAGGAGTTAAGCTAGAATTGCACAGTTGGCTTGTGGTGGAATTGGATCATTGTAAAAGAGATTATGTGGAGGAAGACTCAAGACCTAGAATTTTACCCATTCTTTCTCTCAATTTTTCCCTTAAATTATTATACAAAAGGGCAAATTTATAGCTTGATAGATTATAGTATAATTGATTTTGAGACTGTCTCATAAAAGACCAAGTAGCATTTAAATCGTCGTTTCCCTCAAAAGAGTACCTCTCTCAAATTCGTATTTGATTTTCACACTTGGGATTAGAAGGGGCCTTAAGAAGAACTCTAATTTGTGCGAATCATGATCAGCAATAGGAGCCAGTTGTCTTTGAGCCAGTTCAGACTCACAGCAGCTCCTCGAGTCAGAGTGGAGCGGTGCTCCATAAGCGTGTTGGCCGTTGCTGAGGTTAAACAAAGGGAAACATACAAGAATTCAACAGTTTCTACATGTATACGGCAGTGGTGTTTGCAATGTATTTTTGAGTTCTGCAACCATTCTCGCACTATTTTTCTAGGCTACTCTTTCCGCATTAACAAAAACTCAATGTCCCAAAAGCTGTTGAGGAAACGACATGGGGGCCACTTCTGGACCTTCTCCAGTCTCAGTAGGAACAAGGAGAATCCAGTGCTACACCAGACCAAGACCAATTGCCACAAGGCAGAGGTCACACATGCCTCTACCAGCCAGTTTCCTTTACCCAATTATGGTGCCAGCTGTGTCACCATGGCACTCCTCTGCTGGATTCAATCATTTCTTGCAGTGGCTACACAGAACTCACCGAAAATACTCACGATTATGGGACTTATCAGAGAAACTCACTAGTTACAAAATGTAAATGATGTTATTTTGCCCACAAAGTCTCTTCTCCATCATGCTTGCAGGGATGTCTTTCTCAGGTCTTTGGTCTCTCGGCTACGTGGTCTTTTGGCTTCTTCCTTGTTCCAGGATGTAGGAAGCTTGCTATTCTGCCTCACTGTCTCGGTGTGGCTCCTTTCCCATCTTACGGTATCAGTGCTTCAGCCTCTGCTGCCTCTCTATTTTAGACTGGAATCTCAAGGGTTCATGATCTCAAGGATTCATCCCCACTGACTTTAGAAAGTACGGAATCCTTGAGATTGTGAAATGCTACGTTTCCCCTTCTTTTCCTTACTGAAGTATTTATATAGGGAATCTTTGATCAAACTGTTAGTAATGGTAGCCAGACACCATAGAGTTGTTTTTTTTTAATCTCATGGCAAAGGTAGTTTTACATGGAGGCAATTAGTAACATATTCCATATCCTGATCCTATTCCTCATTATCCTTCTTCCTCCTTGTTCCAGGTGAATAGAGCCAATTATTATGACTTGCATGGCCTCTCATAATCTTTTAAGACCTAGGTACTGTGCAACTAGAGGATAGAACAGAAGCCCTAAATGCAATTTTAGGCCAATTAGCAGAGATGTCTGATGAAACTCTGACCCTAAATCCACAAACCAGGGAACCCAATCCTATTAGCTTTTTGTACATAAGCAGCATCAGCAACTACTCATTGTATCTTTTTTCTTTGTTACACATATATCTAATCATATAACTTGTGCCAATTTCACTTTTTTCATTTGTACAATTTATTAAGAGCAATTACAATAATCAACTGTGCTACCCTTAATCGATGTGATTTTTCTATCACTATTAAACTTCCTTTTCTCCCTCTGATAGCAACTACACTCATACATTTGCCTTTATCTCTCTCTTAAATAAGTGAGGTCAGACAAGATTTATGCTTTTGTGATTGACATATCCCACTCAGTGTAATGTCAAACTCCAACTACCCTGTAGCATGCATGTATCAAGCCTTTTCCCCCCTTCTGACTGAATACCAATGGACATTACTACAGATGCTGAAAATACACAGATGAACATTTAAAAAGTAAGGGATGGAAACTTGTGCTTTCCACATTGTGTGAATGTCCAGATACTACAAGTGCCATTTAACAACAGGTTCTCTAAAGAATATTAGTGTCGAAGTCTCTTTTTTATTCTCTGCTTTCAAGTCTTTGGGGGTATAGACCTAGGGATGGGGTTGCGGGCTCAATCAGTGGGTTTATTTTTAGTTTTCTGAGGACTATCACATTGGTTTTCACAACAGCAGTGTTTTTTGGATTTTCACTAGCAGTGGAAAAGGATTATGATATCCCAATATTCCTGTGAACATTTATTTTTGCATTTATGTTCATGAGAGAGCTTTGTCTATAATTTTATTTTTTAGTCATGTCTTTGCCTGATTTTGGTGTCAAAGTTATGCTCAATTTCATAGAATAAATTTTGGAGTTTTCCAACCTTTTCTATACTTTGTAATTATTTCAGCACAATTGGCATCAGCACTTTTTCAATGTCTGGAAGGATTCACCAACGAAGTTGGCTGAGCCCAGACTTTTTTGTTCCAATTTTTAAATGATCCGATTGTTTCTTTTATTATAGGTCTATTCAGGTTTTCTACTTAAGCTATTAGTTTAAGTAGGTAGTGTGTTTCTAAATTTTTGTCTATTTTTTCTAGGTTTTCAAATTTGTTGTAGTTCAGTTCTGTATAGTATTATTATCCTTTTATTTCAATTGATTGAATTATGACATCACCTGTTTCACTTATCTATATTATTTGCCTCTTATTTTTTAGATTTGAGAGTGGCTTATTGATTTTGTTAATCCTATCAAAGAACCAACTTCTTGACTCTTTTTTTCCCTTGACTCTTTCTATTACTTTTCCATTTTATTGCATTTATTTATGTCCTTATCTTTATTGTTTCTTTTCTTTTAGTTTCTGTAGGTTTATTTTGTTGCTCTTCTTCTAATTGTGAAAGGTAAGGGGTTGAGCTTATTTTGCTTCTTGTTTGATGTGTGTGCTTATTGCAATAAATTTCCCAGGGAGGCAGTTTTTTGTTTTGTTTTTTTATCCAAAGAGTTGTGTCTTAAATGGCTGCATAAGCAAATGTGGTGAAGAAAGCTGATGGTGCCTGGCTATCCAAAGATACAGTGTCTGGGGTCTTAAAGCCTTGAAGTTAAGCAGATATCTAGCAGGGAAGCAAATAAGCCCACATGGAAGAAGTACAACCACCTGTGTGATTATGAGGTGTCAACAGGATCAGGTATTAGGTATCAAAAGATATAAAACAATCAATTATATCAATGTGAATGAGGGGGGTTGGAGTGGATACACAAAGCCCATCTGTAGACAATTGGACATTGCCCCAGAGAAGGGTTACAAGGAAGGGGCGATTCAACCAGGGTGTGTAGTATAGCACCGATGAATCACACACCATTCCTCTAGCTCCTGAATGCTTCCTCCCCCACCCCACCTCCTACCATAACCCACTTCTACCTTACAAATCCGGCTAGACTGGAACACACATTGGTATAGATAAGTGGTCTCAACACATGGAATTCAGGACAGATAAAGCCCTCAGGAACAGTATTGGGAATAGTGATATCATGAGGGTAAGGGGATGGTGGGGTGAGTGCGAGTAGTAGAAAGGGGAAGCCAATCACAATGTTAGATATATATACCCCCATCCAGGGGGACAAATAACAAAAATGTGGGTGAAGGGAGAAAATGGACAGGGTAAGATATAAAGCAACAACAATAATAAAAATAATATATAATTAAAGATTCAGACGGGTAGTAAGGTGGGGGATGGATGGGGAAAGAGGAGTGGATGACAAGGGCTCAAGTAGAAAGCAAATGTTTTGGAAATGTTGATGGCAACATATGTACAAGTGTGCTTAATACAATTGAATGATGGATTGTTACAAGATTTTTTAAGAGCACTCCAATAAAATGATTTTTTTTTAAGAAGACAGAGTTGTGTCTTCATTCTCCTTTGATTCCTGGGACTCTGGAAAAGGACATGATACTTGCCAAAGTAGAGGATCTGAAAAAAAGGAGTTGTTTCACAAGATGAAATGGTACAATTGTGAGGATGATGCAGGACCAGGTCGTGTTCTGTGTATATGTAGGGTGGCTGTGAGTGAGAGCCAATCTTATAGCACCTAACAAAAACAATATTGATTTTAGATTCAATATTCCTAAGTGAAACTAGTCTATACTTTTTGGTATGAAATGCATGTAATCTTTATTGGGTTTACATCTAAATGATATATTTGCTCATTAAAACATTATGGGAGTTTTCTTTCTTTTCATCTCTCTGAAAACAGTTTGCATAGCATTAATATTATCTAGTCTTTGAAGTCCTGTTAGAATTCCCCTATGAGAGTCTTGGGGCCTGACAGCTCTTTTGGAATTAGCTCTTTGATAACTTAATTTTTTTATTCAACTTAATGTTTTAACCATTCTATCACTATTAGGGTCTGTTTGCTAAGTTTTATTTTCTCAGAAACTATCCACTTCACCCACAATCAATGTTCATGGGAGCATTTTCAAATGTATTTCCATAATGCTATTAGACATTTATATTTTAAAACATTTCTTGGTTCAATGGCCAATCTACTGTTGTGATGTTTTGTGTTTACGATTTCCCTCTTTTATTATGATATATTTTGTTATTTCCAAAAGAAGATTTATTAGTTCTGATAGGTATTTAGCATTATTAATTTCTGCTCTTTTCTTTATTATTACCTTCCCCCTACTCTTATTAGATTTATATTTTGTTTCTCAGCTTTTGGAGATATTTATTAATTATCACTCTTTTAATCTTATTCATATGAATATTTAATCTATATATTTTCTGTTAACTTTTTAAAATTACATAGCAAAGTTTTTATTTATAGTGCTTTCATAATCATTTTTTAAATCTTTTCACTGGGGGCTCTTACAGCTCTTATCACAATCCATACCTACAATCCATTGTCAAGCAAATTTGTATATATGTTGCCATCATCATTTTCAAAACATTTTATTTCTGCCCCACCCTCCCTCCCTCATGAACCCTTGATAATTTTTTTTTCATGTCTTACACCAACCACTGTCTCCCTTCACCCACTTTTCTGTAGTTTGCCCCCCTGGGCAGGAGTGGTTTATATGTCTAATGTTGTGATCAGTTCCTGCTTTCTCTCCCCACCTTGCCCCTACCCTCTTGGTATCGCTACTCTCATGATTGGTCCTGAGAGTTTATCTGTCCTGGATTCCCTGTGTTGCGAGCTCTTATCTGTACCAGTGTACATGCGCTGATCTTGCTGGGTTTGTAATGTAGAACCAGGGTCATGATAGTGGGGGGAAGGAAGCATTAAAGAACTAGAGGAAAGTTGTATGATTCATCAGTGCTATACTGCACCCTGACTGGCTTGTTTCTTCCTTGTGCCCTCTCTGTGAAGGGATGTCCAATTGTCTACAGGTGGGCTTTGGGTCTCTACTCCATCCTCTCCCTCATTCACATCTATATGATTTTTGGTCCTGGGTCTTTGATGTCTGATACCTGATTCCATTGACACCTCATGATCACACAGGCTGGTGTGCTTCTTCCATATGGACTTTGTTGCTTTTCAGCTAGATGGCCACTTGTTTATATTCAAGCATTTAAGACCCCAGATGCTATATCTTTTGATAGCCAGGCACCATCAGCTACCCTAGTACTTGACCTATAAATATATGTAGAATTTATATGTGTACATAGATTTATATATAAGCATATTTACATATGTACATGCCTGTATTTTGACCTCTATAAATGTCCTTTGTCTCCTAGTTTTTTCCTCGATTTCCTTTTACTTTCCTCTTGTCCCACTAACATGTTCAATCTTCATTTGGCTTTCATTAATTCCTCTTGTCTACATTGCACTTGATCAAACCCCACTAGGCATCTTACACCCTCCTTGCCTTCAATTTTTAGAACACTTGTTGTTCCTTTGCCCCTGGATTTGTTAGCTCCCCCTCTTCCTTTCCCCCACCTCCCCACTCTCCCATGTCCCCAGAACTGTCAGTCCAGTTGTTTTCTCCTCCAGATTGTTTATCCCGTCTATCTTATCTAGATAGACATGCAAAAACAATAATAAACACAAAAACAAAGCAAACCAAAAACAATAACAAAAAGGTAAAGCCTATAGTTCCAGAACTGTTTGTTGATCATTTATGAGTGTGTTCCAGGCGAGTCTGATGAGGTGCCATGCCATGCCCCTGAAGTCTATTTTTGGGATTCCTCGGGGACTTCCTTGCTTTGCTCCTCTTGCTGCTCTGTTACACAACTGTAGTGTTTCTCCCCGGTGTGGTGGGGTCAGATCGGGCACAATTCCTACACTATGTCTCCAGTGTTTCCCCCTGTAGCGCTATGGGTCAGTGAAAGACGTTGGGTATCGTGACGGGGCCGGCCCTATGGTCATCACTGTGCATTGTCAGCTCTGAGCAGAAATATCATCCTTGGGGTTTGGTGGGCCAGGATGTGTTCCACTCTCTCCTCCCCTCTTAGTTTGCTCCTGTGTGCTCTCATGAGACACGCCCCTGTCCCCGAGCTGTAGCTTCAGTGCTGTTCTCTATAGTGCATTCTTCTGGGGAACGAGTGGGAGGTGGGGGTGTCTGTGTAGCTGGGATTTTGGCCAGCCCGCAGACCTCTCTGTTGGTTCGTTGCTTCCTGCAAGTTTGCTACATCCCCATCTTGGTGCACTGGGTTGAGGTCTGGTCTCTCTCTGCCTCTCCTGTGGAGATATAAACAACACCCTCCCATTGGGTGGGTTAGTGCCCTCTTCCCCCAATACCTATGTCTTTCCTCCCCCCTTCCCCCCCTCCTTTTTAGTTGGCTGCCATATGTAATACTGGATTGGGTCTGGCCCCTGCCATAGTACCTGGACTTCACCCCAGTAATGTATTCATATAATTTTCCCCTATGCCCATTTTGCTTTTTAACCTTACCTCATGAGTGGACTCATGTATTTGTCCTTTTGTGCTTGGCTTACTTCACTTAGCATAATTTCCTCCAATTTTACCCATGTGGTGATGTGCTTCATGAATTCATCACTACTTTTTAGGGATGCATAATACTCCATTATATGTATGTACCACAGTTTTTTTAATCCATTTGTCAGTTGATGGACATTTAGGTTGTTCCCAACTCCTTGCTATTGTGGACTGTGCACGTGAACATTGAGCACAGATGTCTGGCTGTGCTTTGGTTCTTGGCCGCTTCTGGGTATATGCCCAGAAGGGCAGTAGTTCTCAACGTGTGGGTTGCAGCCCCTTTGGGGGTCGAACAACCCTTTCACAGGAGTCACCCAATTCATAACATTAGCAAAATTATAGTTATGAAGTAGCAACGAAAATAATTTTATTGTTGAGGGTCAGCAAAACATGATTAACTGTATTAAAGGTCATAGCAGTAGGAAGGTTGAGAGCTACTGCAGTAAGGGGATGGCTGGGTAATGTGGTAGCTCAATTTCCATCTGCTTTAAATCACGCCAAATGGATTTCCATAATGGCTGTACATACTTACAGGTCCACCAGCGGTGGATGAGAGTTCCTATATTATCACAGCCCCTCTAACACTTGTTACTTTCTGTTTTTTAAAATCAGGCTATCTTCGAGGATGTTGGGTGGTATCTCATAGATGTTTTAATTTACATTTCTCTTATGGATAAAGATTGGGAACATTTTCTCATATGTTTATAGGCCATTCAGAATTCTGCCCTTGAGAAACTTCTGTTCAGGTCCTTTGCCTGACTCCTCAGTGGGCATTTCATTTTTTTCTTATTTTAACCTAGCAGAGTATTGTAGATTTTAGTAAGGCCATTGTGTGGTGTGTCATTGCTGAAGATGTTTTCCCAGTCTGTGGGTTCTCTTATTACTCTCTTGGTGAATTCTTTCTATATACACCGGTGTTTTGTCCCACTTGTCAATCAGTATATCCCACTTGTCAATTTGTGTCTCCTCTGTGTTTGGGTACTTCCCGATTTCCGATAGCTTATGTGTTCCCTGCACCAAAGTTCTCAGGTTTGTCCCAGTTCCCTCATTAATAGACCTAAAAGTTAGGGGCTTTACTTCTTCTAGGTCTGTGATCCACCTTGAGTTTATTCTTGTGCATGGAGTGAGATAAGGGTCTTATTTCCTTTTTTCTACAGGCAGATATCCATGTTTTCCAGCACCATTTGTTGAAGAGGACATCTGCTTCCCATTTTGTATTTTTTTGGCCCTATCAAGGGCCCAAAGTTAGTTGTCTGTATGCTGAAAACTTTATTTCTGGGTTTTCAACTCTTTTCCATTGGTCTGAGTATCTGTCATTATACCACTGCCACACTGTTTTGAACACTGTGGCTATATAATAGATGCTAAAGTTAGGTAAAGCAAGCCCTCCAACTTTGTCCTTCTTTTTGAGTTTTCTGCTGATTCTGGGCTTCTTCCCTCACCATATAAAGTTGGTAATCAGTTGTTCCAAGTATTTGAAGAAAGATGCTGGTAACTGTATCAGGATGGCATTAAACTTGTATAGTGTCTTGGGCAGTACTGACAATTTTACTATTGAGTCTTCCGATCCACAAGCATGGGATAGTCTTCCATTTGTTGAGGTCACTCTTGGTTTCTTGTAATAGTATTGTATAGTTTTCCTTGTATAAATCTTTTCATTTTTTACTCAGGTATATCCCTAGATATTTTAATTTGTGCTTGCCTATTGAGAAGGGTACTATCTTTTTTATCCCCTCTTCTGTGATCTTGTTTGATGTGTATAGCAATCTGACAGACTCCTATTTGTTGATTCCGCCACTCTGCCATATTCCTCTGTCACTTTCAGCTCTCCCCTTGTGGAGCTTTTGGGATTTTTGATATATAAAATCATATCATCTGTGAATAATAGTTTCACCTCTTCTTTCCCCAGAAAAATACCTTTGTTGTCTTTCCTTTGCCTTAGGTTGTTAGCTAGGACCTCCAGTGTGAAGTTAAGTAAGAGTGGGGTCAAGGGGCATCCTTGTATGGTCTCCTTTTAAGTGGGATTGTTTTCATCTTTTCTCTACCACATTAACTGTTGGTTTTTCATATATAGCTTGTATTATATTGAATTTTACTTCCATTCCTTCTTGAATGTCTTTAAACAGGAAGTAATGTTGGATGCTGTTGAATGCTTTTTCTGCATCTACCAATTTTATCATGTGGTTCTTGTAGTTTTTCATGTTAATGTGGGGAATGATACTATTGATCTCTCATATGCTGAACCATCCCTGCATGCCTGGTATGAATCCCACTTGGTCTTGGCGAATTATTTGTTTTATATACGTTTGTATTCTATTAGCTAGTATTTTGTTAAGGACTTTTGCATAAGTGTTCATTAGGGAGATTGGTCTGTAGTTCTCAATTCTTCTGTGATCCTTGCCCACTTTAGATATCAGAGTTATAGTAGCTTCATCACTAGTTCAGAAGTTTACCATCTTTTTCTGTGTTATGGAAGAGTTTCTGTAAGATTGGTGCCAGTTTTTCCCTGAATGCTTGGTAGAATTCTCTCCTGTGAAACCATCTGGCCTGGGGAATTTTTGTGTTGGTAATCCCTAGATAACCTTGTCTATTTCTTCTATTGCTATGGTCCTGTTGATATTCTTGACATCCATCTGAGATAGTCTAGGGAGGGATTGTTTTTCCAAGAATTTGTCCACGTCTTGCGAGTTGTTGAATTCATTGGAGTACAGGGATTTGTATTACTGTGTAACTATCCTTTTGATTTCATTAGGGTCTGTTGTAGTGTCCCCTCTTTCATCCCTCATCCTTGAATGTTGTTCATTCCATTCTTTGGTTAGCTTTGTCAGCAGTCTGTCAATTCTGTAAACCCTTTCAGAACACCAACTTTTAGCTTCATTTATTTTTTAAGTGTCCTTGTTTTCCCTCTCATGAATCTGTTATGATTTTTATTATTTCTTTTGCTATTAGCACAATTGTCCTGTTGACTCTGTTCTAGTTTCTATGAGTTTTGTGCCAGCATATCAATATCTCTTCTTTTTTCATGTGTGTATGTATTGCTGTTAGACTTCCTCTGGTAGCAGCTGCCTTTGCTGTGTCCCAAAGGCTTTGCTACATTGTATTCTCATTCTCTTTGGTTTCTAGAAACTTACTAATGTCAACTCTAACCTGGCCCGGTCCCCAATCCTCTGGCAATACATTTATTCATCCTCCAGTTTTTTTGCCCTTGTTTCGTAATCGTCCGGTTAAGCCTTATGGTATAGCAGTAGGAGAGGAAAGTCTGTATCATCTCTATGTGCTTGAATTTACACAATTTCGACTTCTGTCCTAGTATGTGGTCTATCCTCGAGCATGTGCCATGTAAACTTGAAAAGAATATGAGTATGTTTACACTGGGCTAGAAAGCTCTTAAAAATCATGTTAACTTATCTAATTGTAATTTTAGATCTGTAGCCTCCTTGTTAGCTTCGTTCGTTCCTTGTGATTCATCTTTCTCAGAGGGGTCTGTGTTAAAGTTACCTACTATAATTGTCGAGCCTGTGATTTTTTTTTTAATCCCCTGGAGCATTTGATGAATTTCACAGTTCTCTCATTGGGTACGTATATATTTATCAATAATTATTATGCTCACTGATTCTTGGTCTACCGTTCCCTTGAATGATATATAGTGCTCCTCCTTATCTCTTGTTATGGCTTACACCATGAGATCAATTTTATCAGAGACTAGGATTGCAACCCCTGCTTTTTAAAATTGACTCTTGCTTGGTTTATTTTTCTCCAGCCTTTAACTGTCAGTCTATTTTTGTCTGTAATTTTGAGATGTGTTTCCTGTAGGCAGCAGATTGACAAGTTGTACTTTCTTTTTAATCATTTTAGTAGGGGTTTATACAGCTCTTCTCACAATCCATACATACACGAATTGTATGAAGCACATTTGTATATTCATTGACCTCATCATTCTCAAAACATTTGCTCTCCACCTAAGCCCCTGACATCAGCTCATTTTTCCCCTTCCCTCCCCACTCCCCTCCCTCATGAACTCATGAAAATTTATGTTATTATTTTCTCATATCTTGCACTGTCCGATGTCTACCTTCATCCACTTTTCTGTTGTCCATCCCCGAGGAGGTTATATGTAGATCCTTGTAATCAGTTTCCCCTTTCCAACCCGCCGTCCCTCCACCCTCGCTGTACCACCACTCTCACCACTGGTCCTAAAGGGTTCATCTGTCCTGAATTCTCTGTATTTCCTGTTCTTATCTGTACCAGTGTGCATCTTCTGTTATAGCCAGATTTGTAAGGTAGAATTGGCATCATGATGGTGGGGAGGAAGCATTTAGGAACTAGAGGAAAGTTGTATGTTTCATCCTAGCTACATTGCACCCTGACTGGCTCATCTCCTCCCCGAGAACCTTCTGCAAGAGGATGTTCAGGGGCCTACAAATAGGCTTTGGGTCTCCACTCTGCATCCCCTCCCCCCATTCATAATGATAAGATATTTTGTTCTGATGATGCCTGATACCTGATCCCTTCGACACCTCATGATCACCCAGGTTGGTGTGGTTCTTCCATGTGGGCTTTGCTACTTATGTGCTAGATGGCCTCTTGTTTACCTTCAATCCTTTAAGACCCCAGATACTATAAATTTTGATAGCTGGGCACCATCAGCTTTCTTTGCCATATTTGCTTATGCATCCATTTGTCTTCAGCAATCCTATCAGGGAGGTGAGCACACAATGATATGATGTTTTGTTCTTTGATGCCTGATAACTGATCCCTTTGGCACCTTGTGATCACGCAGGCTGGTGTACTTCTTCCATGTGGGCCTTGTTGCTTCTGAGCTAGATAGCTGTTTGTTTACCTTCAAGCCTTTAATATCCCAGATGCTATATCTTTTGATAGCTGGGCACCATCAGCTTTCTTCACATTTGCTTATGCACCCACTTTGTCTTCATTGATAGAATCAGGAAAGTGAGCATCATAGAGTGCCAGTTTAAGAGAACCGTGTATTCTTGCATTGAGGGAGTAATTGTGTGGATGCCCAATGTCCACCTGCTACGTTAATACTTAACCTATAAATATATGCACATAGGTCTATTTCTCCAATCTCATATATAAATATATTTACATATGTACATGTCTTTATTTAGCCTCTATAAATGCCCTTTGGCTCCTAGCTCTTTCCTCTATTTCCTTTGACTTTCCTCTTGTCCCACTATCATGCTCAGTCTTCATTTGGATTTCAGTAATTCCTCTTGGTTACATTACCCTTGATCACGCCCTACCAGGTCTCCAACATCCTCCTCACCACCAATTTAGATCAGTTGTTGTTCCCTTGTCCCTGGGTTTGTTAACACCACTTCCTTTCCCCGACCTTTCCCTCTCCCATGTACCCTCAGAATTGTCAGTCCTGTTGTTTTCTCCTCCAGATTGTTCATCCAGCCTGTCTTACTTAGATAGACCAGTGGAGATAATGGCATGCACAAAAACAAGACAGACCACAACCAAGCAACAAAATGAAAGAAAACAACAACATCAACAAACCAATGACCAAAACAAAACTAAACACAACAAGAAAGAAAAGCTTGTAGTTAGTTCAAGAACTGTTTGTTGGCCTTGAGGAGGTTTTTCAGTCAAGTTTGTTGGTGCACCAGCCCTGGCCCCAAAGACCATTTTTTTGAATTCCTTGGGGACTTTGTTGCTCTCTTCCCTTGCTCTTCTGTTGTACACCTTTAGTGTTTGGCCTCGGTGTGGTGGGATCAGATCAGGTGGAATTCCCACACTCTGTCTCCAGTGTTGTCCTCTGTAGGGCTATGGGTCAGTGAGGGATGTCAGGTCTCATAGTGGGGCAGGCCATGTGTTCTCTGTGGATTGGCTGCTCTGAGCGGGAATACCGTTGTCAAGGCTTGGTGGGCCAGGATGTTTTCCACTCTCTCTTCCTTCCTCCCGCTTCATTTGCTGCCATGTCCTCTGATCAGACATGTCCCTCTCCCGGAGCTGCAGATTCACTGCCGTCCTCTGAAACATATTCTTTGGAGGGGGGGAGGGTGGTGGGAGGTAAAGTGCCCACATAGTTGGGTTTGGTGCTGGCCCCTCAAACCTCTCCACT
Source organism: Tenrec ecaudatus (assembly GCF_050624435.1). NCBI lineage: Eukaryota > Metazoa > Chordata > Mammalia > Afrosoricida > Tenrecidae > Tenrec > Tenrec ecaudatus. The sequence goes on from NC_134547.1 coordinate 44,396,696, forward strand.
GATTTACTACTCTACGCTGGCATGTTGTATTCACATCTTGGAGCACTGGGTTGAAGTCTGGTCCCTCTTTCCCTGTGGAGATATAAATAATACCGTCCCATAGGGTGGGTTAGTGCCCTGTGCCCCCACTACCCTTTTTTTTTTTTTTTTTTTTTACTTTCCCCACCTCCTTTTTAGTTGGGTACTATATGTATCCCTGGATTTGGTCGGACCCTGCCATTCTACATTGTCCTCACCCCAGGAATGTTTGTATACAGTAGCTTTTTCCCTATTCCCCTTTTGAAAAAATTTTTTAAAAGCTTACCTCAGTGGACTCATGTACTTCTCCTGTTGTGCTTGGCTTACTTTACTTAGCATGATTTCCTCCAGGTCTTTGCATACAGTGATGTGCTTCATACATTCATCACTGCTTTTTAGCAATGCATAGTACTCCATTGTATGTATGTACCAAAGTCTTTTAATCCACTCGTCAGTTGATAGAAATTTGGGTTGTTTCCAACTCCTTGCAATTGTGATCTGTGCCGCCATGAACACTGGAGCACAGATGTCTGACCTTGGTTGTTTCTTGCCTCTTCTGGGTATATTCCCAGGAGGGGGATTACTGGGTCATATGGTAACTCGATTTGTTATTGTTCTGTTATCGCCAAATTGGTTTACATAGTGGCTGTACATACAAGTCCACCAGCAGTGAGTGAGAGTTCCCATCTCACCACAGCCCCTCCAACACTTGTTAATTTCTGATTTTTAGAATAGGGCTATCTATGAGGGTGTTAGGTGGTACCTCACTGTTTTAATTTGCATTTCTCTTATAGTTAAAGATTGGGAACATTTTCTCATGTTTGTTGGCCATTCAGATTTATGCTCCCGTGAAACTTCTGTTCAGGTCCTTTTCCTACCTCCTCATTGGGCAATTAGTTTTTTTTTCTCCTTTTGGCAGCTAACAGAGTATCGTAGCTCTTAGTAATAAGGCCTCTGTCTGATGTGTCATTGCTAAAGATATTTTCCCAGTCCGTGGACTCTCTTATTACTCTTCTGGTAAAGTCTTTCTATGTACACAGGTATTTTATCTTCAGTATATCCCATTTGTCAATTTTTGCCTCCTCTGTGTTTGTGTCCTTCCCTATTTCTGATAGCCTATGTATTCCCAGTTCCAAAGTTCTCAAGTTGGTCCCAGCTCCCTCATGGATGGTCCTGATAATTTGGGCTTAACTTCAAGTTTTGTGATCCACCTTGAGTTTTTTCTTGTGCATGGAGTGAGATAAGGGTCTTGCTTCATTTATCTGCAGGTAAATATCCATTCTTTCCAGCACCACTTGCTAAAGAGGGCATTTGTTTCTCATTGGATATTTTTGGGCCCTTATCAAAGATCAGTTGTCTGTATGGTGATGACTTTATTTCTGGGTTTTCAGTTCTTTTCCATTGCTTGGTAGAATTCTCCAGTGAAGACATATGGTCCAGGGGATTTTTTTGGTTGGTAATTCCTTGACAACCTTGTCTATTTCTTCTATTGCTATGGGTCTGTTGAGATTCTTGACATCCTTTGCAGACAGTCTAGGGAGGGATTGTTTTTCCAAGTATTTGTCTGTGTCTTGCAAGTTGTTAAATTCATTGGAGTACAATCCTTCATAGTACTGTGTAATTATCCTTTTATTTCATTAGGGTCTATTGAAATGTCCCCCCTTTCATCCCTCATTCTTGCTATTGAAATGTGTTACCTCCTTTGTATGGTTAGGTTTGCCAGAGGTCTGTCGATTCTGTTTTTCCTTTCAAAGAACCAAACTTTTAGCAGCATTAATTTTTTCCCATAGTTTTACTTTCCATCTCCTGAATCTCAGTCCTGAGTTTTATTATTTCTTTTCTTTTCTATTAGGATTGTCCTGCTGACTCTTCTCTATTTGTTGCAAGTTTTGTGCCAGCATATCAATCATGTATCTCTTTTCCTTTCTCAGGTTTGCATGTATTGCTTGAAATGTCTTCTGATAACTGCCTTTGCTGTGTCCCATCAGTTTTGGTATGTCATGTTCTCATTCTCGTTGGTTTCTAGAAACTTCCTAATTTCATCTCTGATCTGTGCCATCACACACTCCTTTTGCAATAGTTATTCATCCCCCGATTGTTTGCTTTTTTTGTCTTACTTTTGTTGATTTCCACCCTTATAGCACAGTGCTCAGAGAGAGAGGTCTGTATGATATCAATGTGCTTAAATTGATGTAGAGTCGCCTTATGCCCCAGCATGTGGTTTATCTTTGAATATGTGTCATGTGGGCTTGAAAAGAATGTGATTTTTTTTATTTGGATGACAATCTCTGTAAATATCAGCTCGAATTGTCTAGTTGTAGTCTTTAGATCTCTAGTCTCCTTGTTGAGTTTCTTTCCCTGTGATCTATCTTTCTGAGAGCAGTGTATTGATGTCACCCACTATAATTGTTGAAGTTGTGATTTCTTTGTCATCTTTGGAGTATTTGGTTGACATATTCACCAGGTTTCTCATTTGGGTGAATATACGTTTACAATGCTTATTGGTTCTTTGTCTACTGTTCCCTTGAGCACTATATATTGTCCCTCAAGATCTCTTTGTATGGTTTGCACTTTGAGGTCAATTTTATCTGAGATTAGGATGGCAACCCCTGGTTTTTGGAATTGCTGTTTGTATGGTATGCCTTTCTCTGGTCTTTGATTCTCAGCCTGTTTTTCTCTATAGCATTGAGTTGTGTCTCCTATAGGCAGCAGATTGATGAACTGTGTTTTCTTAGCCAGTCTGCTAGCATCAGTCCTTTAATGCCTTAGTTCAGGTCATTGATATTCAGGGTTATTATCTCCATCTGCGGACTCTGTGATGTCATCTTATACCTTTTGTGTTGGGTGTTTTCCTCCCTTCCTTTCTTATTAGTGTGTTGTGTGTGTGTGTGTGTGTGTGTGTATCATTCTTCACTTCTTTCCATCCTTAACCCAATGCTATCTTGGGGTCTGTTTTCTCTTTCTTGACCTCTGGGTGAGGTTATTGTATGGGGCGGTCACTTACTTATGCTTGGTGAGTGTTGTTCTTCTGCCCATACTGGGTCAGAAAGGATCTTTTGTAGGGCTGGGTTTCTTCTAACATATTCTTTGAGTTTTTCCTTGTCTGGAAAGACTCTTATTTCTCCATCTATCTTGATCGATAATTTGGCTGGGTAGAGTATTCTTGAGTTTGCGTTATTTCCCTTCACTTTTTGAAATATGTTACTCTATTCTCTCCTCTTCTTCATAGTTTCTGCTGATAGGTCTGACCATATTTTTATTAGGGTGTCTTATTGATGACTGAGAATTTTTTTCACTTGCTGCTCTTATGATTTTCTCCTTTTCTCCAAAGTTGGAGAGTTTATTATATGCCTTAGAGACTTCTTGGGGTTTAATCTAGCTGGTGTTCTTTTGGCCTCCTTAATGGTTTTTAGTCAGTAAGCTAGGGAATTTTTCCTCTAAGAATTCCCTCGTTATTTTTGCTGTTGATGCCTTGTGTCTTGTTCTGGTAGTCCAATTATTTTACTGTTGTTCCTGTTCATAGTATCAGACATGGTTCTTAGGTTTTCTTCATCTTCCCTGAGTATCTTGTTTTACTGTTTTCCCATTCGTTGAAGTCTGCCTGGTCATTCTCTGGGTCACTGATATAATTCTCTGCCTCTTCAAGTCTGCTGGGCAGTCTGTGAATTTGCTACTTGCTTTCAGGATCTCATCCTTTAACTCTTGTATTTTTTACCTTAGGTATGTGGCCCTTATTTCCCCTATTATTTTATCCTTTTCCTGTATTGCTTTCCTCATGTCCTGTATGACTAAGCAGCATTCTGAATATTTCTTTCTGTGACAGATCAATGTCTTCTTCTTCTATGAATGCTGTTAGGTTCAGGTCATCCTCTCACATTGGATTTTATTTCTCCTGTTTTCTTCTTGAGGCAGCTTGCTGTTTGTGTTATTTTTGGAGGAACTCAGTGCCATTTTTTCCGGGAGTCAGAGAGCCCTGGTTTCTCCATTTGGGAGGTTGTTATGAATGCTTCTGTGGGCTGCTGTAGCCAACTGGCCTGTAGGGTTGTGCTTCACCTTTGTCACACTGGTGTTTCCCTCTCACCCTAACCTATTGCGAATCTGTTGTTTGGAGGGAAAGTTGGTTGGCCCTCTCAGTGCTCAGGCTATGGAGTCAGCCTGTGTTATGCTCTAGTTTCTCAGGTTTCTGTAGGACCCATTTGTAGATGTGCAGGTCATGGTCTGAAGGAAAGTGTTGGCCTGGGCATGGTAGTGCATAACTCAGTGTGTGGGGTGGTCTGTTCTTGGCTAAAGGCACTGCAGACAGGCAGGCATGCATGTGAAAAAAAATGCCAGCCATGTCTATTAGCGTGCAGCTTCACCATTCAGAGCACTGATGGCAGGGGAGCACTGGGGAGCATAGGAAAAAAAGGTAGAAAGGAAAATGCCGGTCTTGGAGGAGGGATCCTCCAACAGGTACGGGGAGGGCCCTGTGCCATTTGGGGTATCAAACTGGCCACATGAACTTCTGCTGGGTGACTGGTGGGCTTGGGGCACTGAAGCCAGGGTTGATAGCTGCAGTGGGATCCACAGCAGCACAGGTGGCTACCAAATCTACATGTACTATACCATGGCTATACTCCCATGTTATTCCACATGTGGTCATCTTACATATCTATCTATGTATCCATGTAAACTATGGTTTGTTATTAGTTATTACAGGATCATTTAATATTCTTTATCATTGTTGCCTTTTTCTCTTGTATAACTTCTAGAGTTTTCCTTTGTCTTGGCCATATTATACTGACAACTCCTGTGATAGTTAGGTTTATTGTGTCAAGTAGGCCAATAGGAACATGTGGGTGGATTTTAATCAGGTTGTAGCTTGAATGGAAGATGAGTGAAATAAAGACAGCTGGCATCCCATCTCCCCCTTGCGCTGAGGCGATCAGACTAGTGTGCTGTTGTTTTAGCTATTTCTCTTCCTCAATCTGCGTGCTACACTGTTTTTGGGCCAAGCCAATCCATGGATCATGTTGCTAGAGCTTGAGCTTCCTTAGAGACCTGGTGCATACATTGCTTGAACTTGAGGCTGGTGGATCCTGTTGCCATGCTTGAGTTTGAGATCCCATCAGGGCCTACTTAGCTAAGCTCCTGAGCTACTAACTGCTGATGACCCAACCTGCTGTCTGCGGGCAGACTGCGCCGTCTGCTTCCTTGGCCTTGGAAGTGGTAGCCCATGTGAGTTGAAGGACTTCCAGTATAATAACTGTTCCATGAAAGTGAGTTGAACTCTGAGCCCTCTGTACTTCTCTGTGGACTAATTAACTGTTATATTCCTTCTCACTGTGTAAACCTATTCATATATACATACACACATGCACACACATACACACACACATGCACACACATATACATACACACATGCACACACACATACGTACACACATGCACACACATATACGTACACATATACAGTGTCCTTTTGTTTCTCTAGAGAACACTGCCTAATACAGATCCTTTATAATTTTTTCCCCATTCACCTAAGTTACTATGCATCTACTCCTAGATAGTGACTTTTCTACCCTTCCCCTCCAACCTCCGCTAGCCACCAACTAAAATGTTTTGCTGTGAGTAAACTTTACCTTTAAAGCAGTGGTCCTACACAATATTTGTTCTTTTGTGATGGACTTATTTCACTCTAATGTCTTCCAGGTTTTTCTATATTTCAAGATGTGGATTTATCATTGTTATTTAACATTGTATAGATATTTTTGTGTGAATGCACCACTATCTCTTCATTCATTCATCCACTATTGGATACTTTGGATGTTTCTATCATTTTGATACTAAGAACAGAGCTCTGATAGTATATCATGGCTCTGACTTCTCTAAGATACATACCTAGGAGCCAAATGAGTTGCAGTCAATTAAGGACGCATGTGGCATCATACCTTATGTGATTACGTAGCCTGGGTTTTTATGACTGCGGCTAGAGTTTCATTTTGGAGGACATTCTCTAACAGGCAGAAAAGGGCTGGATTAAGACCCGACTTTAGTAAAGGGTGTGAGTCAAGTCAAACGTTGTTTCCTGGATGACATCTTTAAGACCCCACCTTAGTATTTTGTGTGAATCAGGCCACTCTGTTTCTTTGATGGCTTCTTTAAGGCCCTTAGTACTGGGTGCAAACTAAGCCACGCCCTTTCCCCTCGGATATATAATGGTATTATCGTACAGTTCTATACACATCACCTCACCTGGAAAGTCAGACATATATTTCCTGACTCAGATTTCACAGAATCAGAGAGAAATGGTATGACTTGTTACTTCTGGCTTTTGGCAGAAGGATGGGGGCAGATAAAGAAGATGCTTAGCTGAGAAATCGATAGGACAGAGTAGATGGCAGAATTATAAAGATGACCGATGCTAGTTTGGTCTAGACCCTACATTTGGCTCACCATTGCCTAATCTCCAGATTTAACTGAACAGTACACACTACCATATGAGACATTTCCTCAAAGTTTTGGGACTTTCTGTAGGATGTTGCAGTGATTTGCTGAACCCAGGGATGTGAAAGAAGATACTCAAAGGAGGAGTTGGGGGATAATGGATCTTGGAGGAGTTGCACTTTTGGGACAGTATTAATCTCCAACTCCTCATGACTAGTCTGGTATTAATTATTCTAAAATAAATTATTACCATATGATATTTCTCAATCATATGTTATTTCTAGATCTAACATTTAAGGAAGGGCATATGGCTTTCTACAATGTTTAGAGTTTCATGGGAGGGGTGGTTGGTGCTAGGATAGGATGAAGGCAATTGTACAGTGGAGGAATGTGTGACCTCTGCCTTGTGGGAATTGACCTGGGCTTGGTGTGGAGTTGGATTCTCCTCCCTACTGAAGCTAGAGGAGCTTGTGATGTGGTGTGAAGCCATTTTATCAGGTGCCTATCTTCTTTGGTGATATGTCTATGTTTTCTGCCCATTTTAAAATTGGATTTTTTAAGGGTATGAAAGTTTTCTATAAATTTCTTCAAAAATACTCTTTTGGAAGTTGTGTTATCCTGTGTTGTTTACAAAAGCCGTTTATGAGGTGAGATTTTATATAGATAATTTTGTATCAGGAACGTCACTCTCATAGTTGTGGAAATGGTTTTTAGTCTGGTTCAAGTCCATGGGTCATATGTTAAGCTGGAGGATTCTCCTGACCTAGATAGCTGTTGGGGCTGATGTACCACGAAGCAGGAGGATGGACAGGGGAGTAGGAAAAGTACAGGCTGGTGGAGGCAGAGGCAGATGAATCCTAGTGTGTTAGGCCAAGTTCTTAAGAGATGTAGAACCAGTGACACACATGCAAAAGAAACCTTCGTATCAAGAGTGCCCACACAACTTCAGAGCAGAGAAGCCTCGTCTGCTTCAAGTATGTGAATCATATGGCAACTATTACTCTGAGATATTCTTTATATCTTTAAAAAATATCCCCTGAAAGTCTTCTAAAACTAAACAATAGCTTAACTAGAAAATTAGTTCCAAGAACCAGATGGGATCCAAGTGACAACAGCAACTCGAAAGATTAGATGGGAATTTTAAGGGGCAGTGTTCACGGAGGAGGAAAAAATTAAAAAACAGGACAGTGAGTGAATGACTGCACTTAGAAAAATGTCACCAAAAATGTTACGGAATACTTTTACAGGTAGAATCTGTTGACCCGCTGTATTTGGCTGTGTATAGTAGTCTCACCACCACCAATAGAACCGTTCATTAGGTTGGGGGTAGGTGCCTCAATTTTTGCATATTCAGTAGGTCTTTTTCTTTTGGTTAGAAAAATATCCCCATGCCCTAGGCTATACACACAGTCTTTTAAGTTTTCCTCTGAAATTTCTCTTATTTTCCCCTAGTTTCAATGATTATGTGTATAACTGTACAGCAAATAAAGATTGATTTTAAGGACATATTTTCTTAAAAGTTTTCAAAAGTTCTTTGGGCTTCAGCTCTTTTCCAGTGACTCCTGGGAGCCTTCTGAGGTCCAGCCTTGGTTACATTACTATAAAAGGCAAAAGAAGCAAAGACATAACAATTAGTCTACTGCATCTTTTGCTTTTATATTGTACCAATGTACTTTTAAAATAAGAAAGGTCTTAACACAAAAGAATGTTTAAAGACCATGGGAGCTTCCCCAGATGCTGATATATACAGAAGTGATTATAGCTTAAGGATAGAAAATAGAGATGGAGACATGTCCCTTAACTAGCTCCAAAAGAGTATAGGAGGGGGCAGATGAAGAAGAGGCTTAGCTGAGAAATCGATAGGGCAGAGTAGATGGCAGAATTATAAAGATGACCGATGCTAGTTTGGTTTAAATTTTTTAAAAGTGGTTTCTAGTAAAGACAGAGGCAATGCTGTTACAAGGATGAAAAAAGTGAATCTGGAAGAACTTGAGAAAAAGGGGACTTTTAAGAAGCAGAAGAAAAGCCCTGAGACAGCTACTTCAAAAATAAGAGCATGATTTTATTCAGAAAAAGTGAAGTGAAAACACGGTTTAATGTATTAATCAATTTAATATGGGAAATAAAAAGGTAAGAAAGTGTAACAGCAGCAGAAACATGGGCCCTATTTTTCAGGATGTGAGGCAGTAAGGTTTGGTCTATTAGCAACACTTGGAATGGGAGTGAAAAGCCTATCATGCAAGATATGAGATCAAGATGAGATGTTTACAAAAGATTATCTTTCCATTATGATTTCATTAAAATGATGGGGCCAGGTGATTTCAGAAGATGACAGAAAAAAAATTTGAAGTCAGATCCCACATTTCATGGTATTACCCCGACCCAATCTCACTGTAATTGAATACATTCCCACTCACAGCAGCCCTAGATAATTGGCATATAATGCAATCTTACAGTTCCAGCGCATTAGTTGTACAATCATCACTGCAATCAATTTTAGAGTATTTTCTTTCTCTTTTTATACCTTTGGCTTAAATGTATTCCTAAGTAATTTATGTTTTACACAGAAATAAAATTTTAAAAATTTAAAAATCATTTTTTGGGGACTCGTACAACTCTTATCACAATCCATACATACATCAATGTACAAGCACATTTGTATGTTTGTTGCCATCACCATTCTCAAAACTTTTTCTTTCTACTTGAGCCCTTAGTATCAACTTATTTTTCCCCTCCCTCCCTACCCCTTTATGAGCCCTTGATAATTTACAAATTATTATTTTGTTATGTCTTTCCCTGTCTGACGTCTCCCTTCACCCACTTTTCAGTTGTCCATCCCCCAGGGAGGCGGTTACATGTGGATCCTTGTGACAGTTCTCCCGTTTTAGTCTCCTCTCCCCTTCCCCTCCTTGTTGGTCCTGAGGGGCTCATCTGTCCTGGGTTCCCTGTGTTTCCAGTTCTTATCTGGACCAGAGTACATCTCTTTCTTATACTCATTGTTACCAGCTTCCCATTCACCCTACTAAGAAATTATTAATTCAGCTAATGTCTTTATAATTTACCTATCCTGGATTTCACTTACAAAAAAACACACTAAACCCAAAAACCCCAACTACAAAAAACAAAATAAAACCAAGGAAAACCACAATAGAAAAGGAAGCAAATCTTAATAACTAGAACAAATTCAAAATGAGTCAGAAGGGAGAACGAACAATAAAGTATTAATTTTAGCCTAACTCTGTCTGCAACAATCCACTTTCCAGTGCACACAGTTTGATCGCAGAATGACTCACCTCCCTGGTGTATGGTTAGAGGAGATTCACCAGAGGCCTAATCCATGTGGAGACCCTCCGAATGGGCTTGGGACTTTAACTACCATCCCAGCCTTCTACCTTTGAATACTAATCGACATTTTCCATTTAAAAAAACACTTGTCTTTACAGCTTGCTATTTTTAGCTTTCTGGTTGATCTTGGAGGTTGTTTATGCGCTGAACAAAAGGGACATAGAACTGTTTGCTACTATTCATGAATCTAATTTGGGTGTGCTGCCCACTGTACAATAAATCATGGATTTAGTTATCTTTCCAGTAGTTACATATTGGACTGTGATCTGCCTGGTCAGCAGTTCAATACCACTGTGGGAGAGAGTGGGCTTTCCACTCCTGCAATGAGTTATGTAAACAGTTATAGTTTTGGAAACCCACAGGGGGTTGCTATGCGTCAGCATTGACACAATGGCTGCAAGTTTGGCTTTTTTTGGGTCAAGATACCCAGAAACCTTCAGGCATAAATGAGTTAGTAAAATGCCCTCTCCTAATTGGGATGAATTATCTTGATACAGCTAATTGCTTGAGAATTTTGTGTATCCCCAAACCTCTCCCTGGGTTGTTTTGACTTAAAGATGACATTTTACTCATATTTGCTCACAGATGTGATTTTTACTTTGCTATCTCGTGCATAAGGAAATCATTCTAAATTCAGCAACAGTGCCAGTTTGACAAAACGAAAAAGTTATTTTCCATATCCACAAAAATGTTAATCAGATTCTTGTTAGAACATGTGTAAAAACTGGTTTTCATTGTCACAGCTCTTGATGTCAGATTACTAAAATAATTTATGTTTTGTTGTAGGAACATGAATGCATGCAAATACTCCAAAATCACATGACCACGTCTCAGGCCACACTTCTTCATAACACTTAGACATTATTTGTATTTTGTGGTAATGAATGAATGGCAGGAGCAGCAGAATTTCAACGTGACCTTTCTTTATTTGATTAAACATATTCTCTATTTATTCTTAAAAAAACTAATTTAAGTTAAACAGCAATAAACCATGATAATTTAGAAAACATGTTGAAATTGAGAGTGAAGAGAAATGTTCTCAACATAAACCGCACTGTAAACCATAAAACTTATTTTTGTCAACTGCTTCTCATGACAGTGGCTGGGAATTTGACATTTCTACTACAGTAGGCAAAAAGCATGTAAAATATACCCTTCCGCACACCACAACACATCTCTATTTATATATCCCAACTGAAAGCATAAGAGCTCAAAGTGCTGGGGGCACTATGTATATATTTTACCTAGAAGCTGCAAATGCACACAAACACTATCTTAGGCTGGAGTACCTGGGAAGCAGACCCTCCTGGCCCCTGAGCTACACTCACTAAGAGATACCCAAAGGGTAGGGAACGTTTCAATGGTTAACATTACGAAGGGGGGGAAAATTCCTTGGCCAGATGATTGCATCCCATACCATTTTCCTCTTCAAAACGTGCTGGCAGTGCTTAATTACTTATGTAAATGAGTGATGGGGACGCTTGTGATAGTTTGAAGCAGAATATTCTAAATCCAGAAAGTGCCCCATAAATTAAGCCAAACCCACTGCTGTCAAGTCCCGTATGCCTCATAGTGGCCTGCAGAACAGGGGACAAATGACCCACAGGGCTTACAGGGCTGTGCTTTTTAAAGAACCAGCTTTCGCCCAAGGAAAAACTGCCGACTTTCTGCTCAGTGGCTAAGCACTTAAACTCTGCACTACCAGGGCTCCAAAGCCATCAGAGGGATCTTTAATCCTCTATTAAAGTAAACATGAGCATGGCAGAAACATGGTTAAGGTCTGATCTTATACATTTCAGAGAGTAGATCCCATATGTTTTATCCACTTAACAGGTCATGGAAGTCAGCACGACCTAGCTCGCTTCTCTAGCAGAAGGGCAGATGCAATGTTTTAAAACAATAACACAAACCTCCTGGGGAAAGCCACAATAAGTGTCTCACCAACCACTCAGTTAATCCCAGGCTATAATCTGGCTGTTTAAATCACTGCGGGGAATATTAAGGGCCTTAAAGACACTCGGTAACTGCATAAAGCCAAAGCAAGCTAGAATGAGAGGCCAAAAAGATGAGCTCAGAGCCAGCTAAAGTGACAACAAACATGTGGCTGTTTACTAGGATTGGAGACGCTTCATTTGCAGATGTTTGTGGTCTCTAGAAGGTTCCAGAGGCATGAGTTGTTACGAAGATTTTCAGAGCTTGATGAGAGCAAGATTCTCCGTGGAGATGGCAGACCCCAGGACAGGGAGGTGCAATGGTATAGACAGAATTTATAGATTTCTGAGGTCAGCTCATACTCTACTGGTCTCACAATGTACATCAACAAATTAATATTGTACGGATGTCGTTTCAAAGCCTCCTAAAGAGGAGAGTCATGATTGAAGCCCTTAGAGCACAGATGGTTCAAACTGTATGCAGATATTCATACTTGCATTTTTGCATTATAGCTATTTTTTTCCTCTGTTGAACTGTAATGAATTGTCTCATAATCTATTCCATCTTCTTGCCATTAGCAGGCTTTGAATGTTCACAAATAGGAGCAAAGAACTCATTTTCCAGAGCTTTAATCACACAAAGAGGGAATGCCTAATTCTCTAAATGAAATGGTCTGTGATCACTGAAGCAGAGATTTAATATATCACGGCAAATTAGGTAGATTTTAATAAATTACTTATCTCCCTGAATACTTTACATATGCTTAAGAAGGAACATAGTCTGTTTGCAAACAGTGAAAACCCACAGCCTATAAAAATCCTTTGAAGAAAATGACAAATAAAAAAGTAAATTAAAAAATGAAATGCATTATGTCCTAGCCCTCTAGAGACAATTCTTTTGCAGCATTGATTCACAGCTCCATTAAAAATATCAATTAAATCCTTCAGTGAGATTGGGTAAAAGCTAGAAAATTAACTTTCTGAGCGGCTTTTTAAGGATCGGGCTATCCAGATATACCCCAGCATTGTACAAGCTGGATGTAAATTTTAAAAATGATGAAAAGATCCTCTTTCATGTCTAACTAAGCATATCAGAATCTGAGTCACACTGCAATAATCTCTGTCTATATCATAGGCTAAGTTTCCAAGTGTAAATTATATGTATGTCATACACACACATTTCCAGATCCCATATCACCAATAAAAATAAATAACGAGTAAGAAATGCTATTTTTTTAAAAAGAAAAAAATATTGTAGTAATTTAAAAAATTGGTGCCGTTTCATTCTTTATATTTAATTGATAGAAACTGCATGCATCAAAGAAAATGCATACTAAGCTTTAATGTGCATAAAATGGATATTAGCATTTTAAAGAGGAAGATTAACACATTAATCCAAGTAATTTTCATATATTGCTTCTAATAAAATCTTCACAGTATAAAACTCCTAATGAGGCTAATCATAGGCATCCCATTTAGTGGGCCGATTAGGGATCACATAAAAAATTATTTCTTTTTTCATAGATTTTATAAGATTTATGCTTTTTGCTTATTAAAAATAAAAAATGGGAATTGCATTGCAGGTCATGTCTTCATAAGAAAATGTGGAAAATGCAAACTGACTTTCTCTGGTGATGCTGTAAGCGTAAATTATTAAGAAGGTGCTACCCATTGTGGAGGCCTTAAATCCTGAGGGGTGGTCGACATGGGAAGGAGGGAGTAGAAAGATAAACAAATAAAAAGTGTACAAAACTCGAACACTTCAAACTCAGGTCTCTCCCTCCCAGTTCCCCATGAATTATAGATTATATATACCAGAGTAATTATGGAAATCTCAGTTCAGAGCTTTCATGTGAGCATTTACTCAGGAGCAGGAGATGCCTCTGGAGCAGTTCCTTCAAGCCTCCAGGTCCTCTCTGTATTCCTCATAGACAGACCGCAGGGCATGGAGAGCTTCAACTGTTACCCGGAGCTTGCCAATACCTTCACCATCTGCTCGCACATCAAAAACTAGGGACAAAAATAGAGCACGTTAATACTGTTTAGTAGATCTTTCTTCAGATATGTTAGCTAAAATGTCAGTTTAAAAAATGAGAACAGTTTTGCAAAAGCTATGCTCAATGTTCTCTTAGAAACCTGAAAAATAGAGTTGGTCACGTACGCATAGAGATGCATTAAAGCACATGGCATCAACACGTATAGATTGCTTGTGGAGCTCAAACCAGTCTCCAAATCCTGACGGACGGCTACTAGTGAAATGTACAATGTTTCTCACCCAAACCAGGACTGTTGAGCTAATAATATGCCCAAAAGGGATCAAGATACAAGGCAGAAGCCTGTGGCCTAACACACAGTACTACTGGCACATTTCAGAAAGGGCATGATTCGGATTAGTTACTTATCTTTCTAAGAAAACATTCTTTTGGGAAAAGTTAAGATGGCAGACCCAGGAATCCTAAGGTCTATGGCTATGCTTTGAGGTTAGGTTCCATGAACCGATGCTGCCGGGAAAGTGACGGGAACGTTTGATTGCAGTTTTGAGTTGGCTTTTCTTGGGAGAAGGGCCACAGCTTTCAATGGCATTCCAAAGGTGAAACTTGTGACTGAAACCTGGAGCATCACCGAGCCCAGTGGTTGGGGCTGGATGGGATGCAGATTCAATAACTGAGATCCTCATTCCTCTAAGGACAAAAATCCATCCTTCCTAGGGACTACAGATCAGAATCCTGGACTCTGTAATCCTGACAGCCCGTGTAAACATGCCGGTTCCATGCCTTGTGGTTTTCCTTGGACTTTAACGTGTGTGTAAATGTCTAGGTTTTAATTCCAAGAAAATTTGTCAGGAGATCTTCAAACAACATGTGTTGCATAAGACGTGAAGAAACGAATAGCAGAAGGGACTGCAGTAGCACACGTGGCTCCTCAGCTGGTTCCCCTTGGTTTTTGCCTCTTCTTTGGGAACTCCCATGCTTGTGTCTGACATCTGGCAGAATAACCAAATTCTGACATGACCAGTACCTAATCTTTTGACTACATCCCAAAATCATGGCCAAGGTTTATGTGGCGTGAATATCCGCTCACTGTGGCACATGTGGCCTCAGAATAATAGAGGGGTAATTAAACATCACTGACAGGAAACAAGATTAAGAACATAAAGCATACATAACTTTGGATATTTTCTTCCCGAATCTCTTAGACCTGGCATCTTCAATAGGATTTAGGTTACTATGTTAATTCTCTCAGCTTTTTTTTCTGTGACTTTCACAGTTGTGACCAAATGCTGGTGGTTAGACATGTCATGTACATTTTCCACCAAAGGCTCTGGCAACGGAGCAAGTGAGACTTGGAATCTTCCTCTGTTTTCTTCCT
This sequence comes from Tenrec ecaudatus, assembly GCF_050624435.1. Taxonomy (NCBI): domain Eukaryota; kingdom Metazoa; phylum Chordata; class Mammalia; order Afrosoricida; family Tenrecidae; genus Tenrec; species Tenrec ecaudatus. The sequence goes on from NC_134547.1 coordinate 44,411,785, forward strand.
CACAGATTGCCCAGGCCATTCCTGATCATGACTAAAAAAACATCTGATTGATAAAGGATATTTCTTTCGGTAGGTACTACATTTACTTTATAAAAGGAAAGGGTAGAAATTGAGCATTGTTGGGAATTATAGGTGGTGAGGGGAAAATCCATTTGCCAGGACTTTATTACTCCTTGAAGGCAAAGCATTATTTTCAGTGATGATTATATCACTGGATTAAATCAAAGCTGTGAGAAAGACACTCACTACCACTTAGAATAATATGCTAGAGAGAAAGAGTTTCTAACTAGAAATGAAGCTTCCATAAACAACATTCAACAGCTCCTGTGTCCAAATTCTTGTCACATCTTCCACCAATGCTAAAAAATTCCTGTGAAGCTGATTAATTTGTAATACTTCTTTTTTTCAAAGGAAGGCAGAGGAGGGACGTGGGGAGAGCTTTCGGTTCAAGGAAAAGCAAGCTGGGACTTGCCAAAGAGTCAACTAAATTGTGCCTCTATGTCCCTGCAGACAGCAACAAGCCAGATTTGCTCGAGTCTGGATTCCAGCAAAGGTTGGATATGCATACGGCCTCCCATACCTTCAATATTTTGCTCGACGATGTCTCTGCCTGCCTTAAATTGCTCAGTGAGGTCGATCTTAGCGAGGCCGATGTCCTCACACTCCAGGTCCTGCTCATCCTCCAGAGGGTCACTGACCACAGTGAAGCGAAGACTGAGAACAGAGAGAACCAGATCATTCTCACGGAGTAAAGGAAAATCGCATGAAACCCAACTCTGAGGTGAGTTGTATCACTCCATCTGAAATTCCCCCAGGAACAAGGAAGCCGCATTAGCATAGTGATGAGGCGAACGCTGGGATGGTGACAGCACAATTGTGAACACTCACTTTGTGAAGAACCGATGAACCTTTATCACTAGCATAGGAAAAAAAAATTAGGCAAAGAGAAGGACCCCAATGTTTGCTCTGTTACATACAATCCGATCACATTTTGAACATATTTACTTTTAAGGCTTAATAGGCAAAGTGAATAAAGACTTTGGAGGTTAGGCCAGTTACTCTGGATTTGTTATTAAGCAATTAAACCAACTATCTGGCATTCTATGAAATGCATAGATTAGACTTCGTAAGTAAAGAACATTCCAAATCATGTTAGATAAATGCTGTAGTTCTGCCCAACAGCTATATCAAATGTTTGTATTACTTCAGCAATCTTTTAACATTCAGTCATAGCATCCAAGTTTTATTTTACTTTTAAACACATAATTATAGGTTTCTGATGGAACTGATTTGAATTAGTGGCTTGTGTTGAGGCCAAACACACTTGGACTGACCAAATGACAGGAATTTCCAGCTCAGAGCTCTTTTGATATGTGTTGGCAGCAGAGCTCAAACCGTAGATGCTTATACACTTGACAATTTAAAACTTTTCAAAATGTCTCCATTCCAAGTCAGAAACAAAACAAGAAATCTAAAAATCTAATTCTCTGAGAAATCATGCCTTAAAAATTCTCAAATATAAACTCCTTTCAAAGTTCTTATAGTTAACTATGACAATATTTTTAGCTAACTTGCAGAAAAGAAGTACTCAAAATGTATTATTTTACTACATTCTCACTTTCAACTGGTGATATATTTGGATTAGAAAAGAGACATCCTTAAGTTGAAATAAAAAATAACAATTATACAATAAATATTTATGGAGATTGTAGTCTGTAAGTGGGACAGATACTTTATAAGATGCATAAGATAGGAAGATTCTGGGTCAATGTAGCCTCCAAGCTACAAGCACAACAAAATCCCTCACATAAACATAGGAGAGCATCATTAAGAAAGTAAAATCAGTACTCTCATGATTGGTCCTGAGAGGGCTATCTGTCCTGGATTCCTTGTGTTTCCAGCTCTTATCTGTACCAGTGTACATCCTCTGGTCTAGCCAGATAACCCCTCAGGGCCAATCAGCAGAGTAGTGATACCAGGAGGGGAAGGGGAAGGCTGGGGTGGAAAGGGGAAACTAATGGACAACAGAAAAGTGGGTGAAGGGAGACAACGGACAGCGTAAAACATGAAAAATAATAATTTATAAATTATCAAGGGTTTGAGGGAGGGGAAAATGAGCTAACACTAAGGGATCGAGTACAAAGAATGTTTTGAGAATGATGGCAACATATGTACAAATGTTCTTGATACAATTGATGTATGGATTGGTACAAGAACTGTAAGAGCTCTCAATAAGATGTTTTAAAATTAAAAAAATAAAGTAAAACCAGTTATCTGGAATCTTGGAAGACAAGTGATCTAAACAAATTTCTCCAGACCTGCAAGGCTGTGGGTGGGGACAGAAGACGCACAACTGGTAGATGCAGTGTGCTTAGGAGGAGGGTGGAGATATGAACAGGCAATAAACCAGTCATTTCCCCAGAAGGAGGTATAGGTTTACAGACTCACTAGCAGACAGGTTACGGAGTCCTTATGGAACCTTTTTATTTTCTATTTTTGTGTATATCCCTCACTGAATGGATAAGATCCATAACTAGGGTGCCCCCCAAGCCACTCTTGTAATTGTACACATACCCCACCTCCCATACCCCGTCTATGGCCTGAGGCTAATAACACAAGGACAATGACAACCATGTTCTTTTTCTCCCTCCTAGATCTATGGTGATGGTAGAAAGGGAGGTCAGCTACTAACTCCTCACAGCTGTCCCTGACTGAGAGGAAAACCTGCTCGCACACTGTGTGAAAGGGGTGCGGATCAGATACCCCGACACTGTTTCCCAGGGCTGAGAGCCCGCTCAAAAAGCCATTTTAAAATATATATATTTGTTTATGGTTTCTACTCTTTCTTTCCTGCACCACTTGACAATCAACTGTCCACATAGACCCAAACCCAAACCTCCACTAACTTCTAGTCATTGCTTCAAAACGTCGTTGAGACACAGCAATTAATCTGTCTACTTCAAGAAGCAGGAAAGATAGGCACAAGCAATTATAATACAGAGTCAAAGGAATTTTCTGAAGAAAAATAATCATACTACCCCAAAAATAAATAATTATGTGCTTATTTCCAATAGATGACAAAAAGGGCCAAAAGTAGAAAAATTAGATATCTTAACAGCAAAAATGAAATCCAGAATATTAATAATTGATAATAAAATTAGATAACACTATTATTTTAAAAACTAATTATTGTTAAAATCTATTAATCATTTTATTGGGGGCTCTTATACATCTTATAACAATCCATCATTCAATTGTATTGAGCACACATTTATATATGTTGCCATTAGCATTTCTAAACATTTTCTTTCTGCTAAAGCCTTGGTATCAGCTCTTTTTCCCCCTCCCATCCTCATGAATCCTTGATCAATTATATATTGTTATTTTGTGTCTTACACTGTCCATTGTCTCCCTTCACCCATATTTCTGTTATTTGTCCCTCTGGTGGGTAGGCTATATATCCAACCTTGTGAGGGGGTATCCCTTTCTCTCTTCTGCCGCACACTGCCCCCACCATCCCCGTACCCTCATGATATTGTTACTGAGAGTTTTAATTGTCCTGAATTCCATGTGTTGATAGCTTTTATGTGTTCCAATGTGTGTGTACTCTAATCTAGAAAGATTTGTAAGGTAGAGCTGGGTCATGGTAGTGGGGAGGAAGAAACATTCAGGAACTAGATGAATGTTGTGTATTTTGTCAATTACTATACTGCATCCTGGTTGGATAGTCCCTTCCTTGTAACCCTTCTGTGTGGGGTGGGGGATATCCAATTTTCTACTGGTGGGCTTTGGGTCTCTACTCCAACTCCCCTCTTTCATGTTGTTTGTATCTGATATCTGATCCCATTGATATCTCATGATCACACAGGCTGGTGTGCTTCTTCCTTGTGGGCTTATTTGCTTCCCTGCTCTATGGCTGCTTGTTTAACTTCAAGCCTTTAAGACCACAAGTGGTCTTTTTGATAGCTGGGCACCACCTGCTTTCTTCACCACATTTGCTGATGCACACATTTTGTTTTCAGTGATGTTTGGAAGGTATGTATCAAAAAGTGCCAAAGTGTTCTTGTGTTTAGAGAAGCCTTGATTAGAGGCCCAAAGTCCAGCTGCTATCTTAAATATATGTACATTGGCCTCTATCCCTTTCATTATAAATTAATATATTTATATATGTACATGCCTATAAGCTATACCTGTATAAATAGCCTTTGCCACCTAATTCTTTCCTCCATTTCCTTTCAACTTCCTCCTGTCCCACTACATTCTCACTCTCCATTCAGCAATTCCTCTCAGCTACATTGTACTTGATCAAACTCCATCAGGCATTATATATTCTCCTCACCATCACGTTTAGATCTCTTGCTGTTCCCTGAGTTTGTTGGCTCCCTTCTCTCCCTCCCTGACCATTCCTTTCCCATGTACCCCTAGGATAAGGTGAGCAGAACTTTTGCGGGACAAAAAGCTTTTTGAGGGACAGTCCCATTTTAAAATAATTTTTCCCACGTCATGTTTTAAAAGTCCTGATTTTTGGAAAGAATGCACAAGCTAGGGTATATGGTTTTCAGCTGCCATGTGGCTATTTTGCTAGGATATGAGTTTTTAACCAATGGTGTCCTGCTTTACCAATGTTAAAATCTGGTCACCTTACCCTAGGACTACTGGTACCATTGTTTGTCCTGCTGTCTTACAAAGATAGGATAGATAGTTCCAATTCTGTCTCCTGACCCTTAGGAGTGTTTTCTAATCAGGTCTGGTGAGGTGCCAAGCCCTAACCCCTGAGTCAGAAGTCTATTTTAAGGATTCCTCAGGGACTTGGTTACTTTGCTCCCCTTGTTGCCCTGTTGCACTCCCTTCGCTGTGCATGGTGACTGGGGACACTGCGCAGTCTCCAGTGTTGTTCCCTGTAGTGCTATGGGTCAGTGTGGGAACATTGCATCTCGTAGTGGGGTCGGCCTTATGGTCCTCTCTGTTAGACAGCACTTTAAAAGAATAAAACAACAAAGCTGAAGGAAGCAATAGGAAGCCAAATTAATAGGCTTAAAGAAAAAACTCTTGATTTTAATATGTATCTTTTGATTTTAAGAACAATCAACAAAGAGAACAAAAATGTCTGAAGAGAGTCTAAAAATTATGTTGGGCACTTTCAAGAAGAACAAGTTAGGTTTCACAGTAATTCCAGAACAGGAACAAACAAAAAATCCACAGAGGAAATAGTTTTTGGACTATTTTTGGAAGAAATATTCCCTAATATCAGGAGTGGAGAAAATAATTATTCTAGAAGCTGAATGAACCCTGAACAGGATAGGCCTGAAAATAAAATTAATACAACTTATAATAGAGAGGCAAATATAACTTACCTACAAAGAACTATAAGGATAAACTGATTTCTCAGCAGAAATTATGCAGGCAAGAAGACAATGCAATGTCTTATATAAAAATAAAAAATTACCAACCAATAATTTTACATCCAGCAAAATTGTCCCTCAAATAAACGGGGGGAATAAAGTTATTTCCAGATGAGGAGAAATTAAAGAGCTTTGTAAAACAAGACTAGTTTTAAAAATTACTTAGGGGGTTTCTTTGGACAAATAATCAACAGTAGCAGCACATGTAAACTTGTAATCAACACACAAGACAAGACCACTCAAAAATCAACCTACTTAAAACAGCATTCAAATTGAAACAAACTTACAAATCAAAAATCCTGAGCCAGATGTATCAATCTGAGTGAAGGAAAATACAAAGACAGAGGAAAATGTGTAGATATAAAATATTTGAATGAAAATGGAGATGAGATTGTCTTGTCCTAGAAGAAAATAATAAAGTAGCCGCAAAGAAATGGAAAAACTTCATCAATATAAAAAGGAAAACTATAAAAATCTGAAAAGTAAAATGACAACAAGATTAAGACAAGAAAACTCATAAACAAATGGAATTCTGCACAGAAATTTATGAACAGACACCAAAACCACACTTATTAAATAACAACAATGAATGTAACAGGCTGATGTAGAAAATCTCAACAGACCAATAACAACAGAAGAAATAGACCAGGACATTAGAAAACTCTGAAGTGGGCCGGGGAGTAGTGAGTGGAAATAGAACAGATGATTTTACCAGGGAATTCTAATCATTCCAAGTCAAGATGGTACCAATTCTATACAAACGATTCCAGAACGTAGGAAAGGATGACCAATTTCCTAACTCATTTTATGAAGTGCGCATAACCCTGACACCCAAAGCTGGCAAAGACATTACCAGAATTAAAATTACAGACCAACGTCCCTTATGAACATATCCAAAAATTCTCAACAAAAACTTACCTGAGAATTCAACAATATTTCAAAAACAAAAAACCCGGAATGATCAAGTAGAATCCATATCACTTATGCAAGGTAGATTCAACATTAGAAAAATTATCAATATAATCCACCATATAAATAAAAACAAAGAAACTAGTCCCCACTTTGTTCTCATAACCTGGCATTCCGTGATGCTCACCATCTCAACATGATCACTGAAGACAAAAATGGTGCAGAAGCGAATGTAGTGAAGAAAGCTGATCGTGCCGGCTATAAGCTATAGCATCTGGGGTCTTAAAGACTTGAAGTTAAACAAGCGGCCATTTAGCTGGGAAGCAAATAAGCCTACATGGAAGAAGTGTATCAGCTTGTATGATCATGAGGCGTCAACGGGATCAAATATCAAGCACCAGATGATACAAAACAATCATACTGATAGGAATGAGGGGGGCTCGGAATGGAGACCCAAAGCCCATCTGTAGATAACTGGACATCCCCTCACGGAAGGGTCAAGAGGAAGGACAAGCCAGCCAGGGTGCAGTATAGCATCTACAAAACACCTAAAATTTTTTCTAGTTTTTTCTTTTCCTTTTTAAAATTTCTCTAGTTCTTTAATGCTCCCTCCCCTCTAGTATCATGACCTCAATTCTACCCTACAAATCCAGCCAGAATGGAGCATGTCCACTGGTACAGATAAGAGCTCTTGACACATGGAATCCAGGACAGCGAATCCCCTCAGTAACAATAATGGGAGTACTGATACCATGAGAGTAGGGGTACCAGGAAAAAATGGCAACCCAATAGCACTTACCCGTCTGGAGCTCCTGCTGCCAGACCAGAAAATTGGGAGGTAAGGTGAAGGAAAAGGGGAGGTGGAGTCCTTAAGTTAGAACTAGGGTGCTAGGGTCTTTCCTGAATCACCTACCTTTTTGTGTGACTTCCATTCACAAAGAAAACCAAGAACGCTTTAAAGTGCTCTAGCTTTGGTGAGCCCGTGGGCGACAGCTGTGCCCTTGCCAGGAGCAGCGATTTCTCCAGGCGGATGCCCTAGAGGGTATAAATACCAGAGCTCTCCACACTGTTGGCTGCCTTGAGCTCACAGGCTGGGGAGTGTTAGTGTCGGGTAGCCTTAATTTAGAGTAGAAGAAAACTATTTTTACCTCAGGTAGACTGCGGTGTAGGAGCAAAATAGGTGGAAAGTTGGGAGTCCAGGCAGCGAATGTAGTGGAAATTGGCCGAGAAGGATAAAACTCGCCTGATAAGCTGGAATCCCCCTCTAGGGGTCAGCCTGACACCCCCAAATTGGAACACATCACAAGCATAATGAAAAAGGGTCAAATATTTATTATTTGTTTAAAACTCAAACCCAAGTCTGGTTGCTCAGCTCCAAGGCGCACATAGGTGAGGGGTCTTAACATAAACCAGCATGTAATTGTCAATGTATTTTCTTTGTATGTGATTATTGCGTATATTTCCTTTGTTCAAGTATGTTATTTCAGATATAATTTGACTCAGTGTGTTTTCATTTATATGTATGATAGATGATTGGTAAGTATAAGTGTGATTTCATTAATATCTGGAGATTATATAAGTATGTATGGGTAAAGAATTGTGTATAGGTGCCAGGCTGGCAAGGGGTGGATTGCTATAGTTTACTGTGCCAGCCTGGCCGATAAACACAAGTAGGATTAACTGAAGGGCAGAGAGATAAATGGCTCGGTGAGCCTCACCTTGGTTGTTCTGTGCCTCAGTTTAAAGGGGTACACTATCTGTGGGATGCCTAGCCTGTGGACTGTGTTGCTGTAAGTTGAGGTCCCTTTAGGCCCACACGATTGGAATATTCCTCTCTGGAGCTGGGGACTGACAGTTGATGACAGTTGGGAACCTGCCTTGCTGTTTGCTGCCTGGGTATATATAGCCCAGCTCTCTCTACAGAAGGGGTCTGGCAACTGGCAGTTCTCAAGTCTTGAAGGACTGCTAGTATCTCACTGCTTTATAATTTAACTGTTAATTTCTTATATTATCTATCTGTATATAATTTAACGATTTCTTGAATTATATATCTATTTTTATAAATATATTTATATATAATTACTAGCAATCTGGTTTGTCTCTCTAGAGAACCCTGTCCAATACACAGCATAAGAAGAAACCTAGCTAAGGAATGCCAGAACTCAGCTACAGGGCCTGGTGGCTTTTTGAATAACAAAGACCCACTGTAGCAAGTGTCAACTTCAAACAGCACAGAGCTACTGCCCAGAGATGTTGGGAGAAAATTTAATTTGATTTTATTCCAGCTGGCCAGGGGGATAAAATAAAATCCTCTGATCTAGTAGGTAGGCACCAGCAGACTAGATAGGACAATGAACCTAGCTTCCCTTTCAGTGATTCTACACATAGCTGGGGAAGCCCTGCCTGTCCTGGGGCCCTAGACAGGGCTATGGGAACATCCCCAGTCCCCGTCCCTGCAGCTGTGATACATACAGCACAAAGCAGGCACACCAGCGAACTCCAGCACTCAACTGATGCCTGGACATGGGTGCGATCTTGCCTTTGAAGTAATCCCACACAGCATCTGTGGAACCCTACATCAAATGGGTACACCATCCCGCTACCTTGAGGAAGAGTTGGAATTCCTCCAGCTTCACAGACAGGCGATCACATCTCAGTTATCTCCTTACCTACTACTCGATTTCTTCTCCCCTCTCTATTCACTAACCCGCATATCTTTCCCACGGCAGTCAGTCTCAATGAGCTCAAGTTTGTTTTCTCTCTTCCTTTCCCTCTTTTTTCTTTTCTTTCTCCCTTTCTCCTCTTCTCTCCTATCACATGCCACTACTGGCTTCCAGGGCACTACCCGCCGCTTAGGGCAAATCAACCCAAATAGCAAGAGGAACTTCAGCCTGCCCTCCGTGGAGGTGCTGTACACCACACAAGGCAGCTGGGTCAAACATCTACACTGCGCTGCTGAGGAAACCTCCTTCGGACCTCTAAGGTGACCTTGTGAGCTAGAATTCTGCCAAGCACCACTAGATCCCTGCATTAAAAGGGCACACCGACCTGCCAATGTGGGGCAGGGTCTAAACCCCTCTGGCCCCACATTCAAGCGACCAGGGGTCAGCTGTCTCTGTATTCTTTCTTTCCTCCTCCTCTCTCTTTACCATCACAGCCATTATTGGTGAACAGTTGGGTTCCCCCCTTCTTTCTCTTTATTCTCTTTTTCTTTCTTTCCTTTGTCTTTGTTCTCTTCGCTTTTCTCTCTGCTTGTATGATTCTCTCTGCTCCCTCTCATTCCTTTCACAGGCCACTGCTGGTTCCCAGACCCCGACACTCGGCCTAGGGCAACCCTGTCCTCCCGGCGGGCAGCCCGACCCCTAAGACAGTGCTGCACACAGGACGAGTGAGTGCTACACACAGCACAGCATGGGGTCAGCTATTTATCTATTTTTAAAGTTCTCCTCCTTCCTTTTCTTTCTTTGTGTTCTTCTTTCATGTTTTATTCTTTTCTCCTCTTCTAGCTCTTTTCTATTTCCTACCACAGCCTCAGCAGATTCCGTTCTCCTTTTTTGTTGTTTTCTTTGTTTTTTTCACTGTTTTCACTTTTGTTTACTTTGTGCATTTTACTTGTGTGTGTGAGAGTGGGTGTAAGTTTGCTTGGCATTGTTGCTCCAGTCTGTGTCGTCTTTATTTCCACTCCTTTCACTCTCTTTCCTGTCACAAGCCACTAGTGGCCTCCAGTCCACCCCCCTCTACCTACGGCAACTCTGAAGGCCCAACTGGGGGAGCTCCCGCCTACATGTATTGGTTTGGCAAGCAGCTGGGGAATTCACGCCGGTCCTTTTCTACACAAAAAGCAGCAGGGGGTTCTCCCTAACAAAAAGTGGGGGGCATTCCCAGCCTAAATCCTAATGCCCTACAAGTGACTTGAGGAAACACCTGACCACCAAGGGTGGCACTCTATGCTACTTTGGAAACATCCACCCAACCTCCAAAATGATTTCTCTTTCTACTGTTATTCCCCTGCCAGCTACAGAGCTCTACACCAAGGAGGGTATACCCACACACCCTCCTCAACACAATTGCAGAAGAAAACACAGGCCAGCCGAGGTGTTCCAAGAACCGTGAAGACTACTTAAAGATTGGCCAGGGAAGCAATGCCCTCGTGGGCCCACAAAAACCCGACCAGTGTCACATGAGCGGAATATCCAACACACATTCCAAGTAACGGAATACTAGACGGCTAGGATAAGAGTGACACTATAGGAAGAATAGCGATAGCCTGACCCCTCAGTACAGCTACTGGCAGGTAGTTCATAGAAGTACTCATATGAATACCCCAAGAGAGAGCCCAGGGCTCTTTGACTCAGGAAGATGGCTCCAGGCTCCTCTAAAACAACACATAAACAGCAACCAGTTCTGAGAGCTTCAACTAAAAAGCAGGAGAAACAGAAGACAATTCCAGAAGAAGTCATGAACCTAATGATGGGCATAGAAACAGATACTGACCTGCCACAAAATGAAAATTTCAAAATGCTGCTTTAAGTCATAAAGGATATGAGGGAAGTAATTCAGAAAAAGAGGAAATGATAGAGGAGATAAAAGCAATGCACCAAAGGGAAATACAAGAGTTAAGGGATGAAATAACAAAATCCAGCGACAAATTGACAGACCTTACCAACAGGCAGAGAATCGTACCAGTGACCTAGAGGATAATCAAGCAGACCTCAGCAAATGGGAAAAGCAGTCAAATAAGACAATCAAAATAGCGGAAGAAACCTTGAGAGCCATGTCTGATGCTATGAAAAGAAACAATATAGAATAATTGTTCGTAAATCAAATACTCCAAAAGATGAAAAAAGAGAACACAGTCTCAACAATTATAGTTGGCGACTTTAACACACCACTCTCTAAAAAATACAGATCATTGGGAAAGAAACTCAACAAGGAGGCTACAAATTTAAATAGCACAATTGGACGACTTAATATTTTCCGAGCTTTGAACCCACATGCCAAATATTTACATTCTTTTCAAGCCAACATGGAACATATTTGAAAATAGACCACATGCTGGGACACAAGTCGAACCTGAGTAAATTTAAGCACATAGAGATAACACATTGCACCATAAAGCTGGAAATTAACAGAAGGACAGTGAAGAAACCAAGGGCAAACAATTGGAGGATGAACAATTTCCTACTGCAAAAGGAGTGGGTATTGACCCAGATCAGAGATGAAATCAGGAAGTTTCTAGAAACCAATGAGAACGAAAATACTACATACCAAAACCTGTGGGATACAGCAAAGGCATTTATCAGAGGAAGGATGATAGCAATAAATGCACACATTAAAAAAGAACAGAGACTCGTGATGATATGTTGACACAAAACTTACCCCAATTAGAGCAGAGTCAACAGAACAACCCTAAGAGGATAGATATAAAAATCAGAGCAGAGATACAGGAGAGGGAAAATAAGAATTAACAGAATTGATAGACCTCTGGAAAACCTAACCTAAGAAAGGAACAAATGACATTTGCAAGGATGAGGGATGAAATGGGACATTACAATGGACCCTAATGAAATCAAAAGGATAATTACACAGTACTATGAAGGTCTAGAATTTAACGAACTCAACAATTGGGAAAACATGGACAAATATTTGGAAACAATCTCTCCCTAGACTATCCCACATGGATGTCGAGAACCTCAACAGACCCAAACCAATGGAAGAAATAAGGTAATCAAGGGATTACCAACAAAAAAATCCCCTGGGCCAGATGGCTTCACAGGAGAATTCTACCAAGCATTCAGGGAAGAACTGACACCAATCCTATACAAACGCTTCCACAACATAGGAAAAGATGGACAACTCCCAAACTCTTTCTATGAGGCTAGTATAACTTTGATACCTAAAGGGGCAAAGATGCCACAAGAATCGAGAACTATAGACCAATATCCCTAATGAACATTGATGTAAAAGTCCTTAACAAAATACTGGCCAATATAATACAAAAGCATATTAAATAAATAATTCCCCATGACCAATTGGGATTCATACCAGGGATGCAGGGATGGTTCAACATGCGAAAGATCAACAGCATTATTCGTCAAATTGGCAGGAAAAATGATAAGAACCACATAATAGCGATAGATGTGGAAAAAGCATTCGACAGCATCCAACACGCATTCCTGTTTATGACACTCAAGAAGATAGGAATAGAAGGAAAATTCCTCAATATTATACAAGCCATATATGAAAAACCAACAGCTAATGTGGTAGTTAATGGAAAAAAGATGAAAACAATTCCACTGAAAAAGGGGACCAGACAAGGATGCCCCTTGTCCCCACTCCTATTTAACATCATACTGGAGGTACTAGCTAACCACATTAGACAAAGGAAAGATATTAAAGGTATTCAGCTGGGGAAGGAAGAGGCGAAATTATCATTATTCGCAGACGATATGATTCTATAGATCAAAGGTCCCTTAAACTCCACCAGCAGAATATTGGAAGCAATAGAGGAATACGGAAGAGTGGCAGGATACAAAACCAACAAACAGAAGTCTATTGGACTGCTCTACACGTCAGACATGATCACAGAAGACAATTAAAAAGGTAGTACCCTTTACAATAGCCAAGCACACATTGAAATACCTGACTAAAGAAATGAAAGATTTGTATGAGGAAAATTGTAAAACACTACTTCAAGAAATCAAGAGTGACCTCAACAAATGGAAGAATATCCCATGCTTGTGGATTAGCAGACTCAATATAGTAAAGATGTCAGTTCTGCCCAAGGCACTATATAAGTTCAATGCTATCCCAATAGAAATACCACCATCCTTCTTCAAATAATTGGAAAAACAGATCACCAACTTCATATGGAGGGGGGAAGAAGCCAAGAATTAGCAGAGAACTCAAGAAGAAGGAAAAAGTGGGAGGGCTTGCTCTACCTGATTTTAGCATGTACAATACGGCCACAGTAGTCAAAACAATGTGGTACTGTCATAATGACAGATATTCAGACCAATGGAAAAGAGCTGAAGACCCAGAAATAAAAACATCAGCATACAGAAAACTGATCTTTGATAAGGGCCCCAAAAATATTAAATGGGAAGCAGATGCCATCTTCAATAAATGGTGCTAGAAAAAATGGATAATCTACCTGCAGAAAAATTAAGCAAAACCCTTACCTCACTCCACATACAAGAATAAACTCAAGGTGAATCATAGACCTTGACATAAAACCCCTAACAAATAGGGCCATTAATGAGGGAATTGGGACAAACCTGAGAACCTTGGCACAGGGAATCCATAGACAATCAGAAATAGGGAAGGATACAAATACAGAGGAGTCAGACATACACAAGTGGGAGATATATTGAAGATAAGACACCTGAGTCCATTGAAAGAATTCACAAAGAGTAATAAGAGAGTCCACCAACTGGGAAAACATCTTTAGCAATGACACATCAGACAAAGGCCTTATTACTAAAATCTACAACACTTTGCAAGTTTACAATAAAAGAAAAACTAATTGCCCACTGAGGAGGTAGGCAAAGGACCTGAATAGAAGTTTCACAGAATCTGAAATCCAAATGACCAATAAACATGAAAAAATGTTCCTGATCATTAGCCATAAGACAAATGCAAATCCAAACAACTACGAGATACCACCTAATGCCCTCAAAGATAGCCCAATTCAAAAAATCAGAAAGCAACAAGGGTTGGAGGGCTGTGGTGAGATAGGAACCCTCATCCACTGCTGGTGGACCTGTAGGTAGGTACAGCCACTATCGATTTGGCCCTTTCTCAAACAGATGGAAATTGAGTTACCATATGACCCTGCAATTCCCCTACTAGGCATATACCCATAACAGGCAAGAAATAAACCAAGGCCAGACATCTGTACTCTAATGTTCATTGTGGCACAGTTCACAAACACAAGGAGTTGGAAACAACCCAAATTTCCATCAACAGATGAATGGATTAAAAAACTGTAGCACATACATATAATGGAGTACTATGCATTGCTAAAAAGCAGTGATGAACTCATGAAGCACTAAAGGACAAGTACATGAGTCTGCTGAGCTAAGTTTATATATCTATATAAAAGAGAAAGGTAAATACAAAAGGGACACAGGGAAAAAGCTACTGTATACAATCACTCTATGGGTGAGATTCAGGTAGTAAGGCAGGGGCCAGACCAAATCCAGGGATACATATGGTAGCCAACTAACAAGGGGGTGGAGGGAGAAAAGGGGAAAGAAAAAAAAGATGTGTGATGGGGGAATAAGGCACTGACCCACCCAAGGGGAGGGTATTGTTTGTGTCTCCACAGGGAAAGCGGAACCAGATATAAAGCCAGTGCCAGATGAATGCAGTGTGCTGGCAAGGAGTGGGGAGCCAGTGCAGGGGCCTGAGGGCTCGGCCCCCGAATGTGGACAACTGCCCCTCCCCCCAGAAGAATTTACTTGAGAGGACCGCACTGAAGCTGCAGCTAGGGGAGAGGGGCATGTCTGATCAGAGCATGTGGGAGCAAATGAAGGGGGAGGAAGAGAGAGTGGAGCACACCTTAGCCCATCAGGCCTGGAGGATAATATCCCAGCTCTGAACAGCCAATGGACTGAGTGGACAATATGGCTGATCCCACTGAGACACACCATTCCTTGATGGCCCCGGACCCTAAGAGGGACAACACTGGAGACTCAGTGTCGGAACTGATCCAGACTGACCCTGTGACACCGAGGCAAATCACTAAAAGCGTGTGGCAGAGCAACCATGGGAGCAGAGCAGTGAGCTCCCGAGGGAGTAAAAAGGACAGACTCAGGGGCCAGAGCATGGGACCCCATTAGACCAGACTGAAGGACACGCCTAGAGATAAAAAATCAGACCTTGATCTATTTACAGGTTTTTCTTTCTTTTTAAAATTTTTTCTTGTAATTAATTCTTCTATGGGTAATTGGTTACCTTTTTGTTGTCATTTCTGTGTTCTCATTCATCGCCTATCTTGCTACGGATTGATTTTTGGTGCATATTATTATCTCTAGAGATCTATCTAAATAAGATAGACTGGATGAATAGTCTGGAGGAGAAAACAACGGGACCAATGGTTCTGGGGGGACACGGGAGAGGGGGAGGAGGGGGCAAGGAGGTGGTGTTGACCAACCCAGGGACAAAGGAGTAACAAGTGATCCAAAGTAAGTGCCAAGGAGGGTGTGAGAGGCCTGGTAGGGATTCAGCAAGGGCAAGGTAACCGAGAGCAATTACTGAAATTCAAATGAAGGCTGAGCATGATAGTGGGACACGAGGAAAGTAAAAGGAAATAGAGGAAAGAACTAGGTGAAAAAGGGTATTTATAGAGGTTCAAAGACTGGAATGTATATATTTATATGAGTGTGGGGAAACAGATCTATGTGCATATATTTATAGGTTTAGTATTAGCAGCAGATGGACATTGGGCCTCCACTCAAGCACTTACTCAATGCAAGAACATGCTGTTCTATTAAAGTGGCATTCCAGGATGCACACCTTCCTGACACGATTGCTGAAGAAAAATGTGTGCATAAACAAATGTGGTGAAGAAATTTGATGGTGCCTGGCTATCAAAAGATATAGCATCTGTGTTCTGACAGGCTTGAAGATAAACAGGTGGCCATCTAGCTGAGAAGCATCAAAACCCATGTGGAAGAAGCACACCAGCTTTTGTGACCATGAGGCATAGAAAGGACCAATAATCAGACATCAAAGAACTAAAAATTTTATCAGTAGGTGTCCATCTTCCTGATATGATCACTGAAGACAAATGTGTGCATAAGCAAATACGGTGAAGAAAGCTAATGGTGCCGGCTATCAAAAGATATAGCACCTGGGGTCTTAAAAGCTTGAAGGTAAACAAGTGGCCATCTAGTTCAGAAGCAGCAAAGGCCACATGGAGGAAGCACACCAGCCTGTGTGATCACGGGGTGTCAAAGGGATCATGTATCAAGCATCAAAGAACAAAAAATCATATCACTGTAAATGTGGGTGAGTACAGAATGGAGACTCAAAGCCCATCGATAGTCAACCAGACACCCCCTTACTGAAGGGTTATGGGGAGGAGATGAGCCAGTCAGGGTGCAGGGTAGCAACGATGAATCATAAAACTTTCCTCTAGTTCTTAAATGCTTCCCCCCCGCCCCCCCCCCCACACACTATCATGATCCCAATTCTACCTTACAAATCTGGCTAGACCAGAAGATGTACAGTGGTACAGAGAACAACTGGAAACACAGGGAATCCAGGACAGATGACTCCTCCAGGACCAGTGGTGAGAGTGGCGATGCCCGGAGGGTGGAGGGAATGTCGGGTAGAAAGGGGAAAATGATTACAAGAATCTGCGTATAGCCTCCTCCCTGGGGGATGGACAGCAAAGAAGAGGGCAGGGGGAGATGTCGGACAGTGCAACATATAACAAAATAATTTATGAATTATGAAGGGTTCTTTAGGTAGGGGGAGTGGGACGGAATGGGGAAAAAGAGCAGTTGATATTAAGGGCTCAAGTAGAAGGCAAATGCTTTGAGGATGAGGGCAACAAATGTACATATGTTCTTGACACAATGGATGCATGTATGGATTGTGATAAGAAATGATTTAAAAAATAAAATCATCCCAAGATTAAAAAAAAAAAGAGTAGGTGGAAGGTGGGGGGAAAGGAGAAGCAAGGGGGAACTGTTCACAATAATCAATGTATAACCATCCCCTAACCCCTCCCCCTCAACCAGGGGGATGAACAACATAAATGTGGGTAAAGGGAGAAGAAAGCAAATGGTGTAAGATATGAAAATAATAATTTATATTTTATCAAGGGGTCGCAAGAGTAGTTGTGGGACAGAGGGAAAAAAGAGGAGCTGATACCAAGGAGTCAAGTATAAAGAAAATGTTTTGAAATGATGGCAACATATGTACAAATGTGCTTGCTACAACTGATATATGGATTGTTATAAGAGCTATAAAAGCTCCCAATAAAATATTTTATTTTTTAAAAAGAAAAATACATGATTGTATCAATTGATGTACAAAAGGCATTTGATAAAATATAACACTCATTCCTGATACAAACTTTCAGTGAAATAGGAAAAGAAGGGGCAATTCTAACACAATTAAAGCTACGTCTTGCTCAGTGAAGAGACACTGAAAGCAATCCCCTCATGAAAAGGAACCATACCAGGATGTTTGTTAGCACTACTTACTGAAAAATTTTCTGGAAGTCTTAGCTAGATTTAACTAGACAACGAAAAGAAGTCAAAGGTATACAAACTGACAAATAAATAGTACAACTTGATACTTACACATAGAAAATCCCCAAAATGCAAGAATTTTTGGAAATAAGTGATTTGGCAACATGCCAGGTTACAAAATTAAGAAAAAACAATTGGATAGGGGGAAGATGGGGGTAAGGGAAAGAAAGGGCGAATCAATCACAATGATTGATATCACAAGGATTGATATAAACCTTCCCCCCCTACAAAGGGATGACCAACAGGAATGTGGGTGAAAGGAGACAGCAGATGGTGTAAGATATGAAAATAATTTATAATTTACCAAGGGTTCCCAAGCATGGGAGGGTGGGGTGAGGGGTAGAAAAAAAAGGAGCCAATACCAAGGGCTCAAGTAGAAATAAAATGTTTTGAAAATGATGTCAACATATGTACAAATGTGCTTAATATCACTGATGTATGGATTATTGTAAGAGCCCTGCTGCAGTTTCATAATCTCCTGTCAACTTGAGTAAAGGGGTGGAGGAGCCTGTCAATCAAGTCTGAATTAAAAACAAAAATAAAAACCAAAGAACAAAAAACTTTTTCAGAAAAAAATTATTTTGCTTTTCCTCCATGAGGAATGCTACTTTTAAGTTAGTTCTAACATTCCAGAAACAAAATGAGGAGAGAAACAGACAGACACACTCTGGTCCAAGAGAACAGAGCTTAGCCCTGGACAATGATGAGCCACTTGATGGCTACGATAAAACAAATGAGTGAGAACCCCTTCCGTTTAGCCACTAATGACCTGGGCTAACCTCGGGGAACTGGTGGTGTTTGAAAGGACCTTAAAAAAGCTGAAGTCTCCAGAGTAAGTGAATAAAACTTGAGTGATCATGTACCATCCTGGAAAAGCAGAACTTCAGGCTCCTTAAAGGGTTTTTATCACCGTCCTGTCCAGCTACCGCACATCTCTGAGAAGAGGCTGTGTGTAGCTATGATGTTGAATAGGTCTCATGGAGTTTCCAGCCTAAGAAGTCAAGCCTGATGATCTGTTTCTGAAATTTCTGTGGCTGTAAATTAATAAGCGGATACATTGTGGCCAACAGTTTGGATGCTCCTCTAAAACTTGGTCATAGAATTACCATCCTGCCCAGTAATCCCCACCACTTGTCTGTCGGTTTGTCGTGCTGTGGTGGCTTGGTGTTGCTGTGATGCTGGGAGCTGTATGTCACTGGTATTTCACATGCCTGCAGCGTCACCCAAAGTGAACAGGTTTCAGCTGAGCTTCCAGGCTAAGAACAGACAATGGAGAAGGAAAAGGAGGACTTGGCTCCCCACCACTTCAGTGAAAGAAGCTGCTGAAACCTCATGTACTGTAGATATAAAAAGCCTCAAACAGAAGCAGAGCACTGTCAGAGATACTGCCGGAGGATGAGTCCCTCACGTCTGAGGGCACAAGAGCACCTGAAAAGTGACTGAAGAGCTCATTTCTTGGAGGGGAGTGGACCAAGGTGATGTGAGTTGGGTAAACCTGTGGGAGTGGAAGTTTAGTGATCTTCATTTGATGATGAATCAAGGTAAGAAGAAACAGCTGTAAAAATCTTCTAATAATTGGAACTTGGAATTTGTGAAGTATTTATTTAGAAAAATTGGAAGTGGCCAAAAATGAAATGGAACACATAAGGACAGCTAAACACAGTGAGCTAAAATTGTCTGGTATTGGCTATTTTGAATCATAAAATGCCAGGAATAGCACAACCAAGAGGAACAACACAATCAAGAGGAATGATCGTATATTCATTGTCAGAAAGGATTCTGCTTATCCATCATGAAGTACAATGCTCTCTGTGATAAGATTTTATCTATCAGCTTTGAAGGAAATCCATCAATACAACTATTATTCAAATTTATGCACCAATCACAAAAGCTAAAGAAATTGAAGAATTCCATCAATGACTTCAGTTGGAAATTGATTAAACATGCAATCAGGATGCATTGATAATTATTGATGATTGGAATGCAAAATTATTGATGATTGGAATGCAAAAGAGAGAGAAAGGGACAGTAGTTGGAAAATATGGACTTGGCGATAGAAATAAAGCTGGAAATCACATGATAGAATTTTGCAAAACCAATGACTCGTTCACAGCAAACAGCATTTTTCAACAACACAGAAAGCAACTATTGACATGGTCTTCCCCAGATGGAACATGCAGAAATCAAATTGACGACATCTGTAGGAAGACATGATGTAGAAGCTCAAATATCAGCTAAAACCTGGCCAGTAAGTTCAGGATAAAGCTGAAGAAAATTGAAACAAGATGACGAGAGCCAAATAAGACCCGGAATCTATCCCACCTGAATTTCGAGAACATCTCAAGAACAGGTTTTCTTTTTTTTCTCCCCCCTACCCCAAGAACAGATTTTTCTGCATGGAACACTAAAGACAGTAGACCTAATCATATCAAGACCATCATTCAAGTATGACATCAAGACCATCATTCAGGCTCACAGAAGGGTCGCAGGGAGGAGACGAGCCAGGCAGGGTGCAGTATAACAGCGATGAAACATACAACTTTCCTCTGGTTCTTTAGTGCTTCCCCCTGCCCACTATTATGACCCCACATCTACCTTACAAATCTGGCCAGAGCATGTACACGGGGTACAGATAATAGCTGGGAACTTAGGGAATCCAGGACAGATAAACCCATGAGAGTAGCCAACCAGGAGGGTAAGGGAAAGGTGGGAGGAGAAAGGGGAACTGATCACAAATGATCTACTTAAAGCCTCTCCCAGGGGGAGGGACAACAGAAAAGTGGGTAAAGGGAGACTTTGGTCAGTGTAAGCCATGACAAAGTAATAAAAATCTATAAATTATCAAGGGTTCATGAGGTGGGAGCGGAGAGGGAGGGGAAAAATGAGCTGATACCAAGGGCTCAAGTAGAAAGCAAATGTTTGAGAATGATGATGGCAATAAATGTACAAATGTGCTTAAAAAAAGAAAATGTTTTGAGAATGATGATGGCTACAAATGTACAAGTGTGCTTGACACAATGGATTTATGTATGGATTGTGATAAGAGTTGTAGGAGCCCCCAATAAAATTATTTATAAAAGAAAAAATACAAAAAAGGAGTTGTACTAGCCGCCAATAAAATGATTTATTAAATTTTTAAAAAGAAGCAAAAGGTCATTAAAATGGCAGGAAAGAAAGAAATTATCAAAGTGGATAATAGAAGAGACAAACTTGCTCTTAATCAAAGAGTAGCTAAAGCAAATGGAAGAAAGGATGAGGTCAAAGAGTGGAACAGAACATGCCAAAGGGCAGCTTGAGAAAACAAAGCCAATATTGTAACAAAATCTGCAAAGACCTAGAATTAGAAAACTACAAGGGAAGAACATCTGAAACTGAAAGAATTCAAGGGGAAAAAAAATCCAAGCTTCCAGTTGCAATCTTGACAGATTCCATGGGCAAAATATTGCATGATGCAGGACACATCAAGAGAAGGAAGAATACAGTTATTGTACCGAAAAGAACTCGTCGACATCCCACCATTTCAGAAGGTAGTGTACGAGCAAGAACCATGGTGCTGAAGGAAGGAGTTCACATTTGCCAAGAACAAGGCTAGGAATTGACATGATGCCCGAACCTTGAATACATTGCACAGGATAAAATAGCTCAGTTACGAAAGGATGAACGCGGTCTGATGTCACCCAAAGGCAGGAGGAAGTGGACGAGTGGGTGTTTTGTTTGTTTTTCTTACACTATATTTAATGCGTGTTAAAGGTAGTAAGGAAATTTTAAAAAGACAGCCAAAATGATTGTACAACTTTAAGAATGTAATCAATGTCACTAATGTGTACATGAAAAACGATGAAATATTGTACACGCTTTGTTTCATGTATATCAGTATAATAAAAACAAACAAACAAACCCTTAAACCAAAGTCCTGTGAATCACAAAGTTCTGAGCACAAGCAATCATGGGGATAGTATAACCCCAGGCAGCATTTCATTTCATTGTTGCCCGGGGCTCTATGTGCAGGGGTGAACTTAATGACAGCTGAGATCCATCACCCTTCTCCAGAAGGTAAACACTGAGATGCAAAAAAGCTATATATACCTTTCAAAGAGTGAACGAAAAAGCTACTATCAGATCTTAAGAGCTAAGAATGCCCGTGCCCCTTCTTGAGACAGAAGCTAATCTGGAAATTCACTTGAGAAATACAGTGTTTTTACAATTCTCCTCATAACCTCCAGTAAAGGAAAGAAGCTAAGTTTTCATCTCTCAGGTGGCAGGAGAAAGCTCCACTTTGGAGACACCTTAAGGCTATGTCCTTAGGAACCACAAAGTCCAAGAAAAGAGGCCAGGGACAGAAAAAGGTCCTCCCAGGAGACAGCCACCAATGGAGGTTGGAGAAATCCAACTCTGGTTAGGGAGCAGCACTTGGGTGAGGTCTCCAATGACACGGAGGGTAACACCCTCCCCGCCCATGGAAACCCTAAGTTATGGAGACCAGTTTTTGTTTTCTCCTGGAAAGTTCAGATCTGCTCTGTTCAAATGTGCAAAAAATATGAATTCTAAAACAGTGATATTAATAGAGAAGTCCGTAAGGCAAGTAGCTTATTACATATGATAACATTGATATTTGCTATTTAAGGATTGCAATAAATGCTCATTAAGTACCACTAGCAATCACATTAAAAAATGTAACCATGTTGTGTGCATTAAACACACCATTTAGTCCACAACAACTTTATATAGTATTATCATCTCCATCTCACAGATGGAGAAAATGAGGCACAGAAAGGTTAAGTAATTTGTTTAAGGTCACATAGCCAAGCCAGCTGACTCCAGAGTGTACCCCCCTTTCAACCACAGCTACCCTGAAATGGCAGTATGATACTTTATACATGCTGCATACTGGTTTGGTTTTTGAAGCACAGTAGCATGCTCAGTTACTGTGTGTCAGGCAGGACCACTACATTTCTAGGAGGAAAGACAGAAGTCATTTATCATTCATGGTCACAGAGTGAGTCACAACCAAGGTGTCCTGATCCTTAACTTGTTCTTTTTCAACATATCAGGCTACTGAAAAAAAAACTTTCTGTATACCAACCACCAAATACTTTAGAATGCTTAAAATGTACCTTTTATTAGGCATCTCTTGTTTTTGTAATACAGCTTTTAGGACTTCTCTCTTGGCTTGGTTGTTTTCTTTATCCACGTAGATCACTAGAGAATAGGGGGGAAAACCACAAAAGGTAGGCACTCAGGCATATGTTCACAGTAGTATCACTCTGTATTTTTATAAATACCTGTTTCTCAAGATGCAAGTCATGCCAACTCACTTGTATGCCTAGGAAAAGAGAGCACCTCTGGAAAGCAGAATCAAATCTGAATAGTCATGTGATCTAATGTCATGTCACTGGCAGGCTTATGTGCACACTGTCAGGAAAGATAGAAGCAACATCTAAGAGTGCCACACTGCTGTCACTGCCTATTAATGGCACTGGCAGTCACGATGGTTAAAGCCAGCCGTCTTTATTGCTTTGTGTTTGAGGGATTTACTATAGTTTCTTTCACCCAAGGAACAAGTGATAATGATAATGTATGGCACCCTGCTTGTCCTTTCTGACAGCCTCTGTAATTTCATCCTCTCTCCTGCTACAACATGCAATAAGAGAGGCATCTGGTGTGCTGGGCTGAGGAAATCCACAGGCTGATGTTTGCTGGCTTTAGGGTGGGCGTATGGGAGGGAAATATGGAAGAACAGGCAAAAAGGTTCTTTAGGGTGCATTTGATTTTTACAGATACACATTGGCATGTGTGACTGTGTCCAGAATTCACTTAGCTGAAATACTGAATTAGGCAACTGATCCAATATCCCTGGATCAGATCTCAATTTAAGAGATTATCCTTGATCAAAAGTACATGGAGGATGAAAGGTATTGGGACAAGCATAATGTCAGCCTCCTCAGGCTACCCACCCCAACCCCAGGACAAACATACTCTACATTAAGAACATTTCTCTAGACAATTTAAGTTCAATCTTAAATTATGATGCTATCAATTTACTTAATTGTTTGACTGTGATGAGCAAATATTAACTGAGTGACAAAGAAGTGCTCAACACTGATTTAGGCACATGGCATGGAGACACAGGAGTGTCTATGTATGGGTAGGGTAGTGGTTAAGAGAAGACAATATGAAGGAGACATTATTGAAGATGCTCTGGATAACCAAGCTCAAATGGTGACTTCCATTTTACTGTTGCATAACACTACAATAGTAAATGTGTCTAATTATACAGATTAACAGACCAGCACAAAATGTTCAGGATATTTTGTAAATATAGTATTTAACTTATCAGTACTAAAAAGCCATGCTAATATATGAATCCACAACTGCCAAGAGATAGTTCGTCATTAATCAGGGGATACAAGTACACTGAGCTAAGTAGAAATTTTTTTCAAATGGACATTTTTTGTTTTTGCTAATTTTTAACAATTCAAGATGTCCTTTGAAGACAACAGTGATCTCAGTGATTGCTTAAAAACAAACAAAATCCCATGAATAAAAAAAAACAGTATCAAATTAAACCTAGACCAGTTTTGATGAATATGTTTCTTATTCTTTTAAACATCATTATCATTAATCTTTTAAAAAATCAGTTCAGTTGGAGATCACTTCCACTTCATACAGTTGGCTTGTATATGGTATTTGTGATTCTCTTTCTAAACATAGCAGCAGTGACAGCCACCATTAGCTAAGTGAAGTTTCTGTAGTGAGCACTATTCTCAATGCAATCCCATGGGTTAAAATCCACGCTGACCCACATTTTACAAATGATGAAACAGGCTCAGAAAAGGTAGGTAAGTTGCCCAAGGTCATCTAGTTAGAAAGTGGTAGAAGCAGAATGAAATCCCACTGTCTTCCTCTAGAGTCTGCCCTTCTTAACTTCCATGCTATAATTCTTCCTGCTTAATTACGAGGCCAAACTTTTCTTGCTGCTTAAACCGCACTTTGTTAGAACAAGATGTATGGAGTTTGAGAAATCTTCCCACACTGTCTGTGTATCAACAGAAACCATCTTGTTTTCCTTTTACTCTTTCAAAAAGAGACATTGCTTATATACATCTTTAAATGCTTAAAACCAACTCCCTTGAGTGAAAACTTTTTATATTTTTCTTTAAAAAACAAAAAGCTTTTTATTTGATTTGGGTGAAAGTTTACATTGCAAATTGGTTTACCATCCACTAGCTCAAACATAATTTCATTTGCAACATGGACTGCAATCCCACAATGTAACAGCATGCTTCCCTGTGCTTAATGTTTCCATTCATCCTTTCCTGCCTTCTGAGCTTTATTCCTGGGCAAACGCTATCCTTTGGCGCAGGTTTTCCTATGGCTGACTGTCCTTAGACCCGCATACTTCCTTCATGTTATTGTCGACCTTATATTGTTTACCTGTCTTTCGCTGAACGTTGGGCTATGGACTTAAAATGTTTTACAAGTTCTTTTTGAAAAACACTCAAAGTACCTCCTAGTAAACTTCATTTTCTAAAGTATAGGAATGGAAGTTAGGTTCTCTGGTTTGCATAAAGAAGGCCTAGATCTCAATCTACCTGCTCAGTGGTTTTCAGTCTTTAACGGACATCTGTAGCCTCCAGAGGTTTGTTCAACCAGAACTAGTGAGTTCCACCCCAATCCTGACCCCCAATTTCTGATTTCGTTGATACGGGAAAGGGCCTAAGACATTGCATTTCTAGCATGCTCTCTGATTCTGATGTGGCTGGCCAGGGTACCGCATACTCAGAATCATGGAGGGATTTCTCTACCTACTGTTCAAATGGGATCAGAAACTAGTGAGCATTCTGTGTTGTCCATTAAGCACTGTAGGAAATAAACAGTTTGGGCCCTAATTAAGTCATGGTCTTGTGGATATTAGTCATTAGAAGTTAATTACACACATGTCACACAGTAAAATTTCTAAACTTCAAATGTATATTTTAAAAGTGATTCTGAAAATTATCAGAACTGATCAGAAGTCGTCTCTGTTAGGATTTGCTAGATTTTTTATAGAAACTTAAGACATCGGTCTCAAAAAGAACGCAGCTCAATAGTTCATTCTTGAGTTGAGTTGTTTATAATTAAAGGTATATTCCTTGCCATTGGAGATGGGTGGAATCCTTACATTCACGATCAGTGTCATAATCGCAGAAATAAGAGATGCCGATGGTTTACTTATAAAGAATTGACAACCTTGATTGCAAATAACTCCTTTGTTAAAGCACTATCATCCTTGTAATCCTTATTTTTGCCAAAATTTCCCTCCCATTAGTAACAACGCGTGAAGTTCTGGATCTTCTTTATCATCTGAATTAAGCTTTAATTGTTCCAAGCAACAGACTGCTCAATCTTCAGAGATGAATGGTCCAGAGCTGTGTCTGTCTCATAAAAACTTTGGACGATTTCATTAATCTTTTTTCTTCCCATTGTCAATTCCCTTGAAGGTTTTATTCAACCCAGACAAGATTCTTCAGACCTACCATTAATCTTATTTTTCCCCAAACTATTTTCTTGCTTTCTCAGCATTCTCTGAGCAATATTTTCAAACCCAATAAAATGTTTTGTGTTTTCTACCAATGTCTAGCAACTGAATTCCACTTTAGTTTTTTTCACTGATAGTAGGCTCTGAGTATATATGCACATATGCTATCGATGAATATATATTTATATATAAATATTTTGTATGTAGGTGACACTGATATTAATATCTATTAATAAAGACTGAATTGAACCGAATGATCTTGGGAATCACTCAACTAAACCCCTCATAAATGTACCCAATTTAGGTCTCAGCATATAAATAAATACCTTTTGTATTGATTCAAGTAATAATGCAGTGTAAAATCATTGCTGTCTCAAGTTAACCTCTCTACCAGTATGGTGTTCAAACAGCAAAGAACATGTAGTAAATTGTTTTTAAAAACTTCTATTGGAATTAAAAAGTCAGTTTGGAAATAAATTTACTTTCATTAACTTAAATGAGATGTGGAAGATGTAAGGCTATATTATCTTGACCTTCTATACCATGTAACCAGTGAGTAGTATACCACTGCAATATTTAGATGAGAATCTTATTAACTACAGATTCAAGATGTCCCTACAAAGAAAGAGCTATATCTCCAAATAAACATTTTCCTTATGTCATACTTTAAGGTGGAGCACTTGTGTTGCAATGCTAAAGCTTCTGCCTGATATCCAAAAGGTCTGCAGTTTGCAAACCCTAGTCGCTCTGCAGGAGAAAGAGGCGGAAATCTGTTTTTCTCATGATTTATAGCCTTGGTATAGTGAGAGGTATTTCTTTACCCAATTTTTAAGTGGGATCTGAAATTAGTGAGCTATGGAGAGTTCTATACTGTCTTATAGGGTGCCTCTGAGTCAAAATTGACTCGATGACAATGGGTTTGATTTGTAGTTTTATAGTTTAAGTAAAAAATAATACTTTCCACAGATTAACGTTTTAGAAATTGCTAAGATACAGGTTGTCAAAAACTTCAAACAGCAACACTTAGCTTCTAAGTATATTCCTTTTTACTTCCATAAATTTATTTTCAATTAATCCTGAAAATTTCACATAGTCAAATCTCAGTAAGTACAAGTTGAGTATAAGTAGAACTTGAAGAAAGCTATAGTAAACACTTTTACTGAATTCATTTCTCAAAGACGTATTAGAATGTATTAGAAGCAAGCAACTTTTAAAATGCCCCAGATTAAACACAAACACAGAAGCAAACCCCCAACCAATCAAGTACAATGCCCCATCCCCCCAAAACAAATCTAGGTATAACCATGTGAAAATAAACAAAATTTAGGGCTTGATCATGTTATCACAGGTTTGATTCCAAAGAACTATTTGCATTTTTTAAACAAATGGAAACATCTGTTCTGCTGTATTGCCAAGTTCTTCAGTGTACACTTTCTTAAAAATTAAAAACAATTTTGTTGCCAATTCAACCAAATATTTTATCGTGGATCTTTGGGAAGAATTGTGCAAAACCCCAAAGACTTGCCCTGTCTTTTCTTACGGTTTATTCATAAAAATTAGTTGACTAAGCAACTTTTAATTGATATTAATTTGATGTTTTACTTTCCTGGTACTTTGTGGCTGGGGATTTTTAGCAAGCTTAAGAAAAATAGTTTTGTGGAGGTTTCAATCGAGTAAAAGGAAGACAGCAGCCAGTTCTTCTCCGAACCACAGTGCCCACTTCTCATGTGATGCTCCTGCACAATGTGAGAAGAGATCTTACAGTGCACTTCACTTCACAGGTAAGAATGATGGGAGCTATGGAATTTGTCAGAGTTCACACAGCTAGTAAGAATCACGGGAACAGGGAAAACTAGACTACATCTCTGGACATTCAAGATTGTTTCTGGAGCAACAATCACGTTTCTAAAAATTCCAGTTGCCAAGAAAAAAACCACCACAGGCATCTATAACCCTGATGATATAAAGCATGGTTATACATGCTGATTACAATGCAATCTATAATGTTGGTGAGAAAATATACTAATGCTTAATTAGCATGAGTGGGTTTCTTTCATTAAAGAAAATACAATACTCCATCTTTCTGGTTTATTCTAATATGAAACTTCAAGAAGACTTAAATAGTTTTAACTTAGGATCATGTCAATTTTTTTTTCTAATTATACAGTGATGAACCCATACTATTCCTAAAGACTCCTTTAGAGTTAATTGATAAAAAATTTTTACAAGAGGTCTACTGGTTCTGTATTGGTCAAGTAGAGTTACTTGTCAATAGGCTAGTAGATCAAGACCTTAAAAGAGAAAATCTTGCTGATGAATAGATGTGTGGGCTAAATTATAAATAGGCATTAAATGAAATTTACACCTCACTCAGTTAAAATCATCGTAAACACTAGAAGTATACAAGGGGGCACGTCCCCCAAACCAGAAAATAGCTCCACGGGGCAGAACTTCCACAGTATGCATCTTTCCCTCTAGGTGTGCATCAAACAACACATTCTGAATTAGTGTACCCAGTGGCATCACCTGGGAAGGTTCTCTTTGGTCACAGTGAATGTTTTCATAAAAGTAGTTTTGCTTGAACCTCAGTGTTTGATTTTTTGTGATGGCCGATTTAAGAGAACAGAGTGCAGCTGTGAAATTTTGTTTCCTTCTCGTGAAAATTGCCACAGAAACTGTTGTGACGTTGAACACAGCTTACAAGGACAGTGCTATGGGAAAAACTCAAGTTTATGAGTCATTTTCTTGTTTCAAAAAAAGTGAAATGTTGGTGGATGACAAACCTCATTCTGGATGTCTGCCAACTTCCCAAATGTACAAAAAAACATTGACAAAATTCATGCACTTGTGCTCCAAGACTGATGGTGGGCCGTTGACGAGATGGAGAAGTTATCTGGACTATCTTGGAGCTTTGTTCAGAGGATTTTAATGGAAGATTTGGGAATGAGAAGGGTCGCTGCGAAATGTGTGCCTCAGGTTCTGACTGGCCATCAAAAAGAGCCCTGACTGGAAACATGCCATGCTTTCAAACAGCAGCTCGGAAGCAATCCAGACTTCTTTCCCAAGGTGATGAGACTGGTGATGAGACATGGTGCTATTCTTATGAGCCCGAAAGCCAACATGAATTCAGCCAGTGGAAGACGCCATCGTCACCTCACCCCCAAAATCTTTTCCAATGAATTAAAAGATCAAGATGATGCTCATTTGTTTTTTGATGTGAGGGGAATAGTGCTTTTGGAGTTTGTTCTACCAGGTTAGACTGTTAATCAAGCTTTCTATTTAGAATTTCTGAAAAGATAGTGAACTGTGTGTGACAAAGAAGGCCTGATTTGTGGCAGATGGGGGACTGGGTTTGCCACCATGACAGTGCAGCCATCTCAGTGCGCCAGTTTTCAGTTAATAAAAAAAACCTACGTGCCTCTCTTGCCCCACACACCTTACTCACCTGACCTCACTGTGTGAGACTTTTTGTTTCCAAGAATGAAGAGGGACATGAAAGGAGAGCAGTCTGATGGTGTAGAAGAGGTGAAGAAAAAAACAAGGGAGGTGCTGTTAGCCATCCAAACAGATGAGTTTGAAAAATGTTTCCAAGAATGGAATTGCACTGACAAATATATTAAGTGTAATGGAGAGTACTTTGAAGTGATAAGGTTGTCTTGTAAAAAAAAAAAAATTAAAAACATAGCTTTGGGGCGGGAGGGGAAATTCCAGTTTTTTTTTGTAGGATACCCCCTTGTATACTCGCTAAAATCAAACTCACTCTATTGAATCCATTCTAACTTATCGGGTTTCCAAGAAACAGACAATCTTATCTTTCATCCTTGGAATGACTGGTGGGTTTGAACAGGTGACCCATACCTAACCCACTTTAACCCTAGGGCTCCTTAGGACAGATACATACATATTTGTAAATAGATGAATCTGACGACAAGACATTGATCAGAAAGTTAGAGGAAAAAATATTGTCATTTTAATCAGCAAAAGTGAGTTCCTTTTTTACCTTGAAATATATTTTTCTACTCATTTAATTACAGGCCAGGCGGCATTTTCAACTGGTTCTATCATATAACAGAAACATGAAGTAACATTGCCTTCTCAAAGTCCTTCTCTTCTCAATAAGAATTCCATGAATGAGTGTAAGTGAACATTAAAGAAAACATTTTATTCCTTCAACTTCCTTCAGAGGAACAGTCTGCATTACAAATGAAGCTGACGTACCGTGGCTGTAGTTGTAGTACACCCACTGCCCGCTCTTGGGTTTGGGAAGTGACACAGGTGTCTCTTCGGCAGGAAGACTGTAGAATCGACACTCAACAAATAGTCGTTGAATAGTGTCATCTTTGGTTACTCGAGAATCTTTAAGGCTGAGAGCTATAATCTCAATACGAATTTTTTCTGAGGTCTGTTTAAAGAAAAAAACAAACAATAAAAATTAACCTTTCCTTACAAAACAAAACAAATCACCACCACCCCAAACCAGAAAACCCAAACTAAATATTTTGTTCTCTTTTACCATCAATTTTAAATAAAGTGTGAAGGCCAATGGATTTTTTTTCTAGAAACCATTGTACACTACTGGATAGCTACACATGATAGATTATTCACGACAGAGAGGAGAAAATGAGATTCGAATGCCCCAGGGTTTGAAGTTACCAGTGCATTGGCAATAGTCTCCCGATTTACATTTGAGGCTATAAATAGCCCACTGGTAGTCTACCCGGAGTGAAAAATATGAGATCTTCATTTCTGATTGCTTTCAGAATGACAAGGATCAGTTGGCTTTGTTTCAAACTATGTAATGAAGTACATGTTTATCACTGCCTTTACTTAATCTATAGTACCTGAGAAAGTTTTAGTTATTCTGCCACTAAAGCCTGTTGAATACTTTCTATTGTGTATCTATCTATCTATCTATCTATCTATCTATCTATCTATCTATCTATCTATCTATACATCCGTATAAACTAGAACAGAAACTGCAGTTAATTTTCTCATATATTCTGCCATATTGCATTCAATTAGTAATGTTTTCAAACACAAGAGAAAAACAACTTCATATCTAACTTAACAGCATCAATGTTCTTGCACTTAATGGTCTATTTGCATTCATAGAATTAACAACTAAAACTTGATTTACTTTTTGCTTTACTCCTTGTTTAGCAGATTTTGGTGTCACAGACATTACTATGGTAGTCACAAATGTTTCCCTGCATAATGATTTCACAGACTTAATAGAATGTGATTTAGAAATTAGATCTCTCCAATGTCTTTCAGTTATCATTGCTTTTAATTATAATTTTAAAGTCGTTAGTTATTGTCAAAATCCCTCTTTCTAAATCCAGAGCCACACTACTATGAATTATATAACTTCAAACAGGAATAAGAAAAAAAAAGAAAATAAAATCTGTTTGTATGACTAGATTTTAGAAATTCATTGTTAAATAAAAATCTATGTGCAAATTAACCTTAGTAATTACTTAGCTTTTAAAAGCATATGACAAAATTAATAAAATTTAAAAGTATATTTTATTATAGAAATATTTCCTTAAAGAATAATTTCCATTGCTGTCAAACTCCCACAATATTTGATGAAGTAATTTTACTCCCTTCTTTCAAAACACATTTTCTTTTATTATGTATTCTAAGATACTTTACCTAAAAACCCAAATCTGAATATTTCAATAAGACTATTTTATTATTCAGGAGATTCATGGAAATTTTACTAGGATGACAGAGAAAATTCCGCACCATTCTGTCTCCACTAATGCAGGTACAAGGCTGCAGCTGGCAATATTACTAGGATTAGCATAGTATGATGAAATATTTAAAGGAAATTTTTTTCTAAAACTTAATAAATCAAATGACTGCCAAATGTCATTAAAGTGATGGTCTTTGACTTGAATATGCTTTTCATATTCAAATTTGAAAAGAAAGAGATGAAAGCCTGGAAAGGTTACTCGGTTTCAACTAATAACCTCGAGCCCTCTCTGTTCACGTGCATAAAAAATGAAGTTGGCGCTATTGTCTAACGTTACTTCAGAGAAACCCTTCTCTGCTTGCTGAAGTCATGTTAAAGAAAGTATTTTACATGATATTACTTTTTCCTTAAAATGTATTTGGTTGACAAAATACTTACTGCACGGCTGTAAAATTTAAAATTCTGGGTCAGACAAAAAATAAGGCATAATCCACTCCTGGGATTTGACAAATTTAGAATTGTTCTAACAATAGCATCTTATAAAGCATTCATGCTCTGTACAGAATAATTAAAGAAAATAGCCATAAAAAGGCAAGAGAGGGATACATGTTTATTTCTACCTTGTGAAATCTGGATTTAAAACTCTATCATAGAATGCAATGGAGATGAACTTTACTTATAGTAAAGGGATCACATTTATTTAAGTGCTTATTAGCTGTACAATCTCATATGAATCTCATATTCTTGCAAAACTAATTTAGGCTATCAAATCAGACCATAAGCAACTCTTCAAAATTTAAAATGTAATTCTAGACGAAAGCATATACTTAGCTCACAGTCAGCAAATGAAAACACCCTCCCTCCCAACACCATACCATCTAAAGAGCTTTAAAATTATTTGCTATCTATTTTATTTTTCTGGCTCAGTTTTTTCATGTATCTCTCCCTAACCCCATTTTATGTCCTTTTAAATTCTCTAAATATACAAGGAAGGTATTTGTTGTTATTCATTGTTCATTTGATGCTACATGTATCAACTTGAATACATACAAAGAGATAAATCTCAAATAGTATCTATCTAAGCAGGTAAGAATAATTTTCCAAACCTCAAACATTTTAGCTAATGGTACAACCCAAACTATTTCTCAGCATTGCAAAAATTCTTGGAGAGTTCAAACTCCTTGGACTAAAGTTCAACCGGCTTCTATATGATTTTGAAGCTTATGAGTCACGTTAACTAATAAAGATCTCCAGCTCAGCATGTCAGAAATGAACATATTATTATCTCTTCTCTTCATCTCTTTCCTTTCGTCCCCCAACCTCAAATCTTGCTTGCGCTGATGACATCACCAGCCCTTTGGGTACCTGTAACCAGGAGACCTCAGAGTAATTTTTCTTCCTTCCTTTTGTGTCAAACTCACCATATACCCTATAGGTTCCCTAGCCTTGTTAATTTTACTTTCTAAATATCACAGTGAGTCACTGAATTGTTGCATGGCTACAATGTGCATTTCAGATGCATACCGGCTATTTTATTGTGAGAGCGAATAGACACACACACACACACACACACACACACACACACACACACACACAAAGACAAAGTTTCTTCATTTTCAACTGTAGAGAAACTTTTTTGGGTTCTCCTGATTTGAGGGGCAACTGACACCCCCTCCATGGAATTACACAGTAGAAAACGGACAGAACAAGGAACGAGAAAGAAAGGGAACGCAATCCAAGAAACCTCGTCAGCAGAACCTTAAGCAGAAATGGGCTGTTGGAGGTTTAAAGTTCAATCATAGTAGGGATCCACATCTCTTTTATCTTACCTGCAGTGTATACCGTCAATAACAATCTTTTCAATGAATGAATCTATGCGTATGAAGGTGTTCCTCTGTGGTGCTAACCAAAAGGTTGAAAGTACACCCAAAGCTACTTTGAAAGAAAGGACGGGGAATCCACCTCTGAGAAAATCAGCCATTGAAACCCCCTATCGATGGCTTTGCTACCCTGGCACCGTTGGGGCTGCCATGAGTTGGAATTGACTGGATGAAAGCTGGTACTCATGATAAGTGAGCTGAGACAGTCTTGTCTTTAACTCCTCACTCTCAGCTCCATTCTGCATATTGCGGCAGAATTCTCTCCTTAAAAAATAAATCAAGTATCACCTCTCTGCTTGAAAATCTATTATCCTCCACTCTAATCAGCCCCCAAATTTGTGAGATCTTCTTCGTCAAACTTCCACTTACTCAAGGTCTTGGAACACACATGCTCCCTTGTGTAAGAGATTGACTTTTCTAAAGAGCCAGTTGCTTTCCTCAGTAACATTGCAATTGCATGGATTTGTTTACACATCTATCTCTCTCTGCGTAGATTGTGAGCTCCTGGAAGGCAAGATCATATTGTGTTCATCCTGCCCAGCAAATGGCATATATAGACTCTCAATAAATACTGAATGAAACCAAATCAAAAGAAGTTACCATACATACTTGAGTATAGCCAACCTGAATATCCTCCGAGGCACCTAATTTTACCACAAAATCTGCATAAAAATGTGCTGAAAAATTCAGCTTATACTCGAGTATATATGGTAAATCCCTTTTATACAGACTATCTTATATATATTCCCAGAACTACCTGACACTACAGGTACTGGTGTTTCTCACTTGGAACACATTTATGGTGTATCTGTTTTGATAGGAACCCCAGTAGCTCAGTGGTCAAGGCCTTGACTGCTAACCTTTGGTTGGTGGGCACTTTGAACCCCATCTCGTGGATGTGTGGGAAAAAAAGAAGCCTTCCAATCTGCTCTCATAGAGGTTACAGACTAGGAAACCCGGTGGGGGCAGCACCACCCTGTCCTATCAGGTGGCTATGCGTTGGAATCAACTGGCGAGACATAAGAAGTATCTTCCAGGAAGTGGGTGATTATTAACTGCTATAAAACATATAGAAAACATGCTGTTCTAGATTTTAACTATAGACTATTTCAAGGATACCTCACTATTGCTGAATCTAGGTGACAGGGGTCTGTTGTTTCAGCTTTTCTTCGAGTCTTTTCCATAATAAATAATGGGGGATAAGGACTATTAATTTATGAGAATTGGAAGGGGAGAGCAACATGAGGTTTATGGCAAAATTCTGTATATTTCTAGTTAATTTTTCACCAAACTTTTTTGAAGGCCCCTTGTATATGGATTCATATGACAGTGATGTAGTGAAAGCTTTTCTGATAAAATGCATAATAGTCTCTTTTCAGAACTACGTAATGGATCTAACTAACAGGTCAGATGTATCTCTGTGAAGTCAAAGTGTCCTTCAGATATGGTAAGTTGCCCAGGAGGCAGACCTTTAGGTGTTTCCGGTTTTGTTTCCTCTCTTGGCGTGAGCCTTTGTTGCTAGGTAAGGTGCTACTTATTGTTTTTAGGTGACCTCAGGTTGGTTCTGACTCAGAGACCCCATGTACAACAGAATGAAACATGGTCCTACCAGTACCGTTCTTCCAGACGCTGCAGTCATCCTGTCAGTCCATTGTATTAAGTCTCTCTCTTTGGGGGCTGACGCTCTCCATTACCAAGCATGATGTCCTTGTCCAGGGGCTCGTCCTTCCTGGTAACATGCCCAAGTATGTAAGACAGAGCTTGCCATTGTTGCTTCTAAGGAGTACTCTCTCTGATTGTACTTCTTCCAGGATGGATCTGTTCCTTCCTCTGGCAGTCCACAGTACATATATTTAATATTTCCATCCACCACCATAATTCATATGCGCCAACTCTGCTTCAGTCCTCTTTATTCATTGTGGGCACTGAGGTGAATGAGGACACCTTGTTCTTTTAACCACTGTAAATGATTCTTTTGCAGATTTGCGCAATGTAATATGGTGTTTGAAGTCTTGATTACTGCTTCCCTGGATGCTGATTGTGGATCCAAGGAAAATGATATCCTTTACAACTTCAGTCTTTTCTCTATCGTGATACTGCTTATTAGTCTAGTTGTGAGGATTTTGGTTTTATGTTAACATTTAATCCACACTGAAAGCTTTAGAAGGGTTTCCTCTCTTTATTAGGTAAGGTTCTATTTAGTACTTTTAAAACCTCATTTTCTAATAGTTTTATTAGCTTCCCTCATTAGAAAAATGTCTGTCAGCATGCTAAAAGTGTACTGAGATATTTTAGTTGTAGTGGACAAGTGTAATACAAATCTTTCAAATAAGAACTGCATGCAACCTATGTTTTAAATGGACATTGTATGTTACATGACTAAATGATCTAGAAATGTGATGACAGCTTGTATTACTCTCAAAGACAAAGAAATTATAGCTCTCCTGGTTTGGGTGTAACACCTCTATTGCTTTCTGACTGATGCCAATATACATTTTAGGATATCTAAATCTAAAATTTTTATAGCATTAATTTGGTCTATTACTGGCATGCTAAGTTTTTCATGTTTTACTTTAGAGGGTCCTGCTGAATTCCTCCTCTGGTTTCAACTCTCAGAGCAGCCACACTGGAGTTGGATTGTTCAGCTTCTAAGTCCTGATTCAACCTGACAACCTCGAAACATGGTGCTACTTCACAGAGGATGGCCTAGGATGCAGTGTGTACAGCTCAAGTCAGTTAGACTTAAATACAAGTATGATGAAATTACAATAAGTTTTATTCATTTTAAATCCTTAAAATTGTGTATGTTTTATACAATAAGTAAGCATTTCTTTAGGGTTTTTTCCCACAAAACACTTCAAATATTAGAAAAGGACAGAAAATTTGGCATATTCTGTTATATCATCTTTAACAGATTTAAGATCTTGACATATCGGATTCCAATCTTTTGTTGTTGTAGAAGAAATAAAGTATGAGGGAAGTTTCATAAAGGTCATTGAAAAATGGAATTAAAAGATAGTGGAATTTTCCACGAACTTTTTGCAGCTCACTCATTTTACACATACAGTTAAAGCCTCACCTCCCAATTCTTTTCTTTTTCACCATCTCCTAGAGACAGCCTCTAGTGTTACTGTACATTATTCTCAAACACACTTTCATAGTTTCACTACGTATGTATACAACCGCAAACATTCAGTATTTTCTAACTTTATAAATTGGTATTATGCTATATCAATTACCTTACTAGTTGTATTTTACATGTTATATCGTGTTTTTAAGATTTGTTCATGTTTATATTAAAGTCTGATACTCATTAACTGTTGTACAGAATTCCATTTATATTATGTATCTAATTTATAGTCCATTTATTCATTTCCCTACCAATGAACAATTAGGTTGATTGTAATATTTTGCTGTTAAAACAATGTTGCATTGAACATCCTCTGGTTTCTGATTAATAGGTGGGATTTTCTTAGGAGTAGAACTTCTGGGTTAGAGTATGAGAATTTTTATAGGATTTCAGATTCATTCCAAATGGTTGTATCAATCTTCCTTGATATTACCTTTTGTCATCATATAAATGTTTTTATGTACATGTGTGTTTATATGTATTTAAGTAAATACATATAAAGCTTAGCTACCGGTGGTTCAACTTCTAATTCGGGTAAGCTCTAAGTTCAAAGTGTACAGCTGAGTCAGGTGGCCAACGCACAGTGAAACAATGGGACAGAATCAAACTCTTTGAGAGGCTACTTAGGCTGAGACTGTTTTGGAAGCAGACCTTCAGGTCTTTCCTCCCATGGTCTGGCTGGTGAGTTTCAACAGACTCTGGTAAGAAGTAGCAGATGACAGCTTAATGATTGCACCGTCAGGTTTCCATTCAAGATGGGGATGCATACTGATGAATGGTGAGCCATAGAGTTCTGCTTCTTCAAGCTAAGAGTGGGTAGAGTCTTCAGAAAGATTCAACAAAACCCGAAAGCCCCAATCCATGTAGGGTTCTCCCCCCACTATCACAATGGCCTATGATGTGAAAGTCATAGATTTCTAAAAGGGTAGTTCTTAGGGAAAATAAAGTATATAGAAAAGCCATTTTCTAAAAACTTGACTCTTGAGGTAATGTTTTGAACAAACAAACAAATAAAATCCAGCTTTCATTAGTGACAGTAACCTATCTTTTCTAAAAACCTTCTCCCTAAGGGCACTATACTGAATGAACAAATAATATAAAGTCGAAAACTTCAGGGATGGCGATTTAATAGTGACAGGCTAAAAATGCTTACTTATCAAACAATGCTTTGAACTCTCTTATAAAAACAAACACCAAAAAAAAATGCCCAAAACAAATCCTCATTGCCATCAAGCCAATTCAGACTCATAGCTATCCAACAAGACAGGGTAGAACTTCACCTGTGGGTTTCAGAGACTATATCTCTTTACAGGAATAAGAAGCCTCATCTTTCTCCTACGGATCAGCTACTGGTTTCAAACCGCTGACTTTGCAGTTTCCAGTCCAACATGTAACCCTCTATAACCCCATGGCCCCACCTCTGCTACAAACCATGTAAATTACTGTCTCTAAAAAGGTCTTGCAGTGGTTATTCGGCTGCTGTCAGACGTCCCGCTTTTGGCCGGATAGTTCCACTTTTTAACAATTTGTTCCGTGGTGTTTTTAAAAGTCCCAATTTTTGGAAAGAATGCACGACAAGCTAGGGTATACGGTTTTCGGCTGCCATGTGGCTATTTCACCAGAATCTGAGTTTTATCAATGGTGTCCCGCTTTACCAATGTTAAAATCTGGTCACCTTAGGTTAGCAGTAAGAAAGCACCAGCCCCTTCATTGAAGAGAGGTGACTTTTTACTTCCATGAAGAGTTACAATCTTAGACACTGGGGGGGGGGGGGGACAGTTCTACCCTGACCTGGAGGATTCTTAAGAGTTGGAACCTACTTGATGACAGGGAGTTTTGGGAATTTAAAATGGTCAGCAGATTACAAAAGCTTGTTACCACGTGTTCTGAAGTAGTAGCTGGGAATATTTTATCCTGTATTAATCCGCCAGAGGGATATGACACATTTCCATCATTAACTGTGGCTTACCGTGGCAGAAAGGACAATGAATGAGAGAATTTTTAAAATTACTTTCAATTTCAGGTGATTTTGATATGCTGTTCTACTTTGACCATCATTGGGAACAGATGTTGTAGTACGATAGTCCTCAACTCTTGGGCTGCACATTTGAATCACCAGGGGAGCTTTACATAAAATTCTGAATTAATTGCTCGGGTGGAGCCTGGGCACTGGCATTTTCAAATGGCTCCCTAGACGATTCCAACATTCAGTAAGCCCAGGGTGAGAAGTACTGCTTTTCCTAAAGCTGTGGTTCTTAAGCTTTAGAATATGGCAGAATCATCTGAAAGTTTTGAAAAATTCAGATGGTTGGGCTCCGCCTTCAGAGTGTCTGATCTTTAATGAACTCTCAGCTGATGCTTCCACTGTGGGTGCGGGAACTATACTTTGAGAACCTCGGCTTTAAATAAAAAATGACTCATCCTAGATCTACTGACCTTTCTAAGATAAACCTGTTGTTTAGCTACCATTTTCTACTTTACTCTGTTTTGGGTTGGACTGTGTCCCCCCAAAATGTGTGCTATAAATTGTGTCCCCACAAAAAAATGTGTGTTATAATCCTAACTTCTATGTCTGTGGTTATAACCCCAATAAGGAATGGTCTTTTTGTGTTAGTGAAAAGGATTAGGTAGGGTGTATCTTGGGTCCATCTCTT
This sequence comes from Tenrec ecaudatus, assembly GCF_050624435.1. NCBI lineage: Eukaryota > Metazoa > Chordata > Mammalia > Afrosoricida > Tenrecidae > Tenrec > Tenrec ecaudatus. The sequence continues at coordinate 44,451,243 of NC_134547.1, forward strand.
TTTAGAATTAAAGATTAAATAAGTGAGAGACTAAGCAGAGATGGGATAAAGTAGATGCCGAAACAGCATGGAGAACTCCAAAGAACAAGCAGCAGAAGCTAAAGAGACTTCACCCGAAGCCAGCAGAGAGAAAGAAAATCTTCCTCTAAAACTGGCAGGCTGAATTTGGACTTTTAGCTTTACTAATTACGAGAAAACAAATATCTGTTTATGAAAGCTCACCTACTTATGGTATTTCTGTTCTTTCAGAACTAGATAACTAGGCCACCAAATGGTACCAAGAGTGGAAATGCTTTTGGAATTGGGTAATAGGTAGAGAGAGGCTGGAAGATTTGCCCTGGTGGTGATGTCGGTTAAGCACAAGACACGTGGCTCAAACCCACCTTAAAGGTGTCATTATCTTACTTCCAGAAAGACTTCCTGCCTCGTAAACCCTCTACAGAGTAATCAAGGTTCAGAATCAGCTCTATGCCAGTGGGTGGGTAGTATTAAAGGCCTAGATTGCCTACAGAGACTATTGATAAAACTATGGATGTCAAAGGCAATTCTGGTGAGGACTCACAAAGAAGTGAGAAGAGTTATGGAAAGTCTCTATCATCTTAGAAAACACATATGGTACCTGCCAGCAACAGAATGTTTCCAGAAAGACGGTGTTAAAATGTGCTTCTAGTGAGGCTTCCAAAAAAAAAACCAGGAAAACAGGACACATAATTGGACAATGGAGGAAGAGTAATGCATTTTATGTAGTGGCAAATTTATGTCAGAATTATGTTCAAATGTCTGGTGGAAGGTAGAATTTGTAAACTTTACAGAAATAAGATTACTACTTCTTTCCACTTCTTTCTTTTATGCAGTGCCTGGTGGATTCCAATTGTGAACTCTCCGGTTAGCAACTTAATGTTTAGCCACTGAGCAACCAGGGATCCTTGGAAGGTAGAGCTTATGATGACTTTGGAAGATGCGATTTCTAAGCAACATCTCAAAGGGGATGAGTGGTTCCTTCCTCCTGATATGATTGAAGACAAATGGGTGCATAAACAAATGTGGTGAAGAAAGCTGATGGTGCCTGGCTATCAAAAGATATAACGTCTGGGGTCTTAAAGGCTTGAAAGTAAACAAGCTGCCATCTAGCTCAGAGGCAACAACGCCTACATTGAAGAACACACCAGCCGGTGTGATCACGAGGTGTCAAAGGGATCAGGTATCAGGCATCAAAGAATAAAAATTAAAATCATTGTGAATGAGGGGGGAGTGCAGATTGGGGACCCAAGACCCATTTGTAGGCAACTGGACATCCCCTTGCAGGGAGGAGACTAGCCAGTTAGGCTGCAGTGTAGCATCGATGAAACATACAACTTTCCTCTAGTTCCCAAATACTTCTTCCTCCCCCGCTATCATGATCCCAATTCTACCTTACAAATCTGGCTAGACCAGAGGATATACACTGGTACAGATAGGAACTGGAAACACAGGGAATCCAGGACAGGTGATCCCTTCAGGATCAGTGCCGAGAGTAGCAATGTCAGGAGGGTGGGGTAGAAAGGGGGAACTTATTACAGGGATCTACATATAACCTCCTCCCTGGGGGATGGACAGAAAAGTGGGTAAAGGGAGATATCAGACAGTGTAAGATATGACAAAATAATTTTAAAATTATCAAAGGTTCATGAGGGAGGCAGGAGAGGGGAGGGAGGGGAAAAATGAGGAGTTGATACCAGGGGCTCAAGCGGAGGGAAAATATTTTGATAATGATGGGAACAAATGTACAAATGTGCTTGACACAATGGATATATGTATGGATTTTGATGAGAGCACTACGAGCCCCCAATAAAATGATTTTTAAAAATACATGGGGACAGAGATACACTTAAAAATGAACTTTGCAAAATGAAAACAGAATTTAAGGATTTGGAAAAAGGGCGTGTGTCCTGTAATGTTCACCAAGGACATGAATACATAATCTATTAAAGACAGTCAGTCTGTGACAGCTGGATCTAACCAGCCACTAACTCAGAAAATTCATCATATAAGGCTGAAGGAGACCGCGAAAGAACAACCAGAAACCACTGCTTGCCTGCCTACTCTACAGGCAGGCAACAGGCCAAAGGTGTTAACATCTCTCCTGCATGAGAAGAAAAGGACCACCCTGGAGCAGCTTGGAGATCAGTATATGGTTGGAAGAATTATGAGCAGAGTTATCTTAGTCTCAAAAGGCGGGGCTACCACCTGTGGGGTCTTAAAGGGTAGGGACACAGCTTCTGGGGTCAAAAGCAACAGCCATGGCCTTTCAGTTTGCAAAGCATCAGATCTCCACCAGCTCAGTGCCTGAGTGCCACTCAGTTTGGTCAAGAGAATGGGGTCACTGACCAAAGTTGAGGTGGTAGGCCTACCATGCCCAAGGGGCAGAATAATGGGCTTGCTGGCGCTTAGGGTCTGGGTCACTACTTAGACAGTGGAGGAGAATGGAGCTGCCCAAACCAAGACTATACAGTTACTGTCTCAGTGGGCCTGGAAATCAAAGTTGATGTCTAAGACCAAGAAGCCTCCACCTATAATCCAGAGGGTTTTGGCCACAACCAGAATCTGGAGGGGAGGTAAGAGCAGGAGCTTGTTTTCAAGCCATGCGAGCTAATCTAAATTGTTCTGGGTTTTGGACTTGCTTGGTACGATTCTTTTTATCCTCTCCAATTTCTCCTATTTGTGGTAGAAATGTCTACCTTGTGCCTGTTCCATCATTGTACTTACGGAATAGATCAATTATAGTTTAGGTTTTACAGGTTCACTGATGAAGACTTCTGTCCCAGAAAGAAATATGCCTAAAGTCTCACCTACATGTGATTTACATGATCCAGAAGCTAAGATTTTGGACTTGGAGTGGATTTTAAGACTTTGGGGATGATGTGAGAGGGTAAATGTGTCTGGCATATAGCAAGGACATGAATTTTGGTGAGCTGAAGAGTGGAATATTGTAGATGAGAAGATGATGATGTTCAGTGACATGCAGATCACCTAGAAACAAAAGCTAATAGAGGAAAAGGCCTTCTTCCAGGGCTAACACAGAGAAAGCCTCTCTTAGAGCCAGCATCTTGAATTTGGATGCCTAGTCACAGAGTTCAGCGGTGTTGCAATAAAAAGTGACTCGTTTGCTTTGAAGTGGCATCTACCCCCAAACCTGTTGCTGTCGAGTGGCTATTGTGTCATATGGACCCTATAAAACAGAGTGGAGCTGCCTTTTACGGTTTGAAGCACCAACTTTGTGGTTACTAGCCTAACACCCAACCACAGCATTACCGGGGCTTCTTTAAGGTACATCAATAAGAAATAATTATGTTGAAAAACATAGTTTTGCAATGCAACTATTAAGAAATTAAATCTAACATTTCCGATTTTATGTAACATTTAAACTTTTACTATTGTTGGCTTACGTTTCTAAATGCAATAGATTAGAAAAAACTTATCTCTACTTACTGGTAGGATATTACCGTATATACTCGTATATAAGCTGAGTTTTTCACCACAAAAAATGTGCTGAAAAACTGGGGTTTGGCTTATACACGGGTCAGTGGTACCCCAGAGAGCTGTAACATCTCACGGGTGATTGCTGTTCCTCCGCTGTTCATTCAAAGCCCCGCTGACACTGCAGGGCTTTGAATGTTTGTTTACTCACATCTAACCAATCAGAGCCATCCTATGACGTGGACGGCTCCAATTCACAGAAGCACCCCTAGTGATTCACTTACGCTGGCAGCTGAACTGGTAAGGATGTGTCTGTGGCTGTGCTCTGTCTCTCCCCTCTGGTCTCTGTGTTAATTCACATCCCACTTTTCCCACCCTAGGCTTATACTCGAGTCAATCAGTTTTTCTGGTTTCCCAGGTAATAATTAGGTAGCTCAGCTTATACTCGGGCCGGCTTATATTTGAGTATATATGGTATACTTGATTCTAAAGTGACTTAATTTTTTAGTACATGAATTTGAAAAGCCACGATGTTATGTGTAAAAAAAACTTTTGCTGCATGTCATTATTACAATCTCCTGAGAATGCCAGCTTATAATGTTCAAAAGAACCTGCTTTCCAGGTGGAATTGCAATTTGGTCCAATTGGACATGGCAGCCTTTACAAAACTGCTCCACGTGTCAGTACAGGAGAAGGGTGCAAAAGCAACATGCACAAAGCATGTGCTGCTCTGTCAGCCTGTGATTTCCCATCCTCCCCTGTGGGCAACTGTTAAGAAAGTTATTGAGTAGATGGCAATACATTTCGTGGGGAAAAAAAAGCTGTATTAGTTAAATGAAAACAATAGAAATCATGTTCAGAGGGGGACTGTTAATTCTTTGTCATGAAATGTGGAGGCAAATGCAAATTCTTAGATTTGCCGTCTATTTTGAGAACCTGAAACAAAACTTTTAATCAATGTATTGTATGTCTAATTGATACTGCTAACATTGGATTATTCAAATTAATCAAATATCCATAGAGAAATGTCCAAAGTTGTACATCGTGCAGACTCCTCCTCCATTGCCCCCACCATCAATTATCATGCCTAGAAGCTTTTAGACCAAGCGGCAGAGTCATCAGGCTGACGGAACCTGACAGGCCAGCAAGGCCCAATTACACGGGCGCTCTGTGGCACTTTGATGTCCTGGAGACAGAGTAAAAGAGGGGCAAATTGGGTAGCACATTATGTTAATGATTTGATTTAATCCAGCCACTAAACTTTATGTAGCCTGTTTAAAAAGATGCTAACACTAATTACACCACTTTGGAAAGGAAAGGAGGGGACAAGCATTTCATATGGACAAAGTGAAGCTCATAAATGTTGTAAATGAAATGAAACAAAATGAAGTAACCTCTGATTAATTATACATCACAGAATTGAAGGAAAGAGAAAGGACCAAGTAATATGTTTCAGTCCTGGAAAATTGGTTCGATTCCTTTTAAGGATCAACATTACAAAGAAATAACTAGGAGCTGTCAGATTATGTAACCTTCAAAATAAAAACACAACCAAACGATCTTAAATTGCTTATACAGTGTATTAGATAATTCAACTTCACAGTATAACTGGCACAAATTACATTTATCTAGGGCAATATTTCTATTCCTAATTGACATTATAAGGTAGAGCCAATTTAAGAAAATCTATAAAGTGGTGATAGCCACAGAGTACAGATATCTAATTACTTTCTAACTCTGTGCCTATAATCTATTTACATTACTGAAAGCGAGCTATTTTAAAATGTAATTCTAAGGCATAAACGTCATAAAGGTAGGTTTTTTTCTCTAGTTCACTGGAATAGTCCCAGGTCCAAAATAAAGCTAGGCCCATAGTAAGTGCTCATAAAGTATCAATTTGCATCACACTTCCCTTTTAAAAATCATCAGATGCTCACGGAACTTTAGGATAGATGCCAAAGTCGTGAGATAGTTCACAAAGGTCTCAAGATGTGCACCGTGCTTAACGTTCCAGTCTGTCCTGGGGCTCTACGTACGAGCACCATAGGCAGAGTGAGTCTATTTGGAAACTACTCCACATTCTTGAAGTCTCTCAAACTCTCATGCTTTTTTGGTTACTTTGGCTTATAGTAGGAGCCCTGGTGATGTCCTGGGTTATGTGTTGGGCTGCGAACAACGAGGTCAGCAGTTTGAAATCCCTACCAGCTGAGGGAGAAAGACTAGGTTTTCTACTCCATACAGATGTATTATCTTAGAAACCAACAGGACCAGTTCCAGTCTATTGATAGGGTTGCTAGGAGTCAATTGATTCTGTGCCAGTGAGTTTTGAGTTTTGTCCTATAGTTCTTCCTGCACCCTGCTGCTCCTTTTATTCCTAAGTCAGTCTTCACCACTGGCTCAAGCTTAACTGACTCTAAGATGTCATCATTGACAAGGGCTTCCGCATGTCGAGCTAGGCATCCTCCTGAAGTTCCCATAGCACTCTGCGCGTCCTTGCTCTCCTGCTGCTGAACATCCCCCTCCCCCATAGTCTGAATTCTTTCAGAGAAGGGATTGTAACTTTTATTTACTGTCTGCTACACAGTAAATGCTAAACAAAAGTTTACTATGGATCCTGTCCTGATTAAGATGCTGTAAATGCCATTGCCGGAGCAACTCTCAAAAAAATTTTGTTTTAACTGTCAAAATTTTAGTGAGGTCTATAGCTGAGATAATAGTATTGTATTACTGTTTTTAAGTACATAGTTATGATTTATGCAACTTTTAAAGGGTTCATAAAATTATATATGTACATGTTTGCATAAATACAGAAAATAAAAATAACAAAACCAATGTAGCAAGATTTTGGTAATTGTGAATCTGAGTAAAGGGTATGTAGGATTTCTTTATACAACTTTTGCCACTTTTAAAGAAACAGGTTCCATAATCCACATTAAATGATCTGCTACAGTAACAGATGAGAAAAATTGGTACAATCTGTAGTAAATGATACATTTCACCATCATTATGATCTCTTGACTTTTGTCCCGTGCTTCAGATAAAACCATTTCACTTGATGCTGTATACAATTTAATACACTAAATTTCATCTACTAACATAAGATACTTGTCAGTACTGTCTACTACTTAAAAGTAGAATTTCTAGAATGACATGTATAAGATCAATTACCTTCTATGAAAAGTTTAATTCTTTTTGTTGTTGCAGAAATTAAATAACAGTTCATTGATGGATATAGGAAGGAAAGTAAAAAGGTACTGCTACAAAGTCATAGAGCCCCATATTAAACAAAGTATCAAAATGTGAAGTTAGTGTTTCTTGACATATCCTCCATCTAGGTCTACATATCTAGATGGCATTTCTATCTTTTCCCTGAAAAATTTAGTATGCTCTGCTAGCACTGTCTTAAAACAGCAGTTTTAACCAAGTTATGTAGCTTTTGAATGTTCTACAAGTATCAGGAACAAAAGTAAGTCTGAAGGGGCAAGAATAGGGCTGTCAGATTGATCGACTAAGGTTTCATAACAAAATTCTTATAGGACAGCCCTGGCTACCCTCGAAGAGTACATTGTTGTTATGAAACGTTCCCATTTTCCCCTTTACCAATGTTGTTTTGGATTTCCTTAAATGTTCTTTATAAATAGTTCCCATGCCACAAGGTGCCGAAAGGATCAGTTATTAGGAATCACAGAACAAAAATCATATCACTGTGTTCTCACCTTCCTGATACAATTGCTGAAGACAAATGGGTGCATAAGCAAATGTGGTGAAGAAAGCTGATGGTGCCCAGCTACCAAAAGATATAGCATCTGGGGTCTTAAAGGCTTGAAGGTAAACAAGCGGCCATGTAGCTCAGAAGCAAAAAACCCACAAGGAAGAAGCACACCAGCTTGTGTGAACATGAGGTGTCGAAGGGATCAGGGATCAGGCATTATCAGAACAAAAAATCTTATTGTGAATGAGGGCAAGTGCAGAGTAGAGACCCAAAGCCCATCTGCAGGCAATTGGACATCCCTTTATTGAAGGGTTGTGGCGAGGAGATGAGCCAGTCAGGGTGCAGTATAACAATGATGAAACATTCAACTTTCTTCTAGGTTCCTAAATGTTCCCCCCCTCCTGCCCTACAAACACAAACACACACACACACACACACACACACTATCATGATCCCAATTCTACCTTCTGGCTAGACCAGGGGGTCTACACTGGTACAGACAGGAACTGAAAGCACAGGGAATCCAGGGTGGATGATCCCTTCAGGACCAGTGGTGCATGTGGCGAAACAAGGAGGGTGGAGAGAGGGTTGGGTAGGAAGGGGGAACCGATTACAAGAATCTCCATATAACCTCCTCCCTGGGGGACGGACAACAGAAAAATGGGTGAAGAGAGATGCTGGACAGTGTAAAATATGACAAAATAATAATTTATAAAGTATCAAGGGTTCGTGGGGAGCAGGGAGAGTGGAGGAAAATGAGGAGCTGATGGCCAAGGACTTAAACAGAGAGCAAATGTTTTGAGAATGATGAGGGCAATGAATGTACAAATGTGCTTTACACAACTGATGGATTGTGATAAGAGTTGTATGTGCTCCTAATAAAATGATTTTTTAAAAAAGTTCCCGTGATTGTTCTTGTGTGTTTCAATAAAAATCTATCAAGACTATCCTATTGGATACCCCAAAATGAGTTACCGTAATATTCTGAATTAACCTTTGCCTTGAATTTAACTAGGCTAGCAAATCCCCCTGGAAGTCAATGCTTTGATTGTATCTCTCTTTTGGAAGGCACTCTAATGATTTAAAAAAACACAACAACCCAAAACTCACTCTCATTGAGTCGATGACCATAAGAGAGGAGGGTAGAATTGTTTCTTAGAGTGTAATTCTTTACAGGAGTAGAAAGCCTCATTGTTATCCTGTAATAATACTAAAACAAGCATATCTATTACTGAGAGAACTTGTATACATTCATTTACTGATTGCAGAGAAACGTTTAAATGTTTTGTTTGGGGGGAAAAAAGATATTTGAACGTATAAATTGGACCCAAACTGGCAATACTCTTTGATCCTTGTATTTAGATAACTGATTACAGGCAAGTGATTATAGCTTTTTATGCACTTTCATACCCTGAATTCTTTAAAGTTTTGACGTGATTCAAAACATCTTTGAATATTGGTCTTGAAAAGGAGTTAAGAGGATTAAATTGGTTTTAGCACATAACTAAAAGTATTGTGTTAGATATTTTTGGTAAATATAATGCTTACAAGAATGGTCCATTCCAGAAAGAAAGTGTAAATAAAATTTAATTTTTCTGGACATTGGAGCCCTGGAGGTGTAGTCTTACACATTGGACTGCTAACACCAAGGTCAGCAATTCAAAACCACAAGCTGCTTCGCTGCAGAAAGAGGGGGCTTTCTATTCCTACAGAGTTCATTTCAGAAATTCACAGGGGCAGTTCGACCCTGTCCTATAGGGTTCACTATGAGTCAGCATCGACTTGATGGCAGTTTAAGTTTGGTTTCAGTTAGAAAATTATTTGGTTAAGAATTTAATAATACACTACCATTTCTCTATAAGCATTTTCATGTTAACATGTTCAGATATGGAGACTGATACATCTTAACTTCAGAACATTTCTCATTTGCATCAAGTTACTGACCTGTTTGATACTCTTGGAAACAGAACTTGGAATGATACAATCATCACTGTCAGAAGCAGATCTATCCTCTTCATCTGTTTAATAAAGACAAAAGAAATATTACAAAAGTTAAACCAACTGTACTTGTGCCTTTATTAAATACAGAGGAACAAGCATTTAACACACAAAAAAGCATGTCTAGACTTTTACTTTTAAACAATAAAGATGTTTACATTTATATTTTAGGAAAGAAAACAGTGAGGGTAAATTCTGAGTTTAATTTTGTAATAAACAAAGGAAATAAAAGAACTTGTTATAGTATGACATTAATGAAACATAAAAAATTGCACATAGAACATATAAGGTAACATTTTGATATACATATAGACTCATGAAACCAATACAATGAACATGGTTGACTGACATGTCGGCCCCAAAGTGTTCCCATGCCCCATGGTGATCTCTCCTGTCCATCTGTGCTCTCATTCTTTCTTTCCAGGCAAACAATTAGCTCTTTTTGTCATACACATTAATTGGCTTTTTCTAGATCTTTATATAAGTAGAATCAGATAGTCTTTCTCTTTTTCTTGGTCTTGGTTCTTAGTTTTAATTTTTAAAAAGTCAAGATCTCTAAAATAAACCAGAGAGCAATACTAAAATTAAGTAAAATATAAAGCCATTTGAAATATAATTCGGGAGTGTGGCTAACAACTATATTTGCATTCTTGTGCACGCAGAGTTCCAAGCTGAAGTGAGAAGCCATGCAGTAATTCCACATGGTCTCAGCTAACCAGCCTGAACTATAGCCTTCATTTCTGTAGGAATGTAGGGCCTCAGGAAATGTTCCACGAGGAAAACGCTAGCAAAGACAACACAAAGCAAAGAGTTCAGTAAATAACATTCATTTTTTAAAAAGAAGGTCACCTTCTGGTTCCAATTCCTCAGTTATTTCAGTTTCATCTTCAGAAGAAGCCAAGCTTTGTTCTGCAAGCTGACCCTCAGATAATAAAGACACATCATCTTTTTCTTGCTGCATTTTCTCAGTATTCTCAATTACTTTATCTACAATGCTTTCTTGTGAAACCTGAAGAAAGGATGGCACAATGATATATTTATTACTTAGAACATGCAATTACGCTTGCTGAAACATTTGAATAAAAATATGTAAAACAAACTTAAACATATATGAGTCTTTAGCAAACAATCACTTAAACTGTGAAAATATAATAAATGAAAATCTGATTATTAGCTATGAAAAATTCATTATTTTCAAATGAACTTCATGTAAGACTTTAATTCACATTTTCTATGTATTACCTGTCAATATTGGTATAATTGTGGCTGTTGTACTTGCCTCTTTTTAAAGTTTTCTATTCCAAGAAAGTCATGCACAACAATAAGACAGATGGTGCGATTTCTGAACCATGCTAATACTCACTAACCCTTTAAGATAATTTTAGTATAAGCACATGCTTACCTCTGGTATATGTGAAACAGTTGGCATCGTAGTTTCTGGAGCATGTTCCACTCCTGGCAAAACTTCCTTCTTATCTTCATGAAGAGTAGAAGTCTTCTTACATTAATGGGAAAGCAATATAATTGATAGTATTAGTTTGGGTTCTTTAGAGAAACAAATCCACAGAAATTCATGTATAAGGAAGAGTTTTAAATAACGGTTAAGTGCACTTCAAGAAAACATCCTAACCCAGTGCTGCCAAGTCCACAAGTCCAACATTAACCCTTATGTCCAACACCAATCCACAAAGTCCTGCTCCATCTCACAAAACAGACGTGACAATGCCGACTGCAGGAGGAAAGCCGAGACAGTGAATGTGTAAACATCTCAGCTCTGGCAGGGGTCTCCACACAGCTGCTCAAGCACCCAGGGCTGCATCGGGGTAGGTCCATGTGGTTTCGCCTCAGGGATGTCTTGCAGAAAGTGAGCCTTGCCAGCAGGGAACTGGCTAAGGCAGCTGCACCCTGGTGCAACCATCCCAAAGCAAGAGACCCAAGAACTCAAAAGGCGAGGCTCACCTAGCCCTTTATCGCTCCACCCTTCAATTAACCCCACATGTGTTTATCGGCCAGGTTGGCACAATAAACTAACTACCTCAATCCACCTCTTGCCAATCTGGCACCTGAACATAATTCTTTAGCTTCAAGACTGACATCAAGTAACACCTACACCTTAATTCTAAAATACTGTGAATATGTTCCCCCACATATGAAAGTTTGTAAGCCAACCTCTTCATGCCTTTATCCCCCCAATTTTGAGTATCCAATTTATATACTGCTCACTTACATCAACCCAGTTCTCTGAGAAAACAATCATATTTTTCGACATGAAGAGTCTTCATTCCAGTTGGAACCTTATGAAGTCTGCATCCATAAGCAATGTCAAATCCGGACAGGCCATCCATACAGTCAGCAAGAATTTGTACCACTTCACAGGCTCAAAAAAAATCTCCATCTGGTCAGGTTATGGTCAACTCAAGGGGGGCTGCCTCACTCAGCCTCCACAGGGTGCCCATTGGTCGCTTTGCTTTTAGACTATGGGCTCTCACCAATACTCAACAAGCCTAGCCCCCTCGTGCTAGGTCATGAACTTTACACCCGCCAACTTGCTCTCATCTCCTCTTTTTCCTGTAAACCAAGTCCACAGGTGTCAGTGGCCAAACTCAACCCGTCTCTTTATTGCTGCATTTCTCCTAATTCCACTAAATAAGTAGATCCAGGTGGTCACTTAGCAAGCATTTCAGCCTGCTCACAGGCTCCCTTTAACAATCAGTTCCAGAGAGGAGTTTTCTTCATGGTTCCAGATTTTTTCCAGCTTCTGACAAAGACTACTGGTTCCTGAGTGCTCCAAAGCACTAGGTGGGGCATATATTTCCAAAGCTGTCTGCAGGTGTGTCCTAAACCCACTTAAAGATCAAATTTTAATGGATGAAAGCAAGTGGACTTACAAACTTTCTATTTTCATACTTCCCATATTTTCCCCAGAAAACAACCGAGTAAAGTGTGGCTTCATCTGACCTCTGCTAGACAAGGAAAAGCTACCGTGAGGGAGGTCAAACAAACATCTACTCTCCATTGTATGATTTGTTTCTCCAGTACCCCACTCACAAGGTTCCAAATTTTATTAGTTTGGGTACTTTAGAGAAGCAAATCCACAGAAATATATGTATAAGAGAGAATTTTATATAAAGGTTAAGTGTGCATCAAGAAAACATCCCAACCCAGTGCTGCCAACCCCCCAAATCCAACATTAACTCATGTCCGACACCAATCCACAAAGTCCTGCTCCATCTCACAAAACAGACACAATGATGCCGACTGCAGGAGGAAAGCTAAATCAGTGAATGGGTAAGCATCTCAGCGCTGACAGGAGTCTCCACACAGCACCCAGGGCTGCATCGGGGTAGGTCCATGGGGCTTCTCAGGAATGTTTTGCAGGAAGTGAGCCTTGCCAGCAGGGAACTGGCTAAGGCAGCTGCACCCTGGTCCGACCATCAGAAAGCAAGAGACCTGAGAACTACAAAGGCGAGGCTCACTGAGCCATTTATCTCTCCACCCTTCAATTAACCCCACAAGTGTTTATAGGTCAGGACGGCACAATAAACTAAATACCTCATTGATATTTTGTATTTATTATTAAATCCTACATCATTTTAAGACTTTAAATATAACCACTCACTAGAACTCACTGCCACTGAGTCAATTCCAACTCATAGTGACCCCAGGGACTCGAACAGACTGTCTGTATGGATTCCTGACTCTAACTCTTTGAGGGAGCACAATGTCTCATCTGTCCCCTGAGGAATGGCTCTGGGCTTCAATGGCCAACAATGAAGGTGGTAGTCCAATACTTACTGACCCATCAGTGCCACAAGGGCTCCCATTCCCCATGTGAGATATATGCAACTTAAGATCCGCAAGTGTAATTCATGGAATAATTGTTTGTTATTATAAAAAAGGAGAAAAAGAAGGCAATATGAATATTGAACAATAATGTGCTCGTCAAATAAAGTATGTAGTCATAAAAATAGTGATTAAGCTGTGTATTACTGCTATTATAGTAGCTAATACAATGTTGAGTGACAAAGGCTGGTAATAGAACAATATGTTTAGTTGCATTCTGCTTTGTTAAGCATGTGTGTGTACTTGCATAGGAAAAGAGAGGATATTCAAGAAATCTTATTTCTAATTTATAAATTTAGGAACATGGATATTTATTTTCCTTTGTTTTTGCATATTTGTATTTCTATAATGATTATACATTATTTAGCCAATTAAAACCTTGCATGTGTTAAAATATGTCTGTGCTCTATAACCAGCTTTATCTTTTTATTGTATTAAGTATCAACTTATCGTCAACTACTTTTCCAAGATTCATTAACTGCTTATTTTTAAAATATAGTTTAAAATCTTATTATTTCAAAAATTAAAATGTCCAATATAGCAATATAGAAAATATAAAAAGAAAACATTTAAAAAATGCATATTCCTATTGCCAAATATTATTATTTTAATAATTTCTTAGATTTATATGTCTTTATAATGAATTGTTAATGGAAATAAACTTTTTTTTGGTTACAGAGTCATACCTGTTATAAAATCAGCATCTCCTGTTGCCTTTTATAAAAACTGAACATTATTATTGTAAATAATTTTGTCCCGGGAGGAAAATTTGGGAAGATATCATTTATTTTATACTAGTATTATAAAGATCAATATGATTAATATTAAATGACAATATTATATTGCATTGAGTGGCTATACAATGATTTAATGAGTCTTTTTACTACTGTTGGATGACTATTTACTACAGTTGTCAGTTATTATGACTGAGCATATACATCTGTATGTAAATATCTTTCTATATGAGTAACCCCTTACTTAGGAATGAGGCTACCTGTGTTAGAATATCAGTGCTTCTACTTTGACTTTGAGTAACTTTAGTTGGCCTCTTGAAACATCAGTGTCCCTCATCTTAGTGGGAGCACTGGCGGCATACGGAGTTCTTAGATGGGATGTTAACTGCCAGGCTGGCAGTTTGAAAACAACAGCTGTTCCAGGGAAGAGATGCGAGAAGCAATGCTCTCATATTTGTAGTCTGGGAAGCCCACAGGGGCAGCTCTATTCTGTACTATAGGGTCACTGGGAGTTGAAATCAACTCAGCTGCATTAAAGTTCCCCCATCTTCAAATAAGAATAGTTCTAATATGAACTATATAGGGTTGCTATATAGATCAAATACATTCAGTGTATCTAAAGTGGTTAGTTTAGTGCCTAGAACATAATATGCACTCAAGGAATATTGGAATCTATAATTTATTGTAGATTGTATTAGAATTCAAATTTATAATTTATCATTTAATTAGAATATAAATATTAAATATATTCCATATGCTAGAAATTATTCTAAGTATTGTGGAGAAAGAAATATTATACTCTTGGGTAGTTGTTACACAGATATATATGTATATATACAAATAAAAACATATACATAAAAATTTACTGAGCTCACATGTGTTTTATTATATATAAGAAGTTATAGCTCAATTACATAGAAAATGTATTTTTACAAACTACACATAAGAGATGATGGGGTCTTAGTAGTAACAGAGGTGATGTGAAGTATTTGAATATAGAATATCTTTTGAAAATACAGCTGAAAGGGTTTGTGGATTAAGTAGATATGAAATGAGAAAAAGGAGGCAAAAAGATACTTTCAAAATTTCAGGCTTACGGAAATGAGTGAAAGATTATGTCATTTATTGAAATTGGGAAACATTAAAAGAAGCAAAAATGTAGAAGAGGTTTGTGTAATCAGAAGTATGGTTTTTGACATGTTATTACATAATAATATTATTATTATTTAAGTTTAAAAAGTTACATTTAGGAGGAAAAATCTGTCCAAGGGTGTAATACTGGTTAAAAATAAACCAATTTTCATTTTAATACTTTTTTTAAAAAAATTGAAGCTTTCTATGATTTGGTAGCTATAGTTTTTTCCTTACCCTCATATCCATATATAGTTTTAAAGTTTTATTGGTATGTAATCCACATATCATACATTTGACATGTTAAATTTAGTGTCTCTTTTGTGTTTAGAAAAATCTCAATGAGATGAATTGACTTAATGGCCATATAAAAGGGTTCAAACAGCAACAATTACTGAGAATGATGCAAGAGCAGGCAGTGAAAATTAGCAATAAATCTGCGAATTCAAAATTAAACTCACTGCAAATTCAAACTCAAACTCACCGCCACTGAGCTGATTCCAACTCAGCAACTCTACAGGATAGAGTAGAACTGTCTCTGTAAGGTTCTGATACTGTCCATCTTTACAGGAGTAGAAAGCCTCATCTTTCTCCCACAGAGTAGTGGGTTTGAACTGCTGACTTGAAGTCAGCAGCCCAACTTAAAACCCACTTACTATACCCCCAGGGTGCCAAAAAAAACCCTCAAAATAAGCTGAGAGAAAGATATATATGAAAGAAAAAAAATTGAGGATTTAAAGGCTTGAAGATAAACAGGCAGCCATCTAGCTGAGAAACAACAAAGCCCACAGGGAAGAAGCACACCAGCCTATCCCAACATGGTCACTGAAGAAAAAGCGCGTGCATAAGCAAAGGTAGTGAAGAAAGCTGATGGTGCCCAGCTATCAAAAGATATAGAGTCTGGGACCCTATAGGCTGGAAGATAAACAAGTGGTCATCTAGCTGAGAAACAACAAAGCCCACATGGAAGAAGCACACCAGCCTGTGAGATCACAAGGTGTCGAAGGGATCAGATATCAGGCATCAAAGACCAAAAGAAATCAAAGCGTTGTGAATGAGGGGGAATGTGGAGTGGGGACCCAGGGACCATCTGTGGGAAATTGGACATCCCCTTGCAGAAGGGCCGCGGGGAGGAGATGAGCCAATCAGGGTGCAGTGTAGGAATGATGAAAAATACAATTTTCCTCTAGTTCTTTAATGCTTCCTCCCCACAACTCTCATGATCCCAATTCTACCTTACAAATCTGACTGGACTGGAGGATATACACTGGTACAGATAAGAAGTGGATACACAGCGAATCCAGGCCAGATGAACACCTCAAGACCAGTGGTTAGCGTGGCGATACCGGGAAGGTGGAGGAAAGTTGAGGTAGAAAGGGGAAACAGATTACAAGGATCTACATATAACCTCCTCCCTGGGGGATGGACAGCAGAGAAGTAGGTGAAGGACGAAGTCAGCTGGTGTAAGATATGACAAAATAATAATTTACAAATTATCAAGAGTCCATGGGGGAGGGGGAATTAGGAGGGAGAGGGAAAATTAGGAGCCGATACCAAGGGCTTAAGTAGAAAGCAAATGTTTTGAGAATAATGAGGGAAACACATGTACAAATGTGCTTCACACAATGGATATATGTATGGATTGTGATAAGAGTTATATGAGCCCCCAATAAAATGATTTTTTAAAAGTTATTTTATGTAACCATTGTTCTATAAATGATGGGTTAGTTATGGGATTCTAATCATATGAATCAATAAGTATATTTAATAAAACAAAAATTGAGAATTTAATGTAAATAGAACATCTAGACAGTGGCTGGGGACAGCCATGGAACCAAGGGAGGATTTATATCAAAGTAGAAAATCACAAAGCTAACATTTTAAAGAGAAACATACTTTATACACTTGTTCATATTTAAATCAGATTGGCGTATATTGTGTAATTTTTATGTTACAGAAAAAACATCAATAATTTGAGGCTTACTACTTACAGGACTCTGACAGGGCAAGATATCCGCAAAAGACACCTTCTTATCTACAGGTGTTAAACGTTGTCTCGGTTTAGGTGTTGGAGCCTACAATAAACCAATATGTCAAACTGAGTGTCATTATTATTTTAAATAATGCTGCCATCAGTTTTCCTGGGGGCTAGATAATGAGGGAGCTATTTTCTAAATTTCATAGGAGACAAAGTCACTGTTACTTACCACAACTAATGTGCTGGCAGAGGATGTTTGAGGAAGTCTTTGAACAACTTCTGGCTCTTCACTGCAAATGATATTTCCTAAGTCTTCAGTTGTTATTGACAGAGTTGGTGGAAGGTAAGCAAATTTCCATTTTAACACAACATTGATGGTGCCTGCAGGGTGTTTTTTATGATCTGTCAACTCAAATATTCCTGCCAAATTATAAAAATAATCTTAATTAATGCCAGAGTGAAATTTTATTGCCATAAGAATTAAAGAGGAACAAAGAGAACTTCCCTTCACTTTTAAAATAATTTTGGCTTGGAGTCATAACCCAAGTGACTCAAATGACTTAGAGAATAAAATAAAGACAAAAGAATCTCCAAAGTTGACTGCATTCACAAGGCCGCAAAAGTACGAGATGAGAAAATTAATTTATAAATACTTTAACTCACCAAAATTAAAATCAAAGATCATTCAGAATTCTTAGCTTCCCTTTAAGACATTATCTAGGCTATAGTTCAAGTACCAGCCTTTATTTTGACTTGAATGGAGCTTGTCTTTAAAGAAAAATAAATTAAAACATCAAAATTTCATATAGCTGGAAGTCTTTGTATTTCTGTATAATTCTATTACGGTAAATATATTTTACTGGGATTAGCAAATTATTCCAAACTAATAGTGTATGGCAAAAAATTTCCATAAAGTAAACAAACTACCACAAACAACCAGCAGTAACAAAACAGCTACCTAGCTACAGCGATAATACTGAATCACAAATTGTACACAATGTACTAGATTTTAAAATATGAACAATCTATAGATTAAAAAAAACACCCTATATGTCAAGCATATCTTTTACTTGGTACTCAAGTGCTTGTTACTTCTTTGAATTGCCATTGAAAAGAAAACACAATTCCATACTTTTAGCAGAACAAAAGGGTATAGTTGGAGTACAGAAAGGTGTTAAGCATCTATAGAAACATAGGAGAACTTTCAAAATGGCTGAGTGAGAACTTTTCCATAAAACACAATTATAAAACACAAATTGCATGTTAAATAATACAAAACAATTATTTAAGTACTCTGAAAACTGATGACAGTATATAATAAGTTGAGAACAAGAAAATCGACTGAACTTCAGGGAGAACAGTGGCAGCTTTTGAGACTCTAGCTCCTCTTCTAGCTCAAGCTCCATGGCGTACTAGTCCTGTTAGGGTAGACAAGCTACGAGGATTGGAATCTGGAAAGAGCACGATCACAGGCAGCTTGAGTTCTCAATAATGGTTGGGGGAAGCAGATTAGAAAATCAAAACCAAAATGACTGTTATTAATTTGACTCTGACGCAGAGAGACCCTCAACAGGATTTTCCAGACTTTAAGTCTTTATGGGAGCAGAGAGCCTCATCTTTGTCCAGTAGAACACCTGGTGTGTTTGAATCAGTGGCCTTGCGGTTTGCAGTCTACCAGCCAATAGCACCACTACAACTCCGTAAAAGATTAGAAGGGCAGTCAACATTTTAACAGGGGATCCAGGAACAAACTCTCTGCAGCGTGCCTTAAGAAGAGTCTCTTCTACTCATAATTGGTGGTCTGAGAGGCTAAGTACATGTCCAATGTTGTGCAAGCTCAGAAGGAATTGAAGAAGACCCTAGTTATCTACTTGTCTATCTGAATGTGAAATCTTATGACAGCAGAAAGTAAATGATAAGGCCCATTGGTAGACTGAACTTTGAAGGTATTCCCTAAGCTACCTACAGGTCTGATGCTCTACAGCCTCAAGAGGGTTAACTATAACCTTTGAATAATCATTTCTGACTGCAAAATTATGCCAACTCAGGCTTAAAATAAAAAAATGAAAATAAACAAAATATCCAAAGTTCAACAACAGAATAATTATGAGACATGCAGAAAACCAAGAAATTGTGACACATACATACACAAAACTAATACAAAAAAATTCTGAGTTCAGACTCACACAATTATCTAGGCGCTGCCATTTTAAGTATGTCTAAAGAACTAAAATAAACCAGGCTTAAAGAATTAAAGAAAAATATGTTGAAAATTCCTTATCAACTAGAGGATAAAATAAAGAGAAACACATTATAAAAAAAGAATGAAATAGTAATTCTGGAGCTGAAAAGTACCATTACTGACATTAAAAAAATCACTAGGAGATTTATTTATATAAAACAATAAATGCAATGCTATATGGTTAGATTTATGGCATATATTATACATACACTAGTATGTATGTGTGTGTGTATATATGTATATATATATATAACAACAATAGTCCAAAGGAGGGGAAGGAATAGACTTACTTGTATTGGAGCAGAATGTCAATATTTTAATAGAATTAATTTAGTATTAATTTTAGAAGATTATAATAAATTAAGGAGAATATTATAATCCCTAGAGCAATTAAAACTTAAGGGTAGCCCAAAGTTAAAAACAATTGTTGCAGGTTAGCAACATTAGATATGAATGAACCATTTCACAACACTGAATATAGTTGAAGGTTGGATCTTCAAGGTCATAGAATCAAGAATATAGGCTTACCTGAGATACACCTGTCGTGTGCCAGAGATATAAGAGGCACATTGACTTTTCCCATGTAAATATTCTCCTGGGTATCACTATCATCAAACACATAAAAATTGAGAGACTCTGATTTAAGGTATCGGTCCAAATCCACACTCATTGGCACTGGGAAGCACATATGATCATCAAATTGTGGATCACAGCTACTGGGAATGATGGCTGTATCATGGTCTGCAAAATCAAAAAACTTGTACACAACATATGGGTGTGGCTGCAGGTGGCTGGCTCGGGACTGCAGGTGGTTGCAACAGCTTATTGTAATATGAAGTTCATTTAAGTTGCCATCTTTAGAATCCGTAGGACTGAGTTGAGCAGCTTTGGGTGCTTGCTGACTTAACTAGAAAACATACATATTTAAATTATTACAATAATAAAATAAAATATAAACAGCAGTGTAAAACCCACAAATGAAATAATTCTGTATAAAAGCTCTACATTTTCACAACATAATAAATTTTTCAGTAACTAAGACTCTTGATTTTTATTCAAACCCAATGCTCTCCAGAACATGTGTGGGCAGACAACCTTGTGCTATTAGCACAGACAGGTAATACTGAGCATTGGAGCATACATTTGGAGATTGGTGCTACCAAATAAAACAAACAAATAAGCAAAAAGTTAACTCTAATTTTTAAAAATGATATTTAAGAGCTAAACAGAAAATTGAAGAGGTAGAGCCAGAGATAAGAATCTTAGTTTTATTAAGACACCGATGATATCCCATTTTTAAGCAAGTCTCCAAATAGTAGAGTGGGGCCCACCTACAGAAATAGTTGTCCCTCATTCTTAACTGCTGGGAAACAGAGAACCGAGGCCAAGGTGAGGTGGTATAAGCAGACCTGGAGTTACAAATGAGATGAGTTCCTAAGTGTGTCTGTAAGTTGAATTTGTAGGTAAGTGCTAGAAAAGGTTTGAAGCCGTTTCAGTGATTTGAAAGTTGCATGTATAGCAAGAGAAAGTGATTATGATGTTCTTTCCTTTCAAGGTGAGGGCAAGGGCAAGATGTTCACCATCCTGGACTTTACTGTGCATCACAGTGCAAGTGCTATAAGAACAAGAGTCCGAGATAAGCCCTGATGCCCTTTTACGACTAGTTTTCCATTCAGGTGGCCAACACACAGTATTTTAGCAATCAGCTGCACTAACGGTTAGACCTACAATAGCTGACATAATCCATAATAAAGAAAACATATGTCTTTTTAGTGTGGGGGAATTTTCTTACTTCAGCCCCTCCTTCACTGCACTTCTGAGTTAGATTGAACCTCTGTGACATTTGACTCTAGACAAGTGTATTGGAGAAGGGAATAGAGAAACTCCTTAGTGGGGACTTCTGGTGGCGTGGAGAAGGGCAAGCAGTAGAAGGAATGAAATGCTTCTTCCAAGGCAGCACTCCACTCAGCTGTACACAGTTGGGGAGCAAGACAAGCTTTCTACTCCTGTGAACAGTTACAGTCAGAAACTCTCTGGGAAATTGTGCCCTGTCCTTTAGGGTCACAACGAGTTAGTTGACATTGACTGAGTTTAGTTTGGCATAGAAAGTTGAGTGGGATGATTTATAAAGTAGCCCTTCTCCTTCCCCCTTAAAGTTAACTATAAAAGATGAGATTCCACCAACAGATTACTCTGGGAGTCTGAAAACTTTTAAATGACAAAACTAAATAACCTGGTCTCCTTATTTCAAATGCACATTTCCCAGAAGTGTCTTCTGAAGAGTTCTAATACTGAAAAGGAAAATGATGCTATTATTCCTTAAATTTTTGAATCACTGCTATATAAGGGTAAGTAAAAAAAGTATTGTTACTAGGGTCACAGTTCATATATGCACAACTTCATTCCAAAACACATGTTTCTATGATCAGTAAATGGCTGCAGACAAGATCTCTGTTGGTAGCAAATATTGTTATAAAAGTCACTCGGTATGTGTATTGCGATGCCTTTTTTCTCTTACCAATTCATTTTTGAGTGTCTCAGGTAGCACCAACACGCTTTAGTGGTAATGGAACACTTTTGTACTGGATTGTGATGGTGGTTACAAAAATTTATACATTTGATATCACAGTACAAAAACACACAGAATGTATGTAAAAATGGTGGAAACTGAATAAGGTATACAGTCCAGTTATAAGCATTGTACAATGTCAATTTTCTGGTTTGATACCAACTATAGTTATGTAAGTAATGACAAATGAAAGAAAGGTACCAGGGAACTTCTCAGTACTATTTTTGGGACATTTTGTTAATCTATAATTATTTCAAAAGAAAAAGTTAAAAAAGTACATTAAAAAATCCATATGGTAGCTATTGAAGAAAATGAGTTTAATTTAAAGCATGAAATATAAAATATCTGTCATTAAATGTCTTAAATTCAGAAAAGGTAAGTGGATTCAGTCTCCAGTGAATCCTCTCTGTGAAGAGCCTGGCTCTCATGCAGAGTGCACTGGAGAGTGGATTCTGAGAGACGTAGTTTGGTTAAGATTTAACACCTTATCATTTGATCTCTCTTTTGATCCATTTTAAAG
This sequence comes from Tenrec ecaudatus, assembly GCF_050624435.1. Classification (NCBI taxonomy): domain Eukaryota; kingdom Metazoa; phylum Chordata; class Mammalia; order Afrosoricida; family Tenrecidae; genus Tenrec; species Tenrec ecaudatus. Next base: position 44,473,426 of record NC_134547.1, read on the forward strand.
TTGTCCTAGTTTCTACAATTTTCTTTTTGAGATTTTTTTTCTATTTATTTTGTTATTGTTGTTAGGGCATTTTTTGTTTGTCTTTTGTTATATGTTTTCACAAATTCAGGATGGGTGAACCCACAGAGACAGTAACTGGATTAATGATTTTGGGGGGCTATGGTAAGGGAGTTTGGGAGTGGAGAGACAGGGAGCTAAGAAGAAAGAATACAAGAAAAGAAGAAAATGTTCTAAAATGGATTGTGGTAATGATTATACAACTCTTCTTGATATGACTGAACTACTGAATTTTATGATGTGTGGATTACATACCCCAAAATACCGTTTTAAAAGGAAAAAAACAAAGGTCCTAAATTCAAACTAGCTTACCCATTGTATTTTCTCTGGTCCCTTAAGATTTGATGTTATATATCCCAAAGCTTTGGCTCGTTCTCGATAAAGTCGAATCGCTTGGTCCATGGGAACTCTTAATCTGAACCAGTATTCCACTGTGCCAAATCCTGGGATGTCTCTTTTAGTTCCTACAAATCAGTACATAACTCAGTGTTAAAATTAAAATATATACCATTAAAAATACATCAAAGATATTTAGTTTTAAAACTCAAACTTCATATTGAGTAAAATATAGGACTTGCACAAATGAGGTGTGATTGATAGATAACCGACATGAAGAAAATAAGATCACTTCTGTTAGGTCTAAATTTCATCCTGTGTTTAAAGATTACTATATTCAATATGTGAAACTATGCATGAGACAGTCCAATTTATACTTGCAGCCTTCTGGAACAGGGAAATGCTAACCATGTTGTGAAACACTGCACAGATTCTTTTGATGCTGTAGGACTTTTTCTTCTTTTTCTGACCAACTTATAAATATGACATTCCATATTCTAATTCTACTTTCAACAAATGTTTCGGACTTTCCTACATCTCTACTGTACCACAAGTAGGAAAAAATACTACATCTATGCCAAATATCCAATGAATGCAATTTACCTGTGTACACTATTTGTCCTACACACAAGTCTTTGGTCACATTCTCGTCTCATTTCCTATGCGTTCTTATCTAGTTTAAGCTTGAAATATATCCCTGCGCTCAATGACTTCTACTTACATAGCTCCCTCCTTGACATTTAGACTTGTATATCCAATTGCTTATCTTGGTTGCTATTTGAAAGGTTGATATTTCAAACTGACCCTGTGGCTTCATGTTAGATCTGCACCCGTAAAAATTACAGCCATGAAAAACTCTGTCATGTGGGCTTCACACACACACACACACACACACACACACACACACACACACACACACACACACATTCCAAAACTGCTATCTCTATTTGGATGTCTGATAGGCCAATTTTATTTTATTTAAAAAATCATTTTATTAGGGGCTCATACAACTCTTATCACAATCCATACATACATCAATTGTGTAAAGCACATTTGTACATTGGTTACCCTCATCATTCTAAAAATATTTCACTCCATGTAAACCCCTGGCATCAGCTCATTTTTCCTCCTCCCTCCCCACACCCGCTTCCTCATGAACCCTTGATAATTTATAAATTATTATGTCATATCACACACTGTCCAAGGTCTCCCTTCACCCACTTTTCTGTTGTCTGTACCCCAGGGAGGAGGTTATATGTTAGATCTCTGTAATGGGTTTCCCCTTTCTACCACACCTTTCTTCCACCCTCCCAGTATTACCACTCTCACTACTGGCCCTGAAGGAATCATCTGTCCTAGATTCCCTGTTTCCAGTTCCTATCTGTACCAGTATACATCCTCTGATCTAGCCAGATTTGTAAGGTAGAATTGGGATCATGAGAGTGGAGGGTGGTGGTGGTGGGAAGCACTTAAGAATTAGAGGCAAGTTGTAGGTTTCATCATTGCTACACTGCACCCTGACTGGCTTGTCTCCTCCCCACAACCCTTCTATAAGGGGATGTACAGTTGCGTACACATGGGCTTTGGGTCCCTACTCCATACTCCCCCTCATTCACTATGATATGATTTTTGCTCTTTGATGCTTGATACCTCATCCCTTCGACACCTTGTGATCACACAGGCTGGTGTGCTTCTTCCATTTGGGCTTTGTTGCTTGTCAGCTAGATGGCTGCTTGTTTACCTTCAAGCCTTTAAGACCCTAGACGCTATATCTTTTTATAGCCAAGCACCATCAACTTTCTTCACCACATTTGCTTATGCACCCACTTTTTCTTCAGCGATTATGTTGGGAAGGTGAGCATTATGGAATGCCAGTTTAATAGAACCAAATATTCTTGAATTGAGAGAGTACTTGAGTGGAGGCCCAATGTCCATCTGCTACCTTAATACTATCCTATAAATATGTGCACATAAATCTATTTCCCCATCCTCATATATATTTGCATATGCACATGCCTATATTTAGATCTCTAATAAATGCCCTTTGCCTACTAGCTCTTTCCTCTATTTCCTTTGACTTTCCTCTTGTCCTACTATCATGTTCAGCCTTCATTTGGGTTTCAGTAATTCTTCTTGGTTACATTACCCTTGTCACGCCCTACCAGGCCTCCTACACCCTTCTCACCACTGATTTGGGTCACTTGTTGTTCCCTTGTCCCTGGGTTTGTTAACACCACTTCCTTTTCCCCCACCTCCCCCCTCTCCCATGTCCCCCTGGAACTGTCGGTCCTGTTGTTTTCTCCTCCAGATTGTTCATCCAGCCTATCTTATTTAGACAGACCTGCAGAGATAGTAACATGTACAAAAACAAGACAGAGCAAAACCAAGTAACAAAGGAAAACAAAATAACAACAACAAAAAATCAATAAAAAACAAAAACAACACAACAACAACAACAAAAAGCTTGTAGTTGGTTCAAGGCCTGTTTGTTGGCCTTTAGGAGTGTTTTCCGGTTGAGTCTGATGGGGTGCCAAACCCTGGCCCCAAAGTCAGAGCAGCCAATTTTATCTGAAGAGAATTATTGATGTTCATCTTCATATTTGTTCCTTTTCAATGACCATCTCCCTAGACACTTAAGCCAGAAATGGTCTCATTTCTCTTTTTATCTAACATTCAATTGATGAGCAAGTCTTATAAAAGAGTTCATAAAGTATGCTCTGAATATGACCAATCCTCGTTCCTTCTTTCATTACTATTTCTTCATCCACACTAACCCCATCTTCCCACAGGTGAATGCAACAATCTTCTTTCCCCTCTTGCCTTCTAGAGGCTATTCTTTCCAGAGACCCCAGACGGATTTTTCAAAACATGGTATGTAATCATATCACTTATTCACTCAAATACCTCTACTAACTTGCATCATTCTGGGGAAAAAAATCCAAACTTTTTACCATTACCTATTACTTATAAGGAACTGTAGTAAGAACCAGTACAAGTCTTTTTACATCACTAGACTTATCATTTCTCTAACCTTTAGCCTCTTGTCTTAATTTTACACACACACAAACACGTACATACATACACGCATGTCTAGAAGGCAAGGTACACAAGGGCAGGGCCTTTGCCTAATTTATTTGCAACTTACGCATGAAAACCTCTAAAAACAACCTGTTTAGTATATAAAAATTAATGTTTAATCAAACAGAGGTACCCATTTATAAAATACCTATTTTCAGTTTTAAGGTTTTTTTCAAATAGCAATTGTGATACCAAAGGCATCAGAAAGTTTTTTAAAAAGATACATTTCATCAAATTAAAACCTATTTGTGTCCATCAGCAGGTATTGAAGTCAGAAAGTACAAAGACAAACTATAGAATGGGAGAAAATATTTGGGGGCCATATGTCTGATGGTCTAGATTATAAAAAATATTTTCTCAAAGAGATAATTCAAATTTTTCAAAAGGCAAAGAACACGAATGGACATTTCTAAAAAGATATATTAATGAATAATAATCACATGAAAGATGCTGAGTATCATTAAACCCAACTCACTGCCATAGAGCCAAATCTGACTCATAGGAACTCAGAGGACAGAACAGAACTGCTCCCTAGGCTTTCCAACATGGTTGATACTGATGGAGTGGACAGCTTCATCTTTCTCCCGAAGAGCGATTTGGTGAGTTTGAACCACTGATCTTTGAGTACCAGCAGTACTACTAGGGCTCCTCACTGTCTTCAGCCATTGGGAAAATAAAAATCGAAACAATAAGATACCATTTCATCCACAGTAGGAGGGCTATTATCAGAAAAATCAAATGTAAGGGTTAGCAAGGATGTGGAGAAAGTGGAGTATTCTTCCATTGTTGGCTGCTGTTGATGTCAGGGTTTGTTGAGATGGCCCTGCCTCATAGTGAATTCCTCTTGTTGAGAGTCGTCCTCTTTCTCTATGACCTCTACTTTTCTCACCATGGTGCTCTCTGCATGGACTAGTCCTTCCTGATTATATGTCGAAAGTTCGTGAGACAGTCTTGCCATTCTCACTTATGAAGAGCATTCTGCCTGTCCTTCTTCCAAGACAGACTTGTTCCCTTTTCAAGCAGTCCACGGGCACATTCTTTGCACTGTAATTGAAATGCATCAATTCTTCTTTGGTTTTTATTACTCATTTTTTCAGTTTTCATATTCATGATGTGATTGAAAATCTCATGTCTAAGGTCAGGCACCCTTTAGGCCTCAAAGACATCTTTGCTTTTTAACACATTAAAGAGGTCTTTTGCAGCAGTCTTACCAATGCATTTGCCACAAAGTTGCTTATGGGTCCAGTTGTAATAATGATTTTTGTTTTCTTCATGTAAAGGTATAATCCTTTTCAAAGGCAGTATGTAGTCTTTGATCTTCATCAGTAAGGCCTTCAAGTTTTATTTAGTTTCAGCAAGCAAAGTTGTCATCACCTGAATATCACTGGTTGGTACACACTCTTTCTTATTCCACTTTTGATGTCAAATTCTCAAAGTACAACAGCTGTTGGATTATTTGCTCAGTATGCAAATTGGATATGTATGCTACAAGAATAGAATTCTGACACACGCCTTTTCTGATTTTATACGATGCAGTATCAACCTGTTTGTTCAAATGACTTGGTCCATGTATAAATTCTGCATGGCCATAATTCAGTGTTCTGAAATTCCCATTCTTCACCATGTTATCCATAATTTTGCCGATTCCCACAATGAATGCCTTTACATAGTAAATAAAGCACAGGTAAATGTCATTTTGGTATTCTGTTTTTAGCCATGATGTACCTGATGTCAGCAATGATATTCCTCACTCCACCGTCTATTCTGAATCTGGTTTGAAGTTCTTAGAGTTCTTTGTCGATGTACTGCTTCTACTGTTTTAAAATTATCTTCGGCAAAGCTTTACTTGCATTCTGATATTGTTGGATAACATCTTCATGCTGTTGTGTCACCTGTCTTTGAGCTAGGCACAAATATGGATCCCTTCAAGTGTTGTGGCTAAAGTAGCTCTTCAAATTTCTTGGCAAAAAATCAATGTTTGCAGTGTTGTAGCTTTTTGTTGAAACATCTCAGTTGGTGTTCTGTCAGTTTCTGTAGCCATGTTGTTTTTCTAAAAAATAATTTTATTGGGGGCTCGTACAGCTCTTATCACAATCCATACATAGATTCATCCTGTCAAGTATTTCTTTGCATTTGTTGCCATCATCATTTTCAAAGCATTTTCTTTCTACTTGAGCCCTTGGTATCGGCTCCTCATCCCCCCTTCCCTCAATGAACCCTTGATACTTTATAAATTATTTTTTTCATGTCCACTCACTTTCTGTTGTCCGTCACACTTGGAGGTGGGTGTATGTAGGGCATTGTGATCAGTTCCCCCTCTCTCCTACCACCTTTCCCTTCCCCTCCTGGTATCATTACTCTCATTATTAGTCCTGAGGGGTTTATCTGTTCCGGATTCCCTGTGTTTGTAGCTCTTATCTTTACCCATGGATATGCTCTGGTTTGGCCAGATTTGAAAGGTAGAATTGGGGTCCATGATAGTGGATGGGTGGGGGGGAGGAAGTATTAAAGAACTAGAGGAAAGTTGTATGTTTCATTGGTGCTATACTGCATCCTGACTGGCTCATCTCTTTCTTGTGACGCTTCTGTAAGGGGATGTCCAATTGTCTTTAGATAGGCTTTGGGTCTCCACTACACACTGATATGATTTTTTTGTTCTGGGTCTTTGATGGCTGATACCTGATCCCACTGACACCTCATGAATCACAAAGGCTGGTGTGCTTCTTCCATGTGGATTTTGTTGCTTCTCTGCTAGATGGCCGCTTCTTTATCTTCAAGCCTTGAAGACCCTAGACGCTAGATCTTTTGATAACCGGGCACCATCAGCTTTCTTCACCACATTTGCTTATGCACCCATTTTGTCTTCAGCGATTGTGTCAGGAACCTGAGCACTACGCATGCCAGGTTATTAGACCAAAGTGTTCTTGCATTGAGGGACTGCAGCTATGTTTTAGACCAATGCCTTCAGTGAAGCTTGGACTTCTCCCTTCAATACCATTGGTGTCTGATCAAATGCTGCCTCCTATAATGGTTGACCATTGACCAACTCTATTTGGTATGGTTACTCTGAGTATTCTTTCCATTTTCCTATAATACTTCATGAGACTTTCAATATGTTTCTCATACAATCCTTTAATATTGCAACGTGAGGATTCAATTTTTTCTTCAGTTCTTTCAGCTTGAGAAATGCCGAGTGTGCTTTCTCTGTTGGTTTCCCAATTCCAGGTCTTTGCACATTTCATTTTAATATTAAACTATGTGTTCTGGAGCCACCCTTTCGATTCATCTGTTCAGCTAATTTAGTTCATTTCTTTTACTTGCCCATATGGTCTTTTTCACTTCTCCTGTCTTTTTAATGATCTTTTGTTTTCTTCACTTATGATGTTCCTTATGTCATCTTACCACTTGTCTGGTCTGAGGTCATTGGTATTAAATACATAAAATATATTCTTGAGATGGCCCAAAACGCAAGTGGAAAACACTCAAGGTAGTATTTTGGGCTCCTGTGGATTTGTTTTCATTTTCTTCTGCTTCAACTTGTTTGAATTTGCACACAAGCAATTGATGGTTGTTCCTCAATTGGCCCCTTTCTTTGCTCTGACTGATACTAAACTTTTTGTCTTTTTTGCAACAGATGTAGTCGATTTGATTTCAGTGTATTCCACATGGACCGTAACTAGTTGTGTTGTGGGGAAAGAGGTATTTGCAATGAATAGGTTCTTGGCCTTGCAAACGTCTATCATAATATCTGTAGTCATTCCTATTACCAAGAACATATTTTCCAGCTACTGATTCTTCTTATTTATGTCCACCTTTCCCATTCTAATCACCAGTAATTATCAATGAATCTTGATTTCATGTTTGAAAACTTTCAGACTGCATATATTGGTAAACATCTTTAATTTCTTCCTCTGTGGCTTTAGTGGTTGTGTGTATATCTGAAAAAAATATTCATATTAACTGGCCTTATTTTTAGGCAAATGGGTATTATTCTACCACCAACAGTGTTGTACTTCAAGACAGATCTTGAAATGCTTTTTTATGACACTAAATGCAATGCCATCTCTCCTCAAGTCACCATACCGGACATTCACACGTTGTACATTCCATGTTCTGATTATTAACAAACATTTCAAGCTGTTTCTTCTCATTTTGAATCATACCACACCAGAAAATGAAGGTCCTGCAAACTTTACTCCACCAACATCATTACAATGGACTATTTTGAAAAAGCAACTTTTCCCAGTCGTATTCTGAGTGCTTCCAGTGGGACTCCATTTTCAACACCATTCAAACAATGTCCCATTGTTATTCATAAGGTTTCACTGGTCAATTTTTTAGAAGTAGATGTCTCTGGAAGCTCTGCTGGATTCTGCCCGCCATGGGTGGCCCTGTGGGCATTTGAAATACTGGTGGCACAGCTTCCAGCATCACAGCTACCACCATTTGACAAAGTGGAGATGAGTGTCGTCTGTTGTTGCTGGGCTTGTGAAACAGTATGGTCACTGAGGAGAATAGTATGTTGTCCTTCCAAACTTAAACACAGAACTAACATATGATCCATTCATTCCACTACCAAGTATATACCCCAAAGTCTTGAAAGCATGGACTGAAACAGATACTTTTATAGCAGTGTTCACTACAGTATTATTCACAATAGCTACAAAGTGGAAACAACTCTGATCGTGATCAGCAGATGGAATGGATATACAAAACGTGACATATCCATACATTGGAGTACTATTCAGTCGTAAAGATGTTCTGATATGCACTACAGCACAGCTGAACCTCGAACAAATGCGAAGTGAATTAAGGTAGACATAAAATGACAAATATTGTATCATGCCACTTATATGAAATATCTAAATATATTATTGCATAGAGACAGAAGTTTATTAATATTTAGTCACCAGGGAAATGGAACAGTTACTGCTGAAGGGATGCTCAGTTTATTTGCGGTGATGAAAAATTACTGGAAATGGTGGTAGTTGCATAGGATGGTAAGTATAATGGACCATCACTTAATCCTACAGGCAAAAATGGTTAATATGGCAAAATGGGTGTTTTATCACACACACACACACACACACACACACACACACACAAAGTCATTGTACTGACATCATCAATTACAATTCAGATAACCTAATGACCTGTGAGCGACTAAATTATGGAGAGCCTTGGTGACACTGTGGGCTAGCTATCACGTTACAAATGGCAAGGTCCGCGCTTCAATGTGTCTGGCTGCTCTCATAAACATTTAGTCTCAAAACCATAGATAGGGTCTCGGTGACTGGTTATTAACTCAATGGCTGAGTGTTTGGTTTTGTGTCCTTACCCTAAAGGCACTTTTAATTTCAAAGAAAACATTATAATATAGAATACCCTATTAATATATAAATAAAACCAGTAGTTAAAAGATCAAGATCCTTGTACTTACCAATCAAGCTTGCTGTGCAAAATATTCGACCACTTTTTTCTAGAATTTCGTGGAATTTCAATTGACACGCTGCAATGGTTTCATATTCCGTGCTGTAAGCTTGGTGCACCTCAAGAGTGACAGTATTCTTCTGAATATATTGCAAGAATAAGTCATTAACATGGACAAGATACTGAGAAGTAAAGTTGTACTCTGGGTGAAGGCCTTGCACTATAGGGGTTGTCTGTAGTTCAAAATCATAGAAAGCATAGGTGCAGAAAGTGACAGGCTCTTTATCTCCAGATGCCTGGAAAACTTCTGAAGAAAAGGTTATTTTGTTGATATGGATTTCAAATAGGTTTTCACCTCTTTCTAAGTGGATGGTTTCATCAAATTCATCCACAGAGTCATCTGGCATGATTTCTGGTTTAAATTTGTATTGTTTGGTGCCATATGCAATATCCTTTAATTGTGCTGCAAGAGAAGATACAGTTTAGAGATTTTGAAATATTGACACATGAAGATACAAACTGGTGTTTGAAATGTAGTAAGTTGGCATGGGTTCTTTTTGTGAATCCTCATAATCTTAAACTCTCCAACTACATACGACTTTTCTGTTCATAATATTGCACGACACAGGAATCTATTATTCATTTTGACATCACTTACTTAACCATTATGTTGTAATAAGAAAGGAACCTCTGATTGAGTAGCTGAGTTCAAGCAAATACCTGGATATTTACCTACTCCTTAGTCCCTGCAGTTTCCATTCCCTCTTCTCCTATCGAGTGAAAGTCTTCACACTGTCTACTACCCTTCTGCACATAAGAGATATACTGTTCTACTTCTGGAGGTGATAGTTATGTTTACTATCTGGGCTGTGGCGATGGTTTCACATATACCCAAACTGATGAAATTGTAGTTTAAACATGGACAGTTAAAGAATTTTAACTATATTGCGATAAAATTATTTTTTATTAGTTGGGATTTAATACTAAAATATAATTCATATTTCAATCACTGCAAATAGAATTTTACAATTGCTACCACAATCGGTTTCCAAAACATTCTTTTCTATATGGATGCCTCGATGTCATCTCCCTTTTTGCCCCTCACCCTTATGGGCCCCCCTCTCCTCAAACCCCTTACTCTACTTGGTGTTCCTAGAGGTTAATCAATCTTGGGTCTATAAAACTTGTTAATTAAAGAAATATCCCTTTATTTTTTCCCTTTTATTGGGGATCCTTACATCTCTTATCACAATCCATACATCCATCAAGTGGGTCAAGCACATTTGCACATATGCCTCCATCATCATTTTCAAAGCATTCTCTTCTCACTTGACCCCCAGATATCAGGTCCCCATTTCTTTCCCCTCCCTCCCCTGAAATATATCCCTTTCTAGATAAAATCTCCCCTTTATTTCATACCCAAATTTCTAGAAAGAGTATACTTGTTAAATCCAGTTCTTCATCTAACAGACACGTTTTGATCTCCTGCAAACCGCATCTGCCTTTCTTTTTATGTGAAAATAATCCAGAGAAGGTTTGTAATAACATTTAGATGCAAGAGCCAAGGGATTGTGGCTAACACATCACTTGATTTCTTTGCTTCATTTTCCCGTTTGAAGACTTCTGCTCTACTCTGCATCTGTGGCCCTCCCTTCTCATTTTCCTCCTACCCCTTTTTTCGTTCTTTCATAGTTTAGTTTTCTGTGCTAATTTGCTGCACTGTTTTTGATCTTCTTAGCCTACAGATTCATATGGGTGATCTCATCCACTTTTATGGTTTCTGCTACTATCAATACGTTGAAGACTTCACTATTGCTATTTTTAATTCATATATCTTTCTCAACCCCAAACCCTGTCTAATGGCTTACAGAACAAATTTACCTAAAGATCCCCAAAAGGAAGCCATATTCAGCGTGTCTAGAGTAGACAGTATTATCTTGTCTTCTAGCTATTCCTGAACTCTGAGGCTCAAGTGATCCACTCATCTATTGCCAAGTACCCTAGTCTTCTTTTGCTTTCACTCTCATTTCTATAAACTTTTTAACTCTATTTCCTAAGTCTTCATCAAATTTGTCCGTTTTCTCCATCTCCTCTATTGTTTATTACTCCCAGTGTTTATTTTTTAGAACCCAATTGACTCCCCACCCTTTTATCTTACCCATTCTTCTCAATGCCCAGCAGAATGATCTCTAAAGTGCAATTCTCAGTTTATCACTGCATACCATAAGAGTCCTTTAGCCCTTTAGTTGGTCACTAGGCTTCTAAGTTTCATAGTTTTCAAGGTGGTCCACTGGGCCTTCATGATTTGATCATTAGCTTTCATGAATTGGTTAAATCCAGCTGTATTTCTAGGCTCTGTTACCTATTACTCCTCAGTTCCAATGCAGGGACAGGTCTAGGGCAGTTTCTCAGGGGTACCACAGTGTTCAATGTCCAACTTTCATATGCATAAGAGGCAAAGGAAAATTCCACGGCTTGGATGAGGACCGTAATCTTCAAAGTAACATCCCTACTTTTCAATACTGTGAAGAGGTCTATTGCTTCAGATTTTCCTAATGCAATGAATCTATTGATCTCTTAGCCTTCTGCTTCCATGAGTATTGATAGTAGATTTAAACATGACAAAATCACTCACAACTTCAATCTTTTCTCCATTTATCATGATGTTGCCTACATGTCTAGTTGTGAGGATTCTGGTCTTCTTTACATTGAGTCATAATCCATATTGAAGGCGGCAATCCTTGATCTTCATCAGCAAGTGCTTCAAGTCCTCCTTACTTCCAACAAGCAAGATTGTGTCATTTGCATATCTCAGGTTGTTAATAAGGCTTCCTCCAATCCTGAAGCTATATTTTTCTTCATACAACCTACCTTCTGTGATCGTCTGCTCAACATATAGACTGAACAAGTATGGTGGAAGGATACAAACGGGACACACATCTTTCCTGACTTTAAACCATGCAGTATTTTTTTGTTCTGTTTGTACAACTGCCTCTTGATTCATGTATAATTTCTACATGAGCTCAATGAAGTGTTCTGGAATTCCCATGCTTCTCAGAGATACCCATAGTTTGTTAATACTCATTTGCCTTTCCAGAGTCAATAAAACACAATTAAACATCTTTCTTATAGTCTCTGCTTTGAGCCAAGATCTGTGTGACATCAGCAATGATATCCACACTCTCTTCTGAATTCAGCCTGAACCTCTGTCAGTTCCCTGTCAATGTATTGCTGCAATCAGTTTGATTTTACTTGCATTCACCATTAACAATATTGCTCTGTAGTTTGAGCATTCTGTTGGGGCACTTTTCTTTAGAATGGGCACAAATATGGATCTCTTCCAGTCAGTCGGTCAAGTGTCTTCTAAGTTTTCTGGCATAGATGAGTGAGTGCTTCCAGTGTTGAAACATTTCTACTGCTATCCCATCAATTGCTGGAGCCTTGCTTTTGGCTGATGCTTTTAGTGAATTGGTTCTTGCTCATGTGACACCTCCTGAAATGGTAGAATGTTGGCCAGTTCTGTTTGGTACAGTGACTGTATTCTTTCCATCTCCTCAATGTTTCCAACATCATTCACTGTTCTGCCCATTGAATCTGAGGATTGCAACTAGAGGCTGGAACTTTTTCTTGAGGTCTTTCCATTCCAGATATGCTGAGCACATTCTTCCCTTTTGGCTTTCTAATTCTAGGTTTTTCCACATTTCATCATTATATTGGGTTTTGTCTTCTAGAGCTGCCCTTTGAAACACTTTATTTAAGTAGAGATAGGCATGCTCACTGTTTCTTTGATAACTTTTGCATTTCCTTAGCTTTACTCTTCATAGTAAGTGTGGGCATCTTTTCACATTCACATCATGGTGTGGTTTCTCAGTGTTGTTCTTTTTCTTTGTACATTTTATTGGGAGCTCTTACAGCTATTACAACAATCCATAGTTCAATTAGATCAAGCATAATTGGACAATTGTTGCCACCATCCGTTTCAGCACATTTTCTTCTTCTTGAACTCTGTGATATCAGCTGCCCTTTGTTCCCTCCCTCCCCCACCTATCCCCACCTCCCCGTGGGGACTCATTATTATATTATATTATTTATTCTATTTATTTATTTTTGCCATATCTTACACTATCCAATGTATCCATTCATTTAGCAATCTGTTATTCATTCCCCTCAGCTTTGTTCTTCTTTGCATACTCTACTCAGTGCCTAGCACTTGGTTTAGGACACAGTAAGATCCTGATCATATTTGTGGAATGGATCACTTAATTTAAGGGTTAGATAAAATATATTAGTAAAGAAGTAGTAAGACTTGAAAGGAATGAAAACCTCAAACGATATAACTCCCTTTTTACTCAAGAAAATTCCATTTACCAACTTTTTATTTTGAATGAAAAGACAGACTACTCCTTGATTTTTGGAAAACCCTCTTCAGCCAGGTGGTTCTTGAAATGTGTGGCCTGGGTTTTCCTGCAGATCCTAAAAGGCCTTTTGGAAGTCTGAGGTCAGAATCATTTTTGTAATAACACTAAGATATAAATTGACCTTTTTATTCTCTCACAAATGTATAATAGAGTTTTCCACAGACTACTTGATGTGTGATATCACAATAGATTGAATGAAGCAGATATAAAAATTTAGGTGTCCTCTATGAAACCATACATGCAAAATATTTGCAAAATTATAAAACAATGTTACTCTTCTACTTTTTAAATATAGTTATATTTCATAATTAATCGTACTTATGTTAACTTAGGGTAGCATTATTAATATTATTGTCATAAGAAGTTTATGAAAAAAATTCTGTTTCAATTATGAATACAACAAATATCAAACAGTATAATTAATATAAACATTTATATTATTTATAAATATAAATGCTTCTGGGTACACCAATAACTTTTAAGCGTAAAAAACTGGTGGTACAGGTTAACTGAATCAAATATTCAAGTACTTGTCATGGTGGAACTTTCATTGTAGTTAGAGAAAACAGGTTAATGTCCAATAGTTGAAAAGCACTTCTACAGCCCCCAAATAATGCATACTGAATACTTGAGAGGACAAACTGTGTTAAGTATATTTTTCAAACTATAGCTTTGAACATATATCTCGACTGCTATTTTAAGTCCCGCGGATAGAAGGGATACAAACTTCCGATGCATGTTATACAAAGTTGCCCTTACTTTGAAAGAGTGAACAAATCCCTAAGGGAAACAAAATCTCCATCACAATTCTGTCTACCAGGTCCACATATCGCTTTCAAGTCATGGAAAAGGTTTTGAGCTTTTGCTTGCACTAACCAAACCCTTCAAAGCTATTCTGACCCATAGCAACCCTATAGGACATAATAAAACTTCCCCTTTGGGTTTCCAAGGCTGCAGATTTTTTAAAATCATTTTATTGGGGACTCGTATACTCCTATCAGAATCCATCCATCCATCCGTTGTATCAAGCACATTTTGTGAATCTTTACAGGAGCAAAAAGTCTCATTTTCTTCTCCTGCAGGGCTGCTGCTGGGCTCAAACTACTGACTGTGTGGTTAGCAGCCCGACATGTTATCCATTACGCTCTCAGGCCTCCTTTTTTTGTGCTAAACCTCAGATTCACAAACTTGGCTAAGCAAAGGTGTTTCCTGGGAATCTGCTGAAAATACAGATCCTTGGGATCCTTCCCCTAGAGATTCTGATTCACTGCACGGCAGATGGAGCCCTGGGACCTGTAGTTGCAGCATACCCCCAGGTGATTACAATGATAATCAAGCTTGGGAACCTAGGCACTAAAGTAAGGCTACACAAGAACTGCAGGTACCTGTTTTTTACCTTACTGACAAATTTGAGTTAGAGACACATTTAAGAATAGATCTTGTTTATAAACCAAAGACTATACAGCCAAGAAAATGCAACCCATGATTGTTAGGGCTAGGGCCCAGTGTGCTAGACTTTAGATAAGACTTCCCCAGGAGATTTTTAAGGTTGCTAATATCTGAAATTCACTGTAAGGGCATTTCAAGTAGAAGAATGGTTAGAAGTAATCAGACCCAGCCTCATAGGACTGGTAATATTGAGTAAGATTTCAAAGCAGAAAAGGGGATAGCATGGTAGTAAGGGGTGAAAGGAGGCTCAGGTGGGGGAAATAGAATGAACAAAGGCTTGGTGATAGGGCTGAGCACCATGAATCTTACAAAGAGTAACTAGACTAGTTTGGCTGAGGTGCATAGATTGCTTAGGGAAAACAACAAAACAACTAAGCTGGTAAATTTGGGTTTGTGATACTCATGCCTACAACAGGGAAGTAAAAAAGTAGTAGGCAATCAGAAACAATTCTCTGGTACCAGAAAAAGCAGAACATAAGTCTTTTTGGTAGATGATTAGAGCTATGAATTAGAAAAAAAAACCAAAGCAATAAGAAATTGTGAGTGTAGATTTGGATGACATTTTCAACTGCTATAAAATCCGTTTCTTTGGTTACCGTGAACAAAGAATTGAGCATAGTGTACCTTCTAGTTTCTGAATGCGCGCAGCCCTGATATCAAGAAGATGAACATACTGTTCTACTTTGAGTTCATAATCTTGCTGTAAATTTTCCATCTTTTGGGTCACTGCTTCAACTTCCATCTGAAAAGTAAGAGATAACATGTTTCAATACCTATGATTTCTTCCATTTTCATTTTCCTAAGTGAATATGATCCAGGCATTTTTTCGATCCTGGGGATTCCAGGAGTGTAAACTCTGGTTCCTGACCGCAAATAGCTTACAGGTTAGAAAACCATGGTTGGCATGGCCACGGATACAGTACATTAAAAAGCAAAAAAAACAACAATAACTCTGGATTCTCTCTTAGGAAGATGATTTTCTCTCTGGTTAAAAGCTGATAATGTGGTACGGCAGGACCTCTGGCTAACCACAACCAACCTGCAGAATATGCTAATAAAGGTCAATTCACTGCTACTCCTAGTGCCTTACAATCCGAGACTGAAAACAAAAACATTTGATTTTAAACGATTTATTCTGCACACCTAGTTTTAAGGCTGAATTCCAGAGCTATAATTAAACAATATAAACGATATCAGATAATACATGCTTATTCTTAGAAAAGTAGCATCAGCAGGATATTTTAAGAAATTTATTGATGTTGGGGGTATTACATCACCTGATAATCCTTATTAATTTTATGTTGCATAATTAGCATGTTCCTGGTTTTTTCCAGTTCTTGCACAGTTTCTGCATGAGTTGCTTGCAGCTCTCTCATGGAATGCTCCAGATCTTTATTATTTTTATTGTCTATTTTCTCTAAAAATAAAAGGTCTCCATTTTTTTGCTCTTTTTGGGCCTAAAAGGAAAATATGCTTTATTACTGAAACAAGAATTCTAGTTTATAGTCATGTGAATATAGATAGAGCAAGGAAAAAAATCATTAATTTAAAACAGATATATTTACATTTTTCCATGAAGAATAGAGCTGCCCTGATATGGAAAATATATTTGGATAGACTATGAAACAATTATAGAAAAAAATTCATAACATGCAAGAGGAGTCTATACTTATATTTCTTCATTTGATTAAAATAAATATTGAAATGCATGTGTGTTCTTATAAATAATAAAGTATCCTGGAACTCGGAGGTATTTTCTTGTTACATTTATAATTCAATATTTTACTTAACAGAAGTGCACAAAGTTTTCATGGGTTGATTAGTTTTATAGTGAGGCATATAAAAATAAGATGTTTAATACTGTTAGAGAAAGTGCTCTAAAAAGAGCTTTGAAGCCTCTTTTAATGTAATTTTGATGTCATTATGAAATATGTATAAGGTAAATGGCACCTGACCATTTTCTTGAGTGTTGGTCATGGAAATTGACGTGTGTACATGTATATTAAGTAAAAGATACAGACAACACACAAATAATATTGTCTCTGAATGTAAGGGATTAGAGTCCTCATTATACTAAAACAGTTATATGCAGATATGACATTCACTGTGAAGTTCGGAAAGCTACCTTTATAAGCAGGAGCGCTTCGCTCAATTCATCAACGTTAATATCACTCTCCTGAAATAAATAAAGTGAAAGCTTGCAATTAGATACTTAGGGCAAGTACAAGAGGCAGCTCAACTATTCAGAACATAAGCTGCCTGATACCATAAGTTAATAAAAAGTTATATATTTGTATTATTTTGCTTTGCAGTATACTGTTTCCTAAAACGTTTAGATACAAATTTTGAGTTTTTTCCCTAAAGGGGAAACTAATTTACCTTGTTAAAAAACTTCATTCGGTTTTTAAGTTCATCAAGTTGTTGTTTTTGTTCCAGATACTGTAACTGCAGTTCTCTATTCTCTTGAATGAGTTTTTCATTTTGATCTTAAAAACAAAGTCAACATCTTTAGAAAGGAAAATGGAAATTAAGTGGAAGGATTCGTGTTAAACTGATTTAATTCCTGATACACATCAAGTGTGAACCAGTGTTGCTCTGGTCAGAGAGGACAGTGCGCTAGCACCTACACAAATTCAACAGGGGAATGGGAAACGAGCAAGTACTATCATGTGTCTACCAGATGATTCGCTTGCTTATCAAAAACTTAAGATTTAAAGTCATACTATTTATATAAGGAAACTGTGGCCTCTGGGACTTCAAAGGAACGTTCTATTTAAAATAAGAAAACATGTTTCTAAATTGTGATTTTTACTTACTTATTAAGGGTCCTGAAAAGCATGCAAAGAAAAATTGTCTTTTAGTATTTTAATTGGCTCCCTTGACTTTTCTTTTCCAAATTTAACATGAAGTCTTCGTGTTAGAACAAGATCATTTATCTGCTAAATAAACTCTGCTCCCATAATTTCAATCCACCACACTTTAAATTTACCACAATTTAACAAATTTGTTAGGGTGGGCAAAAAGGAATGGGTTCTGGACCTGTACATGTTAACAATAATAATTCACACGTTCTTTATTCACCAAGTTCATGCTATTAGTTACTCGCATGTAGACATAAAGCTATTGGTAGAAATGAAGATGTGCAAGACATGGTATCTGCATATTTGACACAGGCCCAGGCACCCACTAATTGTGGCTAACAGAGGAGAGGAGGGTACGGAAGACAGCACATCCATGAAACAGCGGAGAGCTTTGGGGACACACACTTTATGGGATAGTTCTTCTGTGTTCCATAGGGTAACTGTGAGTTGGAATTGACATGTTAGACATGTTTAACCTAAAAACAAAACAAAACTAACTGCTAGCTAATAAGTCGACGTTCTTTAGCCCAGTGTTCCTCAGAATGCTCTTCAGAGAGTCCAAGGTGGTGGTCAAGTCCCCTCTTGTCAGCTCCCAATAGACCAACTCTAAATAAGCCATCATCCAAAATGTCTCCTGCAATTTCAGCCCCCTCTCCAAGATGCATGTTTATCATAAGTCCTCCATCAACTCGACCATTGTTTCTTCTTAAAAAATGAAAAGTCAATACATTTGCCAAGAACTCTTTTACATAAATATATCTGCAAGCTGACTGCATCTTATGTAAAAATGTATTTCTGTTTTATAATACTTTATACCCTCAAGTTATAGCTGTTGACTATAAGTAAAAATGTTAAAATTATACAGCTAAAAAAAAAACCCCAAACATTAAATTTGGATGTTTTTAATGTTGCACATTTCCTGGCAAAGCTAACACATAAAACAATTTGTGATCCTAGGATAGACAGAGACATTTTTGGAGACACTATAGTATGAAATATTCTAACATTTTTAACTTATGGATGAAAAAAGTAATCTTGGAGTATAAATTGTTACTGTTCAATGAATCAAAGGAAAGAATTTCCAAATGTGACTACTTGGTCATTTTGAAGGCAACGATGAAATATTTGTCTTTAAGCTAAAAATTGTGATGATTAATAAATATGAATTGCTAAGAGGTAACTGATTTTGGCTAGAACAGAATAAGAAGATTGCTCTTTTACTTCATGTTGATTAGGTTTAAACAACAGCTAGATAAAATGATGAGGTAACAAAACACAAGGCGAATGCAGTTAGAAATATGTAAAACAAAGGCTCTTGAGGTATTAGCCATTCATTAACTGACCAGCAAAACTTTTCAAGGGCTCTTAGTGTGAGCGGAGGAATCCTGGTGGTGTGGTGGTTAAGCAGCTGGCAGTCAACTGAAAGGTCAGTAGTTCGAACCTATCAGCTGCTCTTCAGCAGGAAGATGAGGCAGTCTGTTCTGACAGGTAATACTACCTTGGACACTCTGTAGGACAATTGTCATTCTGTCCTACAGATGGCACTGACTTGACAGCAGGTGTTTTGCAAAGGTGAGCTAAAGTGTGAAGGACATGATAGCCCAATCACCATCTACATTCCTTATATTTTGATTATTATTCCTTTGCTTCAGTTTTTCTATCCTTAAAAAATCCATAACAGGCTTCCTAAAAACAATATGCTAATAGGTATAAACTTATTCAAATATTTCCATCCTTTACTGATTTCTAGTTTAATAGCAATGACCCTGTTTTACTGATTTTTTAAAATAGGGTGTCATTAGTAGGAAAATAACTGAGGTCATTCCTGAATACCAGTAAGATTCTTTGTACTGAATTTCATGTATAAAACACACACACACACACACACACATACACACACACACATCTTTTTCTTTCTTTCTAAAACTGTTTATTGAGGACATAACCCCTGGGTCTTGAGCTATACTGAGACACCACAGTTCAAAGAGGAAATAGACTTCCTGAATTACAGTATGAAAAATCAAAGCACCCTGTACAAGCTGAAAAAATAACCTCCTTACCTTATGATTTGACAAAAAGCAGGTTAAGCTAAACAGATTTTTATTCAAATGAGATAACATTTCACTCTTTTAAAATTATGTTCTTCTAGCACACGATTAATAAGCAGAGTGCAGAGAACAATTTAACTAAACAATTTTCAGAACTCCTTTGTGCTAATATCTTCAGCTGTGATCAATATAACCATATGCATTATGCTGAATTATGCATTTCAGCTAAAGATAGAAAGGAACTTTCAAAAGCAGGGCATTAAACACATGCAGTTAATTTAAGCGTTAACCAAATGCAAACTGAATTTACATATCCTTCCCCCACATATTCACACAATCTGAAACTAATTTGTACCTTGAATAAAGAGGTGAGTATTCTCTAAAAATAATTTGCTAATCAGATGAATGACTACAAGAAGCCGGGAAACATCTTCTGGCAAAGAACACTTGATACATGAAAAGGTAAATGTGTGAAGGAACTTCAAAGTAACATTGAATTATTTCAAAATTGGTAATACAAAAAGGAACTTTCTAAATAAAAGATTTCCTTGAAGAGGCTATTTTAAGTTCTTTATTTAGCGTTTCCCTGGAAAAGAGCTGAAGGCGGTAGTATTTTTGCTATGACCTATTGTAATATTTTCACAAAGAAATGAAAACTTAAATCCACTGGTACATTTCAAGTTATTGAAACAAAAATAAGTTTGTGAAATAAAAGTAGCATTAAATAGAGACAGTTTATATTTTACAGAAGTTTAAGAAAATAAGTAAATGTAAAATATTTATGTACAGAGATCTGCTATGGTTTTAAAAAATTTAAGCTAATTAAACATTCACCAATAGAAGACTGTTAAATATTAAATGGCACATCTACACACTGGAAAACGATAACTGTTATTATATACAGACAACTCTGAAGGGATATACATAAAAATATTATCAGTGGTTATCTTTAAAGTTGTGAGACTGAGTACTTTTTAAGAATGTTTCATTTTTAATGAACATTTAAAAATGGTATGCCTAAATTATTTTTATAATCCAGAAACTTTCAAAAAAGATATTTGCATTTTATATCAGTCAAAAAGAACCAGTTAAAAATATGAGAAAAGAACCAATTAAATTGAAATAGCTTAATAATTGCAATAAGTAAATATTCTTAACAAGAATATTGAGAATTAATTTAACAATAGACTAAAAAATGTATTGAGAGTTCTGCCATTTAAGAGTGGTCTGAAAGACTGTCTACAGGCAAGTTTTAGAGTTACGGGATGGTATCGGTAGTTTCTTAATACTTAGGGAGACAAAGAAAGCATAGAAATAACAAAGGGTTATCTAGTTTCCTTTTCTCCCCTAGGAACTGGCAACTTAGATCTGTTTTTGAAAAAGAGGGAGGGAATAGAGACCCTTTGTACTCTTTCCGTGAACAAGAATTTATTGAGCAATTACTAAGAGAAGGCATTCTGTTATCTACTTAATGATGCACATTAAGACCAAGAATGATCTATCTTTGACATCAAAATTTTTAAAAGTCCCCTGATCCAAAATCATGCCATTATACTAAATATATACAATTGTTTATAGAAGAATGCATACACAATCACCCTCAGATTTAATCGTTTGTTGAATAAATACTGCACTAACGTATTCAGTGGAAATTAAGAATCGATCATAAGATGCATTCTAAATTGAAATGTGAAAAAAAATGGTAGGCTGAAATGTTAAGATCCGATCACTACTGATATGCAATCCAGTTTCATAGATGTTACAATGTGAAAAGAAATATTCTTTATAGTCAATGAAATATAGCATATACATCAACACATGAAAGTACTAACTAGACAGGTTTTTCATCTCACCCCCCAACTGAATCTGCGTTGCATTTTCAAAGCTTCTCATGCAAATGAGTCATGAATGTTCAAAGGCAACAACTTTAGTACCACGGCACTTAGTTTCTGTAGCACAAGGGTACACATACTCAACACCCCAAGCCAAGCATTCATTTCTACTCTTGTGCATTGGTGTGTATATGAATGTGCGCACTACAGGAATTCTGAAAGCTCCTTTAACTAGACATGATTCTACAGCCAGGAGACAGGGTGAGCTCTGCCATTCATGACACGAGACTTATTTAGGACTTAATTTTAGCGGGGACATTCTGACAATTTTCTTGGTATTTAGGTTTACAGTCACATAGTAGTAAATTTCAACATATCAACAGAGAGGTCTCTCCTGGTTAAGCAGCAAGCAACCACTCCCACCACTCCCAGATGACTTATTGATCTACCTGTGGGTGATTTCTCCCTATTGAATATATGGTGGCTGAGAACAAGGTCTTGATTTCATTGACTGCTGCAGTCCCAGAACTTAGAAGTGTCTAGCAAATGTTGGTGCTCAATAAACACTTTGTAAACTGGTAAGGAAAGGCTCAGAATTTAGAAAAACGAAAGATAACCTGAATAAGGATAACCTAAGAGGGGGGGAAATAATTCTTTTGATATACCGTCTAGGCTGCCTGAAGAGAACTTTGGAGCACCAATAAATGCATGAAAGAGGATGGCATTTAACCCAGGCTGTGTCCCAAATATCTAGCAAGGTACCTGGCAAAACAATGGGTACCACCGTCAATTCAAATTGCTTCCATGAATAAACATTAGCTGTCTGAAATGAGAGTCGACAGTTATTTTATATGTACCTTTTTCCGTTTTTAATCTGTCAAGGATTTCTGCTTTGTCTGTTAAGTCTGACTTTAAGGCAGCCTCGAGCTGAGCAATCTGCACTTTCAGCTGCTGCTCCTTCGTCTTCCACTGGCCTTCCTGGGCAGCACTGAAGGCACTGGAGAACACACACAACATGCAAGACAAACTTGGAAGTCAGCTTCAACGGAAAATCATACAGAGAGAAGCTTTTAGTGGCACCGAGACCACTGTCATCATGTCTCAGGAATTAAGTAAACATATGCTGGTCTGCTGCTGTTGAAACCAAGGCGCCTTTCTCAGGCTGCGGTTAGGGAACATGAAAGAGCTTGTGGGATGAGCAAAGGAACTGGCCTTAATTTAGAGCTCTAAAGTCAGAAAAGTTGGCAGTGAGCAGCTTTTGTGGGACTAGTAAAGGAATTCAGATACTGTACATACTCCAGAGGAATCCACAATTCAAACCTCAGCAGCAGACAATGCACACATCCATTCTCTCCCCCATTCAAGTCATCTTAACAGAGAAAAGTCACTCTCCACCTGATCTTTTATTTCAGAACCCGAACAAACGTTCTAAGAGTTTAAGAGTTTGTGATAATATGACTAGGTATAAAACAGTGGTCACAGAATGATAGCACATTAAACCACACTGTGATAATTCTGCTATTATTTAAAAGTACTGGTAATGTTTTTTTTTCTTCTAAAAATCAAATAGCACTTTTACTTATAACACGTGGTTGGGATGAAACCAATGCTCAGTGCCTGATAAGAAGGATGAGAGCAGAATTATTACTCTTCAATAAAAGTATTACAGCTTACACTAGAGTGAAAATCTACTAATACACCAACAGATTAGAAGAAACAATTAAAAAAACTAAAAGGTATGCAGAATGCATAAAGATTATTTGAGATCAGTGGTTTCCAAACTCTGATCTAAACACTAACATTGGTCTAAACACCCGCTGCACTAAGAACACTTATTGGGATTCAGAAATGAGGCTCTCAAGGCCCAGGATTTCAGTTTTAGAAAGCTCACAGGTGATAGCCAGGTTTTGAAAACACTGATCTTGATCTGTGTCTCAGCAGCAAATCATTACCTGTGAAGCCTGATATGACTGAACAATCATCAGCATTGACATTTCTACTTTTTTGAGGCCCAGTAAGTAAACCCAAAATTTATAATATATGATTTTATGTTGAAGTAAATGGGAGACAAACTGTTTTGAAAATTCTACTTATTGCGGCTCTTAGCTAGTTTTAAGGTTTAATTCTAAAAGAAGACTGTTAATCGCCAGCCCCAACAGAAAGATCTATTTTTTTGAAACTTACACTTTTCTGGTGGGCATATTTTTCCAAATAGCAAAATTATATATTCATTTTACATTTTGAATATTATAAAATTTTAATGTGACCCTGAAAGTACGTAAATTCAGAAGTTTTTCTAAATATATATGTTTTCTCTCTCATTGTTATCATTCTACACATGCAACCTTAAAAAGCAACATGGCTCTGAACTACCAATATTTTAATTAAATTTTATTAAAGGTATAATTACCTAGGCTTAAAAATGAAATCCATATAAAATATAAACTCCAAATACTAAAGACAGTATTCCTTTCATTTAAAATAAAGAACAAATAGTTTTTATTTCTGGGTAAAGTATATATAGTGAACACATATATACATGGATATATGTGAGAGAATATGTACATATATATGTGTGTGTCTTCTATTATTGAAAACATGTACCACTCGGAAAAAAATTAGCATGATGAAATACACACAACTCTACATTATATCAGACGCCAAAAATTAGAAACAGTAGTGTTCCAATAGCATCAGTACCAGCAAGAAGATCACCAACAGCTAATCTGGCAGAAACATCAGAAGCTGTATGTGTTTAAATTAAGAACAATTTAGCAGCCTGGTTTCTCTAAACCCACAAATACTAGTGTAAATCAGCATAAGTCAATCTGAATTTAGTCCACTGCTATCTTCCCTCTAAATTTAGGATTACATTCCACTAGAGTTTCATGAAGAATTCCTCTTAAATTTACTGTATTCCTCTGTGCTTGGAGCCATCTGTGTAACTATAAATGGTGAGCCACATCTGGCTCCATTTTCTCTGTAAGGGCTGTGTGTATGATTAGATCTGCATATGAGAACAGTCTTTGAGAACTTTTTTTTCTTTGAAAACTTTTTATTCATAAAAAATGTTTTCATATATTGCCTACAGTGACAACTGAGGGGGGGGACTATAGTTGATCTTTGTGCACATTTCACTGTTACATTATGTTGCAGGAGTGCTGCGATGTCAGTCTATGATCTGCATGGTGGGAAGTTCAAAACCACCAGCAGCTCTGCAGGAGAAAGCCTGGGCTTTCTACACTCTTAAAACAATTATAGTCTCGGAACCCACAGGGAATTGCTATGAGTCAGCACTGAGTTAATGGCAGTAAGTTTGGATTATTTATTATTTTTTATCTATCTATCTATTATTATTATTATTTAGTTAAGGCCTAGTGAAAATTAAATACATGTTTACAGAAAGTCCACTCTCTTAAGGTCAAACGATGCCCAAAATGACACAAGCGTTTGATTTCTGTGAAGCGTGAAGTGCTCAAAGTTGACTGAAGGACCTCCGATGAGTCTAAAGAGACTGTGGAGCACAGGTGCTGACTTTACAGAAATGGAGCACAGTAAATAGGATTGGCTAGCAGCATTTTTGGATACACTCTGTGGATACTAGATGATTAGCACTACTAAAAAAGAAAATCACCCTATTTTTAAAAGGTGTATCACATGAAAAAAAAACGAGACTTTTTGCATCGGAAAGTGGATTATGGTACATGTAGTTAGGTTAGTTTCTAACACCGTAGTTGCCGTATATATTCGTGCATAAGCCAAGTTTTGAAGCACATTTTTAATGCTGTTTTTGTGGTAAAATTAGTGCCTCAGCTGATATTAGGATCAGTTTATAGTCGAGTATATATGGTAATCTCTCTTTTTGACCCATTTTAAAGTTGTCCTAATTTTTATTATTTTGTTTTCTTTTAACTAGGATTTTTATGTCTTATTTTGTTATTGTTGTTACCTTTGCTTTTTGTTTGTGTGTCTTATGGTCTATGTAATCCGGGATGGGTGATCTATGGAGGCGCTAACTGGATTAATAGTTCTTTGGGGCTATAGTAGGTTAGGGGATGCAGGGATGAACTGGAGAGCTAATAACAAGGAGTACAAGAAAAAAAGAAAATGCTCCGAAATTGACTGTGATAATGACTGTACAACTCTTCTTGATATGATTGAACTATTGAATCATAGGTTTATAAAATATATATATTTAAACAACACCAAAATTCTAAAATGAAACTTTTTTCTTACCGGCATCAGATCACTGTTTCTCAGGGAGTTAACAATTTAAAACCACCTTCAACGGACTTTCTGGGCCCAAACTCAAATAAACTCAATCAGGATTGACTGGCAGAGTGATGAAACCTACATTTTAATAAGTTTTTAGATTACTCATATACATTATAGTTGAAGGATCAGTATCTGTAACAATCACATGGCCCTAAAACTGGACTGACTCCAAAAAGGGGGCAGAGATGTGCAATAATCTATCATACTGTTTCTCTCTGATCAAATATCAAAACCAAAACCCACCTTGCTACCTCTGAGTGGATTCCTATTCATAGCAACCCCGTAGCACAGAGTAAAACGTGTCCCTTTTGGGTTTGGGAGGAGGTGATCTTCACAGAGCAGAATGGCTGGTGTGTTTGAACCACTGACTGTGCAGGTAACAGCCCAACTCACAATACAACATGCAGCAAGTGCTCCTCCTTCATCAAGCAGAAAGATTCAATTGCAAGAAATCTATTTTCAACCTTTACATTTCATAAATATCTATATTATTTATTGGCAGTGTATCAAAATGCTTTAGCATATTAAAAACAGCACATGCCAAATACTAACATGAGGGTTTTATCTCACCAGATGATTCTCTAATGTCATATTTCAAGTCATAAACACACTCAGAATTTCATTTGAAAAAGATGAGATGCAAATCATATCTTCCCCTGAAAACCAGCCAATTTTCAATAATAAACAAATACTCTCCTTTTACAAACATTCTATCACCTGACTAAGCGACAGGGAGTAGCTGTAGTGTCTGAGGAATACTGGCTGTCAGCAATGATGCATAACAACGCCCTGAACCCCAACACTGGAAGGATTCTTCGGGAGGATGCCTTTCGTAGGGTTTCTTCAGTGATTCTTTAAACACACTACATACCTGGCTATGCTTTTCAGGTTAGGTTGCGGACTTTTATATTTGTGTTTGCTATTATGTATCTTTGCTAGATGTTGAATTATAATGACAGTAAATGTTCTGACATACATTATACACACCTCACACAAACTTCAAACAGAAGTAGCATAATGAAGTCTCTGTTTTACTGTGATAGAAAACAATAATAGCTTAAGCACAAAAACATTAAACAAATGAGCAGCAGATACCAAGGGCTCAAGTAGAAGGCAAATGTTTTGAGAATGATGATGGCAACAAATGTACATATGTTCTTGACACAATGGATGGATGTATTGATTATAAGAATTGTATGAGCCCCCCCAAAATGATTAAATTAAAAAAAAACATTAACCAAAAAAACCCTCTAAAGTTAGATTTACACTCTTAGGTAGTTTTCCTATATGGAAAAATAAAATTTTTATGATGATAATAGAAATATGAATAAAGTTCAACTTTCCCAAAATTTCTTTTGGGACGTAATCCCAGTCAGGCTTGATGCTTTCTATTCTAACAAGGTATGTTGAGAAAAGTTTGAAAATGGGATGAAAGAGTAAATCAAGAAGTAGTGGTTAGATTATACTTTTTGTTTCATTTACAGTAATAAATAATTTGAAATTACAAGCTGGTAAAGATAAATTTCAATCAATAAAAATTCCCTACTATCCCATTATTGCATGAATGTTTCCCTTTCATAGAGACAGTGTCCAGTGCAATTACTTCTCTTAAGAAGTAGTGAAGCATAAGGGTAAAAATAACAAGTTTTGAGCCCAAAAGGAATGGCAAAAGACTGAAGTCTTGGCAATGCCATGTGAATCTACTGAAGTCTATTTATTTTTTAAGTCTCAATTCCCTCATCTATAAAATATGGGATAAAATAAGTTGCACTATGATCTGTACACTGACATTTTACTTTGTCAAACACATAATTATTACTCACATGTATGCCAGTATAGATCAATGCTTTATTCCATGGAGAGCATAATATGAAACAGGAACCACTAATAATCAGTAATAAATACCGTAGATAAAATTAATCAGGGCTGAAGGAATGGGGTTGGGGGTTGGGGTGGGGAATCAGCATAAAATACTGGAGACCAAATGATCTGTAAATGGATTGAAGACCAATCCCACATGAATATTTTAGTTAGTCTACTCTTGCTGGAGAATCCAAAATACTATTTTAAGTGGTATCTGAACTTGCAGTCAGTAACTCTTAATTTAAGGAGAGCAAACAGCTGTGCCCTGGTAGTATAGTGGGTTACATACTGGGCTGAGATTTGTATGGTCAGCAGTTCAAAACCACCATAAACAGTTACAGTCTCGGAAACCCAAGCGGGGTCACTATGAGTCCACATGGACTTGATGGCAGTGAGTTTGGTTTGGTTTGGTGCAAAAGCAGTTACTAGTTACTACTAGTAGTAGGTAAACAGCAGAGATGGCAGTATAAATTTGAACATTAATTTAGAAATCTTTTCAAAGTAAACCAAAATAAAGTCTATTCCCACATTCTTTGGCTATAATTTGCTTAAATTAGAAAATTAAAAAATTAATTAAAACATCTATCTTTAGCTCAGAAGATGAGTTTGTGATGTTCTACTGTCTGAACAATATAAGCAGATGTTGATCATCAGCTGTAACATTTTAACATACTCGAAGTTTTCTTTGCTATAAACATGTATTAATAATATACATAAAGATGTTCATATTCATAAAGATGTGAAAATATATACACTTGCAGATATCTGTATTACTTGATCAAATTTAGCTTTGGAGTAGAATTTCATTTCTAACATTACCAGAAGGGACCAATTTCTAAAATACCATAATTATGAAGATTAGGGGGAAAATGGAAGCAGTTTAAAGAAAGTTATCTTGATATACAGATGCTTGTGCTTCTCTTTATACAACGAACATACTCAATTTTGTAAGCCAACACCTTAGCATTCCCTCAGTAAAACCTCTCTGCTAACAGGCAGGGTAGTTCAGTGGAAGAAAGACAGTCTTGCCAAAACTAAAAGTACCTCTATTAGTCATAGTTTTAAGACCTTACTTAGAAAAGTTATTTAAACCAATTTTATCTTCCTTGTCTATAAAATGGGCATTCAAAATATCTACATGTTAAGGTTTTCTGGGGAATTTATAATAACGTATACAGAGTACCTAGCATAGTGCCTGTTAGCTTTATGTACAGCTCTTATGTGCAGCAAAGGGAAATTGTTTTCTTAGTAGTGATAGAAGACTGCTCCCGTTAAGGAACTTAATAGTAATACCTCAAAAGGGAGCTTCAGTTTCTGTTACTATACAGACAAAGGGAGTTTGGTGGGGGAGTGAGAGTGAGAGTGGGAGTGAGAGTGAGAAAGAGTGAGAGTGAGAGTGAGAGAGAGAGAGAGAGAGAGAGAGAGAGAGAGAGAGAGAGAGAGAGAGAGGGAGAGAAACATAGGAGTTTATTCCAAACTAAATGTATTTAAACATGTCTCTGCGATCAGGCATGGCGGCACATAAGTTCTCTCAGGAAATACACTTAGGTCTCGTTATACTTACTCTCATTGAGTCAATGCCAACTCACAGTGACTCGATAGGACAGGGAAGAACTGCCCCTGTGAGTTTCTGAGACTATAAATGTATGGGAGTGGAAAGCCCTTTTCCCCACAAGGCAGCTGGTAGTTTTGAACTGCTGAACTTGAAGTTAGCAGCCCAATGTGGAATCAGTGTAACACCAGGCTCCATTAAGTCTAATTAAAGTACCTTAAAAAAGTGATAATAAAAAAGTGCTGTGCAAAGATCAGCTAGTTCAAAAAGTAGACTTTCTGTCATTTTGATGCATTTCTATAATGAAAATTACAGAAACTTTATATTTATCTCTTACCATTTTGCTGACTTTTATTGATTTGAGGCAAATATATACCCAAATTTATTTTCTCCTAAGCTTCTAATCTTGAATTCTCTGTGTGATATACCTATCTCTATGGATCTATGTTAATTTGACGTGAACATAAACTGAATATTAATCCCAGTAAATCTGTTTCATTCATGAAAGCATTACTTCAGTAATACATATAAAGGTAGTCAAAAAGTTCTTAGAAAGTAAACCTCAAATGTAAAGACAATGCAGACTGACCTAGAGAGAGGTAGATAAGAAAGGTCGAGTAAACCTAATTAACCAAGATTGAAACTAATGAAGATGATTTTAGGGAATGAGTTATAATGGGGACGAGTCTTATATTTCCTAATATCATCCAGAAAACAAGGTCAATCTAATGGGTTCTCCTGGGCCGGTTAATTTCAAGGCAGTAAGGTCAACTCAGAAGGTTACTGAGATTGTTCTTCAGGATTTAAAAGGCATCATCATTATTGATAGATCTTACCAAAGGATAGGATGGTCATGTGGCTTATTATTAAGGAAACTTAAACCTTGAACTGAGGAATTCTTTTTCATCACGACATTATAGCTGCTGATCCTTCAAGGACAGGTTGTCCTATGAGGATTTCAATGGAACCGTACCCCAGGTACCTCAGAGTGCCATATTCTTGCCCTTCAGGTCCCTTTTTTTCACCAAACTCCTAGATGATTTCAAAGGAATAAGAGTGGAGTCCTCTGAGGATGCCAAACTGTAATTTTGATGGGTGATAAACGGAAGGGTAGAGAATTCTCTGGGAAGGGTAGAGAGGTAGGAGCACCACCGTTAGACATGTATAGACCTAGAAGGTGGATTGATCAAGAAGCAGTAGCTTTACATTTTTTATATTTTTGTTTGGTGTCTAGGATTTTGTAGTAATCTATTTTCACTTCCTCTCGTGCACATCTGTGAATTTTCCCTTGTTTTCATCCGTTGTGGTGGTATTTCTGTTTAATCAGTAGTAGAGGTTCACATCAAATGTGTGGCTGTAACAGAACTCAAAGAAGAGAATGAGAGAACACATGGAACCATGTTTTTACCTGTTATATAGTTGATCATAATTTTCCTTTAAAAGTTCTCGCTCCTTTTCTAAATCATTAATTCTATCCTGCAGCTAAAATGAAGAGAAAATTACAGATTAGCTGAGTATTGCATCATGCCACATCAAGGTTAAAAAAACATATGAGCAGAGTCTAACATGTTTCAGTTTTTATTTCTAAATTGTAGCCGCTAAGTAGATCATTCATACAGTCTGTAGTTAATTCAAACATTGATTTTTCCAAGTTGCTAAATAAACTTGAAATTAATATTCTTGTTTTAATTTAGTAGAAACGTATGTATTGCATTACGGCAACATGTGTCAGAACTCAATAAAGAATGTATTAAAAGGTTGCTATTAAGTCAGTGGAAACATAATATTTTTTACTCTTCTACCTCCATGAATTTGTTCATTATATTCATTCCACATTAATTTCTACTTGGTCCATAAAGAGATAAAAGGCTAACTATTTGTGGTACATGGTGTAAACAAATTGTAAGAGCCACTATGTACTCGGAGGACAATTTCTCAGGTTAAACTGGAATTTACAAATAGCCAATTGCAACCTGATAAATTAAAACAATAAGAAAATTATTTACTTAATAGTTTTAGAGATATTAGAAATAAACCTAGGATAATAATTATATCTTATGACTAAATTGTAGATGTGAGTACACCAAAACTTATTTAAAATTTTATCCACAAGTACATTGTGCAGTTATAACTTTTTCCTATGTTTCAGACTATTCTTAAAATTTACCTCCAATCTCAAAATTCTATTCTGATCCTAGTAAGAGACACCATAGAAAGATAAAAGATTGTACCAAGATCAGGACTGTATGTATATTACTTCAGTTCCATTTTCTACAGATTACAGAAAAAGATGGCACTGGCAGGGAATATGAACAGCAATAGTAAGAAGATGAATTTCAAACAACCTCTTTTGGGGAGTTCAAAACAACTAGATAGTTTCACAAAATTGTTGATGTTGCAAAATATCAAAAATTCCTTCTTTTTTACTAAGAGGTCTGGTTCCTATCATTTTGTTTGAGTATTTCAACTGACGAAAGCCGGTTCAGAAAGTAAGTTCCATAAGTAATCTGAATCAGTGTGAAAATGTTAGGGTTTATTTTGGTTCAAGAGTTTTTAATTTCCTAAGTATCTTCAAGCATGGATTTGCTGTTCACACACTACGTGAGCGATGCAGCTTTGTTGTGCTAACTGTGCTGTAGCTGATCATTTAAAAATACATATTGATATATGAAGTCTCGGTTTTCTTTCTTTTCAATCAGCCACTGACAGTTTTTAATGCACAGATGTCTGAACTCTTGGGGAGCTTACCTCTTCGATTCTTTTTTCAGAAAATGCTACGGAATGTAATTGCTTCTCAAGATTGCAGCATTTCAGACGTTGCTCTTTAAGCTGCATATTTAGCTCGTCTCCATTCGCCATCAAAGCATCATGGCTGATCCTTAGCGTTCTTTGCTTCTATCAAACAGTAAGACAATTTTAAAAAATCATTTTTGGATAATGCTTTAAATAAACGATTACAACGCGTCAAGTATAGTTACTACTAAAATTCTCAGTATAGGATTTATTCTTTACATCACAAATGAGGGCTCCATGTTTTTAAGACATGTTTCTGATTTTAATGGAACAAGAGGAAGAAAATACAGGGCTATCTAGATAGTAGCTCTCATTATGCAAAGCATTTTGACTTTTCTTTTCTCCTACCCTCGCTTGCTGATAGTGACCGCTCTCAGCAATTGTCCGTGTTCTCTGTGTGCTGTGGCTACAGTGGTTATCGTGCTGTCTGCAGAGGCTGCAGCGTGGGCCAAAAGAAAGGCCGATCACAGACATTAATGAAAACTGAAAGAATGTGCCACCATACTGGATGAACTGTCTTGGACGGTTAGCTCTGAATTTTAATACAAGTAACTCAAATTTTTCAAAAGAGTAAATAGTTAAAATCTTGCTTTTCAAAATAAGCTTTTTAAGAGAATGATCTGATTTCAGTTTCACATACTTAAAAACTACATACTGCTTGTGTAAATTTATAAAACGTCAATTACCAGTACGCTAGATCATTTTTAAAATGGCTAGCTGGCTACATTACTTAATGCTTTACCAGCTATGAAAAGGTTAACTTTAAACTTAAGTTCTACTAAGGTTCTTGTTCACGTATTTAAAATGAATATGGCTGTTGAGCTCCTTTGAGTCAGCGTCTTAGAAGTCCTGACATTGCTACAGACACTATCTTTAATCACCTCTCTCAGCTTCTGACCTCATGCTGACTGTTGTGGCCTGGTCCTCTCAAAGGCCAGCTATGCGAATTCTCAAAAGAGGTACCTGGGCTACAGGAGATAGTTGTTACGGATGAAATTGAAACAAAACACCTGGAATCAATGTTAAATGGAAATTAAAGTGACAAGAGACTGTCAAATCATTTTGGCAGTAGGTTTTTGTAATTCCTTATTTCTACCTGCAATAGTGCAACTCTTTCCTCACTTCTTCAATTTCTCACATGCACATGAAAGGCAGTTATTACTTGGCATTAAGGAGGTTCCTGCAGGATGCAAATTCTATCCAGAGTATGCCCTAAAAATATTTATCTAATTCAATAGTGAATTTAGTCTTCAAATGGTCTTATTTTCTGCATCACTTTATTGTTCTCCTTATCTCAATACTTCAAAGAAAGGGCTGTGCCTATGAATTCTGCTCATCTGGAATGTTTTGGAGTTCATTACTTCCAGAACCCATGTTAATTATGCAGTGCCAATAAATGGGAGCGCTCGGATGCCCCATTCCTGGGGGGGCGGGGCGGAATGTACTATCCTTCTTAAGGAACCATGGGGGTGGTGGTGGTGGAGAGGTGTGTGTGTATTTCATTCTAGTTAACATGAATTGCTAATGTTTGAAATAAATACATCAATAGTTCCCATTAAAGATACTAAAATATTTTTCTGATAATGGTAGCGACAAAACAAAACAACAAAGAGCCTTATTCAACAATTGTCTCCAAAAGATAGAATTAACAGAATATGATTACTGTCCTCCATAACACTGGTCTACCTTAGATATTTTACAAAGGTTTAGAATTGAAGATATATGTACACAGTCACCGAACTGTCAGTACTATGAACAGATAATGAATTCTGATAAAAGGAGATAAAAAAATTTTTCTTGCCATGAGATGATTTAAGATAAACGTGTTATTTTAATGATGACACAAATATTCAAAGTCTAAGCAGTTATTGCTTTAGTTATTCAGCTATAAATAACAACTATATGAAGTCAAATTCCATAAACCCAACAATCACAGAAATTACATCTTAGTGTGAAAACAATTTTACTTTAAGAAAACAAACAGCTTAAATGCTAGTTTTGAATTCTTGATATTTGTGTATCATCATAGTAAAATAAATGATCACAGTACAGTACCTCTTGAAGCTGAATAAATTTTCCTTCCATTACTGAAAGAGCATTGCTTTTCTCCACTAGTTGCTTATGAAGCTTAATCATTTCTACATTGTCCCGAATATTTGACCTTAGAAGTTGTGTTTAAGAGAGACAGAAGGAAAAAAGGCAAGGAAAAAAGAATTCAATGGTGGAATCACAAGTTTTCATTTCATGTTAAATAGAAAATAGGCACATATTTGTGCATCAGTGGCTGAGTCTTTTAGTTTATTATATACCTAAGCAGATTTGTTATTTTAAACCAGTCAATCGTTATTTTGAACTTTTGAAAAATGCACAGACTTTCATTTTGAAGAAAGCCCCCAAACTTGATGACTGTGTCATCTCCATCATGATCGATAATACAGCCTCCTAAAGGATGTCACGAAAGCACAGCAAGGGTTCTACTAACCCTACTGCTTCTCTGTAAATGAAAAATACACAACGCACTCATTCCTCTTCCCACCACACCCTCGGAGCAGATGGCATCATAAGATTACCATTTATTGGAGTTTCCTCTTCGAGTTTAAACTTTTCAAAATATTCCCCCCACTACCACCAAAAAAAGTGACTTAGCATTTTATACTAATAATGCCCAACGCTGGCATTTAAATATGTTGCAGATGTGCCTGAAGCTGCTAGAGATCAGTTGACATCCACAGGGTATATGGAAACCCTATAGCTACAATACTATTTTGTATTTTTCCTACTGAGATGAAAGCAATGTAGAATTTAACAGGAAGATCTTGTTAAAGGTTAATCATAGATCTAAATGAATACCTTTTTCAAAGCACATTATTTTCCTGACAGAGAAAGGCTCCCTAATTAAATCTACTTCACATTCAAAAACATTTTTTAAGTTGTCAAGCTTGGCTTTAGACCTAATTTATAAGAAAAATAGTGTAAAAAGCTTAAACTCAGAAAACAATTTCATTATTTAAAGTGAGTGATTTTTCTTCTAAAACTTATCTAGCGTACACATATTGGAAAAATTGTCACAATGCCCTACTGGAACCAGAAAATGTACTACAAAGCTCACACATCTGTATACCAGCTGAGGACTTGAAATGCTTAATTTTCTTCTTTGATATTTGAAAGTTCATTGTATTTTGGCATTGG
The DNA here is from genome assembly GCF_050624435.1 of Tenrec ecaudatus. NCBI lineage: Eukaryota > Metazoa > Chordata > Mammalia > Afrosoricida > Tenrecidae > Tenrec > Tenrec ecaudatus. The sequence goes on from NC_134547.1 coordinate 44,508,607, forward strand.
ACAGTTAGTTGTCCTCACAGAGAGATAAACTAGCACAAGAACCTGGGTCATGTCCAGAATCTCATCCTTGTTTATCTTCTGTGTGAGGACAACTAACACGGTCTTAACACAATATTAAAGTAATTATGTGTTTATAACATATTAGCTAGTACTTCTGAGTCTATCAGGACACGCACTATGGTTACCTTCAGTATTACCTTTGCTTGCTAAAAAAAAATTGAAGCATGGAGACATACATTTTAATAAAGTCTAAAGAAAATATTCTAAGTTTCCCCAAAATTTAGAAGTTAAAATATAACTTTCTTATTTTCCCTAGAATGCTGAGCTTGACTACTCAATAATAAATGACATTTATTAACATGGATGCAAAGAATATGATTGAAATAATTTAAAATATTTTCTGCTCTTTTCAGTTGTCCTTGGTATTTTATTTTTCTTGCATTTACATGTTAATATTTTCATTAAAACACAGATATATTTGAATAATCACTGTTAAGAAAAAAAATTTAAGGGCCAATAACCCAATTGTTCATCTATCACTCACTGCCATTGAGTTGATGCTGACTCATAGCTACCCTGTAGGACAGGTAGAAATGCCCTCTGTGAGTTTCCAAGACAGTAACTCTTTATGGAAGTAGAAAACTCCATCTTTGTCCCGAGAAGCAGTTGGTGGGGCTTTGAATTGCTGACCTTGAGGTCTGCCCAATGTGTAACCACTATGCCACATGGGTTCCTATTCAGTCATCTAAGGTTATAGAAATATTGCAGACAGATTTTAATTTTCTTTGTACAGCAAAATGAACTAAGCATAATTCCAAAACAGTCAGTGGCTTAAATGGTAGATGCCTTCACGAATATTTTCCAATTAAAATGATAAAGTTATTAACAGGTAATGACATTTTTATTTTAATAATGCCCCCAAAGTGGGCATACATACAACTTAAGTACTTGTAAATAGTAAGTCAGTGCTCTATAGATTACAACTATTCCATGCACAACCTGCGTGTTTCAACCAATTCAACAGTTCCCACAGATACAATTTGTGTCACTGATTACATTCTTCAAGTGTGTAATCATTCTCGTTGCCTGTTTGGAGTTGGTCCTCCTTCATTAACATAAACACAGCGCCTCTTAAGGTTCTTAACAAAACTTTCAAATTGCTGTTTTCAATTTTATCCCATATATAATTCTTAAAAGAGCAGTGCTCGTGGGGTCCATGGGTGACATTTTCTACTAATGAAGTGACATTATTATTTGGATTTGAGATGATCTCAGGGGTATTTTGGGGTTTAAGGTTTAACAATTATTTGAAAGCAACAGTGTCATGACTCCCGAAAGTACACTAGAATTTGAGATTCTGTTCTGCACTCCCCCCCCACCTATTGTTTAGGATTCACCTATGGAATCTGTGATTAAAATGTTCCATAATGGTAGCTGAACGCCATGTAGTTCTTTGGTCTCACGATAAGAGAGGAAGCGGTACATGAAGGCTAGCTAATTCAGACCCACACTCCATATTCTTACTGCTGACTTTCCCTCCTTTGCTGCTCCCGGTTAATGGAGTCCAATCACCGAGTCTCCGAGGGCTATTCTCCAGCTGCTGCGAGAGCCCAAGCACTATGTAAAGAGGACATTCTTACACCACTTACCTGGGCTGCCCCTTGACACTATGACTTTTAATCTCCCAAACAAGGAACCAAATCCCAGGAGATTTTTGGTTTGGTTATACATAAGCAATTTCAGCAGCGGCTTGGTTTATTTTGGTTGCACAGTTTTGCCGTATACTTTTTACAGTTGGATAACTTACTGAGAGAAATTATAAGAATTTTCAGTACCACTCTACTCTTAATTGATTTTTTTCCTGCAATATTAGTACCTTTCTTCCCTTTTGTCCCCCTCCCACTCCTGATACCCCATAGTAAAATTTGGTCTCTATACATTTGTCTATTTTTATAATTTTAGATACATGAGCATATACAGTATTTGTCCTTTCATGATTGGCTTACTTTGTTCAGCATGATATCTCCAAGCTCCCGCCGTATTGTAACATATATCGAACATTTATTTTTTCTACTGGCTGAGTAGCATTCTGCTGTATGCACGTACTATGTTGTGTTTACCCATTCATCTGTTTGTGAACATTTGTTTTCACCTTTGGGCTCTGAATAGTGCTACAATAAACATTGCAATACAAACTTTTGAGTCTCTACTTTCCAGTGTTTTGTGTATGTACTTAAGAATGGAACTACTGTCATATGGTAGTTCAAGTTTTAGCTCTTTGAATAAGCATCACACTGATTCCCACACCACCATACGATTCTGCATTCTTCCCAGAAATGGTAAGGGTTTCCAGGGCCTTAAATCTTCAGCAACAATTGTTATTTTCTCTTTTTTGTAGGAATCTTAGCCATCCAAATAGGAGTGAAACAGCATTCTTTCTGGTTTTGATTTGAATGTCTCTTGATAGCTAATGATGTTCAACATATTTTCATGTTTGGTGAACATTTTGAGGGTGGATGGACATTTCCTTGGTGAATGGTGCATTCAAGTCCTTTACTCATTTTATGACTGAGTTACATTTTGCTGATAAATATAGAAGTTTTATATTATTGCATCTTATTTAATTCTTTTTGGATATATGGTTTCCAAAGATAGTATCCGAGGCGACAAACTTGTCTTTTCACTTTTTTTGGTAGAATCTTACGGTGGAAAAAAATGTATTTTTCGTTAGTATCATTTATATATTTTGTCTTATGTTGTCTGTGCTTTTGCTATATATTTATCAATCCATTGTCAAAAGCTAGGCCTGACAGTGTTGTCCCTGTTTCTTTTCAAATAGTTCTGTGGTTTCGGTTTGCACATTTAGATCCTTAATCCATTTCCAATTAATTTTTGTGTATGGTGTGAGGCACAGAGCAAGTTGTATTGTTCTTCATGTGGAAATCTAAATTTCCTAACATCATTTATTGAAAGGTCTTCTCCTTGTCAGAAACCAACTCACCATGGATGTGTGGTTTAATAATTACTGTTTAAGTGTCAGTTTTCCATGGGAGAAACAACCAAATAGATGTGAAGGGACGTGGATGTAGTGGAGACTCAAACAATTCCTCTTAGAAGGGCCACACAGAAGGGATGAAAAATCCCAGGTGTGGTATAGCACTGATGAACCGCATAACTATCCTCTAGTTCTTTCTATGTCCTACCCTTACTATTATGTTTTTTATTTGTTTTACCTCATTAATCATGTTACATGTATGCATGCTCATTTGCATATTTAAGATTGTTGAGTACAGGAAAGCTAAGATAGCTAATCCTTCAGATACATTATCAGGAGTGATGGTTCTCTGGGAGTATGGGAAACGAAGGTGGGGGAGGGGGACAAATAGGGAGCTGATGGTACTGATAACTGCATAATCCCACTTGATGGGATGGAACAAGAGAATTGTATGTGAATGGATCTACTGGATCATGTAAGATATGGAAAAAATTTTATAGGAAAAAAATGAGGAGGGTTCTTGGGGGGTAGGGTGTGAGAGGGAGGGGATAAAGGGGTAGCTGCTATCAAGAGTTCAAGAAGAAAGAAATGTCGTGAAACTGATTGTAGTAGCAATTGTACAAGTCTGCTTGAGGTGACTGAACTTTGGAATGTTTTAATATCTGTAAGACATCCCAATAAAATGATTCAAAAGAATTGCTGCTTTCAATATGATTACTCAATGCAAAGAAGTCCCAAATCCTCACAACTGCACATGTAGGTAACATCATTATAAATGGAGAAAAGATTGAAGTTGCCAAGGATTTGATCTTGCCTGGATCCACAATCAATGCTCACAGAAGCAGCAGTCAAGAGATCAAAAGATGCATTGCTTTAGGAAAATCTGCTGCTCTTTAGAATACTGAAAAGTGAGGATGTTTCTTTACGGACAAAGGGGCATCTGAACCGAGCCATGGTATTTTCAATTACTTCGTATGCATGTGAAGAAAGTTGGACATTAAAGGCCAGAGTGTTCCTTAGAGGCAAGAATGGCCACACTTCATCTTACATACTTTGGACATGTTGTCAGGAGACCGCAGTCTCTGGAGAAGGACAACATGCTTAGTAAAGTGGAGGGGAGTGAAGAAGAGGAAGGCCCTCAATGAGATGGATTGGCACAGTGGCTGCAATAATGGGTCCAATGAGAACAATTGTAAAGATGGTGCAGGACTGGGCAGTGGTTTTTTGTTGTTGTGGTGGTGTATAAGGTTTCTATGGATTGGAACCAACTTGATGGTACCTAACTACAATATCAACATACAAACTAGTGAGGAGCCCTGGTAGCTCTGTGGGTTAAGCATTTAGCTGCTAGCTACAACGTTGGTGATTAAAACCTACCAATCATTTTGTGGGAGGAAGATGAGATGTCTTCTGCCATAAAGATTTATAGTTTCAGTAGCCTTATATAGGGTGATTATGAGTCAGCACTATCAGGGTAGTGGGTTTGGATATACAAAAGTGATTATTATGATTGTATATTTTCTGAGGATAATAAGACAAGCTGCTGGTTAGGTTGAAAGTATGAAGTTTATGGTGTAAAGTAAACAGAAGATAAAATCAGCACGGTGATGAATGTGGTCGGGTCTTTAGGAAAGTGTACAATGTATATCAACTCAAACCTGATAACCAATGTAATTTTTTCAATATACATAAAATATAGTGAAAGGACAAGGGTGGGATTGAGAGAAAATCAGGAGCGAAAATGCAGTTAAAAGATGACTATTGCTAAAGTGGCCAGTCCCAGACCTCTATGCAAGCGGAGGAAAGCCCAGATTGGGTTATTTTCAGAAACAGATTCAGGATTAATTTTATGTGCAGGAAGATGTTCAGTGACCTCTACTCAAGATTTTCTTGCCCCAATCCACAGCAATATGTCAATAATATAAAATCTTCAGGATGATAGCATTTAAATAGAAAAACCTGTGCAGGGTGAACGCTGACAGCCACTACCCGATGCATACACTCTGCATCACACATGGTGAAATGACTGGTAAACAGAGAGCAAGCAGCCCAATTAAGTACTCGGCAAAAATACACTTCTCAAGTTTTTCAACAAGGATTCTGAAAACACTGAACACTCAAGTTGGAAAATGTAGTTTCTTTTCTCTCTTTTTAATGAAAACACAAATAAAGATTGAGAATTATGATCACATCTAAAACTGTGAGAAGAGTTGGCCCATCTTTAGGTTAAAAACAAACTGAAATAAATTAGATTTCATGTTGAAAAAGTATTCCAGTTCAACAAATTCTGTGCCAAGTTTCTCTCATATAATTTGAAACAGTCAAGTAATAAACTCTGAAAAAGGAATTTCTAATGGAAGCCTTGAAAAACACTTGACTCCAGTTTTGCTACTGGAGAGTCAGAAACTTAAAACCTCAGACACACTGGAGAAGGAAATGCATTTCAGTGAAGCTATGTAATGTATAGCCCAAGATGAAAGCTTAGAAGCACCAAAACCTCTGTTCTAGTGAAGACTTCGTAAACTTCTATCTCCAGACACAATACCTTACTGACATTTCATTCTTCACGATCATGAAGATGATGAAAGTTAGACGACTTCTTCAATTCCGAGGCTGAGTCACTATGATACAGTGCTCAGTGACATTTGGAAAAAAAGCCCTGGGAGCACAGTGAGTAAGTACTTGACTGCTAACTGAAAGGTGAGCAGTCTGAACCAACCAGCCGCTGTGCAGAGAAAGATATGGAAGTGTGCTTCCCTAAGGATTCATCTTGGAAACTTCCTGGGGCAGTTCTACTCCGTCTTACAGGATCACTAAGGACTGGAATCAACTTGTTGGCAATGGGTTTGGTTTGGGTAGGAGAAAGCTTTTGCACAGAAGATATGCTATGGGGTTTTGGGAAGTCCCTAGGTCAAATATTTATGAGTTAGAAATATAAAGGCTCTTTGTAATTGTTTAAGCTGACTAAATTTAAGGGACAAACTTGACAACAATCTTATTGCTACAGAAACCTCTGCCCCCCCCAAATGACCATCATTTGGGATATTATTAAAAAACGCAGCTCATTCATAATTCTTCCAAGAGATACACATATAACACTAGCAGGGATACCACTTCTGAATAGGGCTACAGAAGGTTACTGGTCAGTCGAATGAGGTAGGCGAGAAAAGCCCATTTGGAAGGTAATTGTTGTGCTATAAACTGGTACTTGAATTCATAGATGAAAATAGTGTCCCCTGATTTAAGATTGTATAAAGCCCGCACTCCCCGCCCCAAACAAAAAAAAAAGGGCACGTTTCTGCTTACTCTGAGTGTTTGCTTGCTAGCTGGAAGATTTAGTGCTTTGAACCCTCTCCGAGGTACCTTGGAAAAGAGGCCTGGTGACCTTCTTCTAAAATGCCATGGCCTTGAACCCTGTGAAGCAGTTCTTAGCCTGACACATATGGTGTTGCCCTGAGTCGGAATAGATTCAATGGCAACTAAACAGCACCACCACCCAGAAGGAGATGGCGATAATTATGCTCGTATCCATACATGCAAATAATCACACTCAGATGTAAATGTAGGAAGCACTTTCAAGAACTGGGGACAGTAAGAACCCAAATCCTGGCTCATCTTCTTAAGAGTACTATTTTTGGAGGAAACAAGAATAATCAAGTTTAATTAACTGCAACTACAGATTTACAATGGTAGCACCAAGAATTTAGGAATTATATTTAATATTTCACAAGGCTCAGTGGGAAGTGTAGATTTAGCAACGATTAAATTGCAAAAGGAACTAAAATATTAATTTTAATGCTCAAACTATATAAGATCAGTGTATAGCATATGTTACTTAATAACTATCAAATGCAATTATCTAAGTCTTTGATTGAAACCATATATGGAAATTAATTGAATTAATAAATACCACTTGTTTGGTAGAGATAATCTTTCAAAGACAAGTCTCCATGGAGAATACTGCTTAAAGGTAGGAGAACCCACTTACTCATTTCAATCTTTTCATTTGGTAGTAGAGGGAGCTGAGATTCAGAAAAGTAGAGTTTTGCCAGAGTCCTTTAAATGGTGGATCAAGTTCTGGCAAAGATGAATTCTTCTGACTCTTCTAATTTGTTTCCTTCTTATAAGTCGTTCTTTAGAGTCAATTCTGACTCATAGGTAACATTATTCACGAAAGAATGAAACAATGACTAGCCCTGGGCCATTTGAGCCCTTTGTTACAGTAAGTGTGCCGATCCAGCTCATTGAGGGTCTTCCACTTTCTTGGCTGACCCACTATTTTTCTAAGCCTGATGTCCTTTCTAGGGACTGACCCCTCCATATAACATGTTCAATCTACCTGAGACAAAGCCTCATCCTCTTTGCTTCCAAGAAACATTCTGGTTGTACTTATAACAACACACAAGCTCTGGTCAGTTTTATTAAAGAAACATATTTCAAGATTCATTTTTCACCAGTCAGTTCTGGCCTGCTTCTTACGCTATCAGAATCACCTGGATCAATGATGGCCAGTGTGCACACTCTGCAGTACTTTCCTAATCGCCATGCCCAATTCCATGTTACGGCCACTGTAGACATGGACGCTGGTTTGGGCCAATGCGGTGTAGAATTCTATTTCAAATTTCCTCAAGGCCTGGCAGTTGTTGGCTGGGATGACCAGTTTCGTTTTGTCTTGGTGATCATCTTCAGGGTCTGCTTGCAGCCCAGCACACAGTTTCCTCTTCTCATAATGAGGTGGAACATAGAGTTGATGGACTCCAGCGGCTTTTTTTGTCTTCCTTGCAGTCACCATCTTTCTGTCTTAGGTGAGGAGGGCCCACAACCAAGAGCAGGCACCACGGTGGCCAGCAGGAGACAAAGGGCTGTACTTCTTTTAAGACTAATTTATTTGTTCTCCTGGCAGTCCATAATATGTATAGTCAGTATTTTTGGCCAATGTCATAATTTGAATGCATCCATTCTTCTTTGGTCTTCCTTGTACCTTATCCAAATTTCACATGCATATGAAGCAAGTGGAAATATCATGGCTTGGGGTAGATAGCCCTTAGGCCCCAAGGTGACATTTTTGCTGGTTCACATTATAAACAGGTATTTTAAGCGAAATTTCCCAATGCAATAGGTACTTTGATTTCTTGACTGCTGCTTCCATTGGCATTGCGTATCCAAGTAAATGAAATCCATGATAATATCAATGTGTTTTGCATTTATCATGATACCAAGAGGATTTTTGTTTTATGTTGATGTGTAATCCACACTGAGGGTTGTAGTCTTTGATGTTCATCAATACGTATTTCAAGTCCTCTTCCCTTTCAGCAAGCAAAGCTGTATCATGTGTATATTGGAAGTTTTCCTGCAATCCTGGTGCTGTATTCTTCTTCATCTACTGGATTATCTGCTCAGCACACAGACTGAAAAAGTGTGGGGAAAGAACAGAACCCTGACCCGTACCTTTCCTGACTTTAAGCCACACACGCTTCCCTATTGCCTCTTGATCTGTGTAAATGTTCTGCATAAGCACAATGAAGTGTGCTGGAACTGTCATTCTGCACAAGGTTATCCATGATTTGTTATGACCCACAGAGTTGAATTTCTTCATATACTCAATAAAGCAAAGGTAACCATACTTTTCCCATGCTTTAAAGACCTTTTGCTTTCTTCAGGTATGATGTCCCTGATGTTAGCTCATCTTCAGCTACTAGTATTGAATGCATCACATCTATTTTTAAACGGTCCCTAAATTCAAGTGGGATATACCAGTTCTTGTGGACTTGTTCTAATTTTCTTCAGCTAACAAATATACTAGTTAATATGATGATATTAATGGTGATAATTCAGTGGTTTATTGAAAATGCATAATGTCAAGTAGCTATCAAAGAGAAATCTTATTATACAATAGAAAAAGCTGGATTAAGAAAAATGATTTATGAATCTATATAATTTTTCTTGGAAAATTATAAACTATTCAAGACAAATAGTATGGGTTTAGTGAGTACATATAAAAACAGTAACAACTCACCCCTCTCTGCAGGTACGTTTACATGGCCATGACTGCCCTGAGTTCACCTGTCATTAAATCGGGGGTGGGTGGGGTGGGCAATCAGATACTCCCACAGTTTGCAGAGGGGCGTTCTGCAAACAACTGTTGATGGGCTGCACAAGGGTAGGGATCACTTTAGAATAAAGAAGCTTAAGCAAAACCACAAGTGCAATGCACGCTATCTGTTCCTACGTCAAATCAAATCGCAACGAAATAGTTATTTTTGAAATGGGCGATATTTGGATATGGACCATATAGTCTATGATGCTGTCACTGCAAAATGTCTTGAATGCGATGGCTGCACGGTGTTGGTTATGCGTACCTAAGTCTCATGGTTCATAAAAAGAATGAGAGAGAATAACAGCTTGCTTGTGTATTGCCATTGTTGTGTAGTTATTTCTGACTTAGATGGGCCTACTAGGACTGTGTGGAAAGGCCTATACTGTTCCCAATGCAGTAGTCTTTATGCAGACTGACACATCTGTTTCTGGTGGATCAGCTGGTAGGTTAAAACTGCCCACCCCAAGCAGCTGATTGCTGATCCTCTGCATCACCAGGGCTTCTCTGCTTGGGCATAGCTTATTGTACACGCAAAGAGGTGAAAGCTATGTGAGTGTTCATTTCACTACTCTTAAAACTTTTCTGTAGCTTTACAATTTTCCATGCAAAAAGTAGCTAAAAAAAAATCTTGATTCTGTGTATACAGGAAGAAGAAAGAACCTGTAAAACTAAGTTTCTTATTCTACCAGCTGCAAAAAAAAAAACAAACAAAAAACTTTCCATTATAAGAATTGACTTTCTATTGTCCACCAAAGGGGAGAAGACAAGTGAGACTATCTGAAACATTTATGGGTTAAATTTCCACCAGTGGGACATTCAATCACTCACATAATTTTTAATTAAGATGGTAAACACTCTAACATTTATTTAAAGAAAAACATTTAGTACAAACTAGCTACACATTTGGTGAGAGCGTAAATATTTTTGGAGTTGAAAAAGTCAATAAAAGGTAAAATCACTCTGACTACAATGCTTATGTACATATGTTCACTGGTTACTGCTTTGCATTTAATTTAAGACCTCCTTTTTAAACATTTAATTTAAGACCTCCTTTTTAATAAGCAGAAAATGTGCATTTTTATATTGTTTAAATTTTAATACGGATTTTTGTTCAAAACAACACAGACATTCAGGCTACTTGTAAATGATACAAGAATTTTTTGCTAATGAGGCATTATGTAGAACATATGCAAAAATTACAACTTAGTCTTCCAAAATAGACCACAACAACAGGAAAAAGCATGATTTTAATAAAAAAGAGCAGCACTGGGCTTTTACTTCAAAGCAATTAAGGGCTTTGGATAACCAAAAGTTTATGTCAAGCTGATGCCAAACCAAACTGGTCTATTAAACACATACTATGAAGAGTTTCTGTAAGAGTCTATGAAAAGGCACTCTGCCATCAATATCAAGTACTGCCACTCTGAAGAGCGAGCCACGCTAGCTTCATGTTTGCAACAAGAAGTACAACAGCCAGATCAGACTTCTAGAATTTCAAATTTGAAATAATGTATCCGTGAAAGAGACCTTTAAATATGTTTTCCATTTTGTGACTTTTCTCTACAGTAAATTATACCAAGTTACATATTCTCTCCAACATTTTTCCATTACTCTCAAAACATTTAGTGTTATACATAAAATATTGAGCTATGTGTAAACATAAGGGGAAGAAGGTCTTGACGCTCCTTTTTTAAGTTACTTCTTTAGATTTCAACACTGCATTTCAGGAAACAATATATAGTCACTACAGTTTTAAAGAAATGATATATATTTTTTCAATTTTAAAAATTCAGGGTACAAATGGATTTATTTCCTTGGCCTCTGTAAGAAAGTTCCTTTACCTGTAATAATAGTTTTGCCTTAGCTTCTAGTTTTTGATACAACAAAAAATAGTATGCTGTGGAGTGGCTGATAGGAGTTTCCCCAGGTGGAGCCTAGTTTAGTTGGCTTCAGGGACTTGAAACTATGTATATATGTTGATGTCTCTTGGTGTTCAATCAACATTGAGAGTTTAGGTCCTAAATATTCACGTCCCTTTGGAAAAGGAAACAGCCAACACTGTTCATTTTTAGCTATGGGAATGTGAGCCTTATAACTGGGAAAATAGTCCCTAGGAACCTTTACTCAGCAGGCGAGTGAAGCTGATGGCGATGGACCCAAGCATAAGCTTGGCAGAATTACTGTACATACTTGTGTATAAACCGAGTTTTTCAGCACATTTTAATGCAGTTTTTGTGGTAAAATTGGGTGCCTCAGCTGATATTCGGGTTGGCTTATCCTAAAGTATATATGGTACATTATTTTTATGCCTAGGCACTGTCTTAAATATGGATCCTGGCAATTTACAATGATTACTAAACCCAGAGTTAGAGTGTGGTCCATTGGCAATGTTTTTCAAAAGGAATGATTTACTCCTTGGTTTTCCAAGAAGGCTGAGTTCTTCCCAGGGGATCGAACATGTGTAACTCATATATTTAAGCTTGCAGGTTCAGATTACATCTTCTAATTTATATATCTTTCTCAAAAATAACCCATGTTTCTTTTGGCCTGTGCCCAGCAGGGTATGTAATTGTCATTAGATGTATACCAAACCAAACTCACTACCATTGCATCAATGCTGACTCCCAGCAACCCCCTGTGGGTTTCTGAGATTGTAACTTTTCTTTATGGGAGTAGAAAGCTCAGTCTTTCTCCCGGGGAGCTGCTGGTGGTTTTGAATTGCTGACGATGCAGATCACAGCTCAAAGTGTCCACGACTCCACCAGGGCTCCTCTACTGGACATATGGGGTTTCATTATACAATGATGTTACACCTCAATTTTTAGGAATAATATTAGGCAAAATAAATTAAAATATTTTATATCTCTAAATTATATATAGTTTTTTTTTGTATTTTTGGCACACTATAAGTTTCTTAAGTCTGACATTATGACTGTCTTCTTAGCCTGTTCATCTATTTCTAGACCAGGTTAATTTGTTTAAAAAGGGCTATACTGTGAATCTGAAAAGAAAAAACTAAAAACATGTATTTCATTTTAATAAATAAGAACTTAGCCGCCAAAACAAAGTATTGTACACATTAGAAAGGGGAAATTAATAGAATTAGTCTAGATTAAACAGTGATATTAAGAGAAATAAATGATCTAACAGCCCAAATGAAAAACAAACACACAAACAAACAAACAAACAAACACACTGTGAGTGAATTCTGACTCATGGAGATGCCGTGGGGATGGGTTGCTCTGCCCCTGTGGGTTTCGGAGACTGCAATTCTTTATGGGAGTAGAAAGCCTTGTCTTTCTCCTGTGGAGCGGCTGATGATTTCAAATTATTGCTATGCCACCAGAGCTCCAATGTATAAATCTCTTGGATTCTAATTAAGAATGGAAAAACACTTTGAGATAAGTGTAATATGAACTAAGGAATTGTTGCTAATTTTTTTACGTATGATAAGCCTAGTGGTTATACAAAAAAACCACCTCATTTCTTATTAGATAGGGATATATACTAAAATATTTAGGGTAAGAGGATATATCTTGGGTTAATGAAAGAAAAAGAAGGCAAGGGCCTAAATGAAATAACGTTGGTAAATGTGATGGATATATTTTAGAGATGCTTGATACAAACAAACAACAATACCACGAAGGGAAGAAAACAAATTAGGAAAAAACATGGTAAAAAGATAAGATCTTGTAGAAAGCAAAATTTGAAACCATAAAAAAAAGAGTAAAAAGTATTAGGATACCCTGTGTCCCCCCAAAAAAGGCAAATTATAACAGGAAAGAAAATATTAAAAAATGAAGAAGAATACTGAGTATAGAGGGTTAAGGATAACAGTCCAGTCTCCGGTGATAACAAAGTCAACTGGTGTAGTAACAGAGTTCAAAAAGACAGTGTTCTTCTGCATGCTACTTTGGGGAGTAGTGACTGGGGTCTTGCCACTATGGGGTTCTCCCTGTCTAGAGGAAAACAGAGTAAAGAAAATCTAAGACAAATGGAAACTATTAGCCTAATGGACTAATAGACATGTACCCTGTGCACATCAGCCTCTTCTACTCTGAGACGCTGAGAATTAGATGGTGCCTGGCTACTGCTAACAACTGCTTTGAAAGGCATCATATTTGCAGCCCTGAGGCAGAGTGTGAGAAAAACGCAGACTAAAATGAAAAATCATAAAAAGTACAGGCTTCTTGGTTGGATAAAGACGAGCAGAGTCTTTGAGATTGTGGCCTTTTGTCACTCATCCTAGCTGGAATTGAACTCACCCCAAAAGCTCAATTTTCAGCTAAAGAACAGATAGGTTTATAATGGGAACAATAACTCGAGAGAGACACACAATCCTTAGAATAACCAAACATTTGAAATAAAAAGGGCATTATTTATCCCATGACAAAAAGAGGACTAGAAATAGGAAGTACAGGGAAGAGGTGGGATAAACAATGTTATATTATAAGGAATGCAATCAATAACATGAAAAAATATATACACATTGTTGAATGGAAAATGGATTTGCTCTGTAAACCTTCAGCTAATTCACACATACACACTGAATAAAAAAATATGAGAACAAAAAAGAGAAGAGGCAGAAAGGAGAATACTACGTCAATGTCAATCACAATATGATGTAAACTTTTTGATACCCCAGATACCATATTACAGAATTTACTTTAAGTCTTAAAACAAATTTAAATAAACCTGTCTTTGATATTGGAAAGTTTGACTGATGTGTCATAATGATTTTCTTTTGGGTTCTATCTTGTTTGGGGTCCTCGTAGCTTCTTGAACATTATTTTCTCTACTTTTATGGTGTTAGAGTCCTTGTGGTGTAAGAAGTTACAGTGTAGATAGCATGCAGGAAGTTACAGTGTAGATAGCATGCAGGAAGTTACAGTGTAGATAGCATGCAGGAAGTTACAGTGTAGATAGTATACAGGAAGTTACAGTGTAGATAGTATGCAGGAAGTTACAGTGTAGATAGTATGCAGGAAGTTACAGTGTAGATAGTATGCAGGAAGTTACAGTGTAGATAGCATGCAGGAAGTTACAGTGTAGATAGTATGCAGGAAGTTACAGTGTAGATAGTATGCAGGAAGTTACAGTGTAGATCGTATGCAGGAAGTTACAGTGTAGATCATATGCAGGAAGTTACAGTGTAGATCGTATGCAGGAAGTTATAGTATAGGGGTGGTAAGAGTAAGACCAGCAGTTAGAAGCCACTGCTCTATGGAAGAAAGTTAGGCTTTCTGCTCCTGCAAAGATTTACAGTCTTAATCCTTCAGAGGCAGTTTGATTATGTCCTACACATTTGCTATGAGTTGGAATTGACTTGATAGAAGTGAGTTTTATTTTTGTTGTTGTTTTATAGTGTTAGGGACGTTTCCTATCAAGAATTCATGAGCAATTTTTTTTCCTGTTGATTAAAAAAACCCAACTTCCTGTTCTGGAATCCCAGTGAGCTGTCAATTGTTATTCTTGATAGTGTTTTCTTCAGACTTTTTTTGGCTCATCTTTTTTCCCTCATAGCTTGCAATTGAAAGATTTTTCTTTAAATTCATTAATTCAGCTTTTCATTGCTTCAATTATATTGCTTTGCTCTTTTAAAGTGTTGTCTTAATTCTCTCATCCTAGTTATTATTCTGGATTTCTTTCTTTCTGGACGTTGTTGTGTCTACTATTTCTATTTT